>NC_035177.2:12223180-12529149 GCF_001659605.2 Manihot esculenta
TAGAGAAGTTCTGAGATACTCTGTTTTTTTCTCAATTCATCAATGATTTTAGATATCTGTTTTCAGTTCTAAATATCTAATTTCAGTATGTAGTTATCTATTCTCTACTCCAACTTCCAATAGTGGTATCAGAGCTCCTTATGTTCTTTAAGAGCCTATAAAAGAGAGAAAACAAGTGAGAATCCCCTTCACTAAAAATCTTTATACACTAGAGTGGAGAGTGATGGCTTCTAGTGGGTATTCTGCTCCGTCACCACCTGTATTTTATGGAGAAGGCTATGCGATCTGCACTGTAAAGATGAAAGATTATCTCAAAGCTTTTGATCTATGGGAGGTGACTGAAACTAATAGAAAGCCAGCTCCCTTGAGAGATAATCCTACTGTTGCTCAGATTAAGGCTCATAGTGAAGAGTGAGCTAAGGGATTCAAGGCTCTGTCATGTCATCATGCCTCTATCTCTAATGTGATTTTCACAAGAATCATAGCTTATGAATCTGCAAAAGAAGCTTGGGACAAAATCAAGGAGGTGTTCCAAGGAAGTGAAAGCTCAAGGCAGATGACTGTTCTCAACTTGAGAAGGGAGTTTGAGGTTCTAAAAGTGAGAGAATCTAAAAATCTGAAGGAGTACATAGATAGATTGATGGCTACTGAGCAGATAAAAGAGTTGTGGAGAAGGTCCTTATGAGCCTGCTTGAAAGATTTGAGTCTAAAATCTCATCGTTGGAAGACTCTAAAGATTTGAGCAAGATCACTGTAACAGCCCGGAAATCGGTACCCTGCCGTAACGGCTCCAAACTGTTCGGCGCTAGGATCTAGATCGGCTTAAGGCCGCCGGGACCCGTAGCAAGCCACTAAACATGCTAAACCTCGGGTCTAATCCCATACATGATCAAACTTTTCGTGAAAACTTAAACTTTTCATACTAATCTTTAAAAACTTGTTTTACCTAACTTGGCTTGATCTATGCGCGAGAACATAGAACCTCATACCCGATGGGTCATCAAGCTAACCTTAAAACCACGTCCGCTTGGGTCAAGGGATTGAAACCCTATCTTCCCTCACGGCCGTTCAAACTCATAGCATAACACAATTCACATCATGAAAACCTTTCATAAATCGTTTTAGAATGATCATGCATAAACCAAGGGATTCAACCAACACTAGGGCAAAGCACTACTCTATCCATTCATGACATTCACATGACATTACCAAGCTTTTCTTAACTTTACTCTATCTCTATTCAACATAGTTCTTTCCATTCATAATCTTTATATACATCATGACTTTCTCTTTACAATCATGTCCATTAACTAAACTAGTCAAGCATACAAAACGAAGCATAACATCTCTTTATATCCATAAACATATACATACCACTATAACAAAACTAAGCTAAGCTATTACAACCAAGCCCATGCTTATACTCTGATACTTCCCATAGATCACTCTGACTTGACTTTAGCCCTGCAAAACTGGGATTAGGGGAAAGGGATGAGCTAAAAAGCCCAGTGAGTAGAAACAGAGAAAACAGTTCATTAATTACATGCTTTCATGAAATGCGCCATATCACAACTATTACACAACAATCCTTTTCACTCCCGCTTGAGTTCACGCTAGCAATCTCTTCCTCTCGCGGGTGATTTTAGAGGGTTCTCGAAACGTCCTTCCCCTCAGGGTTAGACATGACCCCAACATTCCCTCTGTCATAACTCGGCTCCGAAGGAGCTCTCATTGGGCTTTCCTACATGTACTCGCCCGACTAACAAGGACTCAATGACAGACTTACGGGCTATTGAGGTCGCCTTGGTCCACCCATCTCATCATATAATCAACAATTTATGCAATGCATCACATTCGTGAAACTAGTGCAATCATCCTATTACATATAAACATGATGCATGAGCATGCTTTAGGCATTTGATTTTATTAAAATAAAAGATTAAGTTAGTTCTACTCACCTCTGGCAGACGCTGAACTGACTCTGCAACTGCTAACACTGATGGCCTCCTCGATCCCTCGGGTCCGATCCTACACAGGTGGACTCGAATGAGGTGCCAAACACACTCTAAACAACTCATAAACAACTCCCCAAAAACCCTCTAAAACATCACTTAAACATGCATAGAAAACACCCATGAAAAGGCTGGACAGGGCACTTTCGGCGGCACCTTCGGCGGCCGAACCCTCCCTCCAGAGACGAAACTCGGGCACTTTCGGCTGCACCTTCGGCGGCCGAAAGTCCCACTCCAGAGACGAAAGTCAGGCACTTTCGGCGGCCGAATCCTTCCTTCGGCGGCCGAAAGTCTGCTTTCAAGCCAAAACTCAGCTTTCGGGGGCAAGGTTAAGCGGCCAAACCATGCATCCAAAGGCAGGTTCGGCGGCCGAAACCACCTTCGACGGCCGAACCTGAGTTCTTCCCAGAAGGGCAGAACTCAGCTTCTCATGCATTCAAGCCTCCCAAACCTTCCAAACACCCCAAAACAAGCACCCAACTTTACCAAAACATGCATAAACCTTAAACCATGTATAAAGGAGCTTAACAACTAGATTAAACTCCAAAAACAACATCAAAACATACCTAGATAATTTATGACCCACATAGGCCAAAACCATCAAAACAACCCAAATCCTTACATACTCTTTCCCAATCATGCATACTCACTCCCACAAGCATAAAGGAGCATAAACTAACATAAACTCCTCAACACAAACATCACATAACATACATTGGGCATAAAACCCACATAAATCCTAACATGCATATCTACCCATACTCTACCATTAAAACCTTCATAAAACTTTATAAAAACACTAGGGAAGCAAAGATCTACACTTACCTCTTGAAGATCGAGGGTGGTGTGATCCCTAACTCGGAGGTGTGGAGAATCCAAGCTCCAAAAGCTCCAAGCTCCCAAAACTTGATCTAAGCTTGAAAACTCTTCAAAACCACCATGGAACTCATGAAAACATGAAGGAGATGAAGAAAGAACATGAAAACAGCCAAAGGAGGACAAAAACTCACCTGAGCTCGAGAATGGGGAGAAAACTCTCCCATTTCTGATCTGAGGGCTCTTTATAGGTGGCCTGGTCGAAGACCTTCGGCGGCCTAACGTGCCCCCTAAACTCATGCATGTTCGGCGGCCGAACTTGACTTTCGGCGGCCGAACCTTGGCTCGTTCAAACAAGACTTTCGGAGGCCAAAAGCGCTCCCGAAGCCTTCCCATGTTCGGCGGCCGAACTTCACTTTCGGCGGCCGAACCTGGCAAACGCCTCCTTGGTCTTTTCTTTCCAAAACTCATTTCCTTTCCATTTAAAACCATAAAATCATGTGAAAACATTTTAGAAAACACATTTTACCCCTCTAGACGCCTCTGGCATCTTCAGAATTCCATATTCCAACGGAGGTTCCGCCGGAAGGTAGGGATTCCGATGCCGGAATCTAGCCGGGTATTACAATCACCCTACCTGAGCACATAAATTCTTTGCAAGCTACTGAGCAAAGGAGATTTTTTAGACAAGAAGATGCTCCTGAGGAGGCATTTGTTGCAAAAATAAAAGGAAAGCAGGTACTGGAATCCAAGAAAGGAAAGCAAGGCAAGCAACCTGAAATTGGAAATGGTTGCAAAAAAGGGCAAATTTTCATCTTGTCCAACCTGTAGAAAAACAAATAACTTGGTGAAGGATTTCTGGCAGAAAAATGGTGTAAAGCCTGTGCAATGCCGTTATTGCAAGAAATATGATCATATTTCTAAATATTGCAGAATTAGACAGGGCAAAGCTCAAAACTAGCAGTAGAATCAGCAAGCTAATTTCATCGATGATCAACCTAAACATCAGGAAGATCATATGTTCATGGTTTCTTAATCATGTAGAGTTGCTGATAACCTCACTTGGTTAGTTGATAATGGTTGTACAAGTCACATGTCTCAAGATGAAAACTTGTTTGTCTCCTTGGATAAATCAGTAAAAGCGATTGTGAAAATGGAAAATGGAGAGATAGTTCAGGCTGCGGGCAAGGGTACCATTGCTATGCAAACAAAGAAAGGTACCAAATATATTTTTGATGTTCTCTACATTCCTAATCCAGATAAAAATTTACTGAGTGTTGCTCAAATGATGAAAGAAGGATATTCCTTGTCTTTCAAAGATTCTTCATGCCATATTTATGACTCAAATAATTCTGAAGTTGTGGAGGTTAGAATGATTGGTAATAGCTTTCCTCTAATATCTTCTAATGGTGCTAAATCTGCAAGTAAAGTTATTGTAGATGAGTCTTGGTTATGCCATAAAAGATATGGCCATTATAACTTGAATTTTTTGAAGTTTATGCAATTTCATGATATGATTATAGACATGCCTGCTGTTTCTTTTTGTGATGAGGTGTGTTCTAGTTGCCAATTTAGTAAATTGCATAAACACTCATTTCCTAAGGATCAAGTTAGAAGGGCTATTGAAAAATTGGAGATTGTACATACTGATGTGTGTGAGCCTATGAGTGTGCCATCCTTGAGCCAAAACAAGTATTTTATCTTGTTTATAGATGACTTGACTAGAATGACTTGGGTGTATTTTCTGAGCAACAAGAGTCAAGTTTTCAATGTGTTTAAAAAATTCAAAGATTTAGTTGAAAAACAGAGTGGCTGTATTCTTAAAACTTTGAGCTCTGATAATGGTAAAGAGTATACCTCAAAGAAATTTGACAAATTATGTGAAGATGCTAGTATTCAACATTAACTTTTAGTTCCTTATTCACCTTAATAGAATGGGGTTTCTAAGAGGAAGAACAAAATAGTTGTTGAGATGACTAGATGTATGTTGAAAGAGAAAGAGCTACCAAAGACATTTTGGGTTGAAGCTATTTATACAACTGTGTATTTATTGAATAGACTTCCTACTGGAGTAGTGGAAGGGAAACTCCAGGTGAAGCATGGTTTGGGTCAAAGCCTTCTGAAAGCAACTTGAAGGTCTTTAGATTAGTTTGCTACATGCTTGTTCCTAATATCAAAAGGGTGAAGCTGGATGATAGTTTGCTACATGTTTGTTCCTGATGTCAAGAGGGTGAAGCTAGATGATAAAGCTGATTTGGGTATTTTTCTAGGCTATACAACTTCATCAAAAGGCTATAAGATTTACAATGTGAAAGCTAAAAAAGTGGTTGTTAGTAGAGATGTGAAGTTTATGAAGGAGCCTACTGGGACTTTGAGAAAGAGTAAATTATTAGAGCAGCAAACTCTTTGCAGCCAAAGGTTATTTCTAGAAACTCTAGCAATGGAGATTCAGAATTTAAAAAAGAGTCTAATTCTGATTCAAAATCGGGAAACGAGTCTAATTCTGATTCAGAATTTGAAAATGAGTCTAATTTCAATAATGAAGCACATGCTCCTAAATTCAAGTCTCTTTTTGAGATTTATGAGAGGTGTAATGCAGCATTTGCAGAACCAAGCTACTATGGAGAAGCTTCTCAAGCTAAAGAATGGCAGCATGCCATGAAAGAATAAATTATAGCAATCGAGAAGAATGGAACTTGGAAATTGACTTCCAAACCAAAGAGAAGAAATGCAATTGGTGTCAAGTGGGTTTACAAAGTTAAAGTAAATCCTTATGGCTCTATCTTCAAGTATAAAGATAGGCTTGTCGTGAAGGGTTATACTTAATAGCCAGGGGTGGATTATGGAGATACTTTTGCTTCAGTTGCTAGGCATGACACTATCAAATTATTGTTGTATTTGGCAGCCCAAAATGGATGGCAAGTGTTTCACTTGGATGTCAAATCTGCATTCTTGAATGGTTTGTTGAATAAGGAGATTTATGTGAAGCAACCTAAAGGATTTGAAGCAGAGGGCTAAGAAGACAAAGTGTACAAGCTTAAGAAGGCTCTTTATGGCGTGAAATAAGCTCCAAGAGCTTGGTATGTAAGGATTGGCTAACATCTTATCCAAAATGAATTTAGGAGGAGAAAATGAGCCAACATTGTATGTGAACAATGTTGGAGATGAATCCCAGCTAATTGTGTCACTTTATGTTGATGATATGTTAGTGACTGGTGAAAATGTTCAGTTATTGGGTGATTTTAAGCTGAGAATGTATTCTAAATTTGAAATGTCAAATTTGGAAATTGTGAGCTATTTTCTTGGGCTGAAAATTGAGCAAGGTGCCGATGGTATCTTTGTGTCTCAAAGGAAATATGCTCTTAAAATGCTGAAAAAGTTTAATTGGACCATTGCAAGTCTGTAGTTATTCCTCTTGTTGTGAATGAGAAACTTGTTAGTGTATATGCCCTAGGCCATTATCTTGAACCTTTTTTGTATGTCATTTGGTTATTAATAAAAGAGGTTTTTATCATTATTATTTGTTTGCATGTTACATAATAATGATTATCATCCCTGATTACTTATTATTATATTGATAATAATAAAATATAACTAGTATGATTATTGATTGATAATCATAAGATGATTATGTATATGTTGATATAATTCAATAATCATAGATACTTGTTAGAGAACAAAGTATTTGATGGACCCGCATTGAGATCATTACATGGGTTATTGTCATAAGTGAATCTCAAAGTAGTTATGTCTTAATCCTTTGACTTGAGATTGTCATAGTTTCCAACATAAGGACTATTATGTTTTGACATAACCAAAGATTGTCTTTAATCGGACAATCATAAAGGTTATGATTGAGCATAATAGAAATTATGTAGAGGATAATGAACAATCAAGATAGGATTTGTCCCTCTCTCTGAGAGAGATATCTTCTGGGCCCCTCGATAAGTGAGACTGAGAAATGCATGGTCGTGCTCAAATGAATTGATAGTGTGATCAATATCATTTGAATTTATCAGTCTACTTAGAGATCGAGAAATCATAAGTTTGAACATTATAAGTTTGACATTGACCATGACTTATGTTCAAACTAGATATCGTGTGACAAATGGATTAATACATGTTCTATTTATTAGGCTTTATCGAACTATTGATCCTCATATTAGTTGGATAGTCATAATGTATTGCTAGAGGCCACTTATGACTTATAGGCCTTGTGGGACTGGACCTATTGCCAATTAATGTGAGCCTATTGTGTCACACACAAAAGAACGTTGTTGATGTGCTATGACGTATTAATGGGCTAAAAGCCCATTAATATAATTAATAATAATAAAGTGTTATTATTATTAATATTAATTAATAATAATAAAGTGTTATTATTATTAATATTAATTAATAATAATAAAGTGTTATTATTATTAATCATTAATATAATTAATAATAATAAAGTGTTACTATTATTAATATAATTAATAATAATAAAGTGTTACTATTATTAATTATTTATTATTATGAGATAATAACATTTAAAAGATTTGCAGTCTATCTGTAACTGTTACAGATAAAGGACTCTATCACATAAGATATTTGAGTATATGTGAGATTGTGATAGTGGGTTATGAATACAACTCCTTTTAGGAAAAGGAGTTGTGGGAAAAACAAAAGACTGAAACATATAAATACTTATTCTATGAATTGTGGAAGGATGATGTTAATTTTTGAGAAAAATTCAGTCTAACTATTGCAGATTGTGGAGCACATAATCTATCCATCTTTGAGAGAGCTAGCACTCTAGAAGGATAGAAGACGTTCGTGTGGATACCATAGAGGGTGTTCATTTGAAAAAGCAGCACCATCAATCCGGCATTGTATCTTCTTGACGAGATTAATAGGTTAGTCTCATATCCTTCTTATGAAATAAACGAAGCATTCGAATTCTGGAAAACAGAAATCAGAGAAATTTTATTTTTGGTTAGTCTCATATCCTTCTTATGAAATAAACGAAGCATTCAGATTCTAGAAAAAGAAAATCAGAGAAATTTTATTTTTCCGCTGCGCCTTTGGGTTGCAATAATCTCTGGATTTGCCAACAGTGGTATCAAAGCCAACTTGTGCTTTTTCTTTAAATTAATTACGCCATGATTAATATGATATATGTAATATATGCTTATTTGAATGGCATGATTATTATGAAATTTGCATGGATTAATGATCGGATCATTTGGATATTTTTAATTTTTGTTAGAAAAATTAAAATAAATAAATAATTAAAATAAATAAATAATTAAAAAAAAGTGATTTTCCTCAAAATCGTGTGCTTGAAGAGCATATGGCCACAGCTACCTCTATGATCAGCCGTGCCCAGTAGTGATGGCCAAGTCATTATGCACTAAGCGAGGTGCGCTGGCTCCTTGCGCTCTAATAGTGCGAATGGCCCAAAATGAGGCCTCGCAAGTTGTGATTGAAGCGTGGATGGATTTCCTAACAGTGGCTGTTCTTCGAGTGGTCGTGGGAGCTATGAAATCGAATGGTCTCGGTTTTTGCTCCTCGCGATTTCGATGATGAGTAGTGCGCCTGTCGCCGGTGTTGTACGCCTGCCATGTATAAGCGCTGCTCGACGGCGGACACCTCAAGCCTCTTCTTGATCATGGGAGAGAGCCGCTGTGTCTTTGGAAGACCACCCATATCTACGCAATCTCGTCGACGATGGAGCTCTCGGTGCTGACTCGGACTGCCGCCGTGAGCGCAATTGTTGTGCAAGTCTTGGCAGTCCAGGCTGGCGGCACGAAGCGAGCTGGTCTGTCAGCTACTTTGGAGAGGGTGGCGGCGGCTAGGGTTTCTTCATGAGGAAGAAGAAGCTCTAAATTACAATTTTGCCCTTAAAAAAAAATATATATATATATATATATATATTAATAAGAAAATAAATTTTAAAATTATTTTCTTTTAGTCTTTAAATCAGATTTAAATGACTATGTAAAATAATTTTATTATTTTGTCATATATTAGTATGAGATAATATACATGATAGTTTATATATATATGTATGCATATAGGATGCTATAATATATATATACAAGACAAAATAATTAAAATTAAAAGTTGAACCCTCACTCCAAAATTTTAAGTTTTAATGCCACTCATATATTAAATACCTATCAAAACTAAGATCACCAAAATGTAGGTTTTGCCAAAGTAAAATGCTTAGTGTAATACCCAGCTAGACTCCGGTATCGAAATTCCTACCGCCCGGTGGAATCTCGGGTGTCGAAAGCCTCTAGTAGGGTAGAAACATATTTTCATAAAATGTTTTAATGTATTTCATGGTTTTAAGTAAAAAGGAAATGAGTTTTTGCATGAAAATAATCTTGGAGGAAGACCCAGGTTCGGCCGCAGAACATGCATGCACTTCGGGAGAGCCTTAGGCCCCCGAAGGCATATGTGAGGGAAAGTCCAGGTTCAGCCGCCGAACCTCATGTTCGGCCGCCGAACTTGCATGCGTTGCGGAGGCACGTTCGGCTCCCGAATGTGGTCTGGCCAGCCACCTATAAAGGGGTCCCTTAGCCGAAATGGGCGAGCTTTTCTCCCCATTGTCGGCCAAGGTGAGCTCTCCGCAATCCCTCGCCGATCTTGAGTTTCTTCCTTCAAATCTTTCACGATTTTCACAAGTTTTCACTTTGTTTTGAAGATTTTCAAGTATAAAGAAAGTTTTGGAGCTTTGAGGTTCAAGAAGCTCAATCTCTCTCATCTCCGAGCTAGGGTCGTTTTCCTCTCGATCTTCAAGAGGTAAGGGCCGATCTTGAGCTCACTATATGTTTTAAACAAGTTTTATGCAAGTTTATGGAGTAGACATGCATGTTTAGGTTGTTTTGAGTTTATGGGTTTAATGTGTGTTTATGAGCAATGTGGGTATGTTTAATGTGTTGTAGCTGGGGTTTAGGCTAGTTGAGACCCATAGGAGCTTGTATGCTTGATTGTGTATGTTTGGGATTGTTGTAGAATAGGTTTTTGCATGTTTGAAAGGTTTGGGAGGCGTTTGTGCGTGTTGGAGCTGAGTTTCTGCCACTTTGGAGAAACTCAGGTTCGGCCGCCGAAGGAACTTTCGGCCGCCGAACCCGCTTGTGGAGGCAGCCTTCGGCTGCCGAAGCCTGCCCCCGAAAGAGGACTTTCATCTCTGGAGGGCAGTTTCGGCCGCCGAAAGTGCCGCCGAACATGCATGAGTTTCGTCTTTGTCTGGGAGTTTCGGCCGCCTAAGGTGCCGCCGAACCTGCCTAACTTTCGGCTCTGGAGGGACTTTCGGCCGCCGAACCTGCCGCCGAAAGTGCCCTGTTCAGCCTTCCTTTGCATGCTTCCCATGGATGTTTTGAGGTGTTTTAAGGGAGTTTTTGGGGGATGTTTTAGAGTCATGTTCTAGTATGTTTGGTCCCTCATTTAAGTCCACCTTTGTAGGTTCAGACCCGAGGAACCGAGGACCCCAGCAGTGACAGCTGCTTCAAAGTCTTGTCAGATTCAGCCAGAGGTGAGTAGAATAAACTGTTACGTTTTAAATAAATGAAAAACTTTAGCATGAATCATGCATCATGAATGCCATGTGATATCCTAGGTTGCTTGCATTAGAATTCACGAATATGTTGCATTGCATATCTTGATGTTGATGTGGATGGATATTGGATGACCCATTGGTCCTCAGTATGATGAGACATGATATGATATGATATGGAAGTCCAGGTATGGCCTGCACTACGCCCCTGGCACTATGTAAGTGAAAGTCCGGGTGTGGCCTGCACTACGCCCCCGGCACAGTTGGACATGTATGTTATGAGATATGTAAGAGAAAGACCAGGTGTGGCCTACACTACGCCCTTGGCACAGTTGGACTATGTAGAGGACCCTTGGTGACAAGTCCATCCTTGATGTGATATGGTTGTGATGTGATGCATTACATGATAGCATGTGTTTTAATTGTTATTATTATTCTGCTCACTGGGCTCTTGTAGCTCACCCCTTTTCCCTTATCCCCCCAGGTTTGCAGGTACAGGGTAGACCAGGAGGTCGGCAGGAGTAAAGTCTGTTTTTATGTAATAGTTAGGAGTTGTGGACATGATGAAATTGTAATGTAATGTGTTATGTAGTCATGATATGTAAAATGATATTGCGGATTAGAGGTTGTGCTTGACCCTATATGTATGGTATTCCCTTTAATGCATGATCACTATTATTATTGATGAGATGTGTAATCAAGCTTAATGTATGTTATTGATACCCCATTGGAGCATGTGATGAGGGCTCCAGTGTGAGGTTTATGGTTATGTTAGTGTACATGCACAGGTTAAGCATGATTTATGAAAGAAAAAGTTTACATGTTTATGTATTTGTATGATCATGTATGGGATTACACAGGTTTACAGGTTGTATGTCAGGCTTGCTACGGGTCCCGGCGGCCTTAAGCCGATCTGGATCCTAGCGCCGGTAACGGTCCGGTTTCCGGGTCGTTATAGAATGGTATCAGAGCCCTAGGTTCATATGGTCGGACCTAGAGTGTCGAGCTCATAGATGTTATAGAAGGTCAAGCACAATAGGAAAATCATGTCCACTAGGATAGGATGTTGAGTCCTGTCTTGTATGATGATGTGAAATGCCATGATTATATACATGTGCATTAATGCTATGATATGAATGATATGTATGATGCGGGTTCAGGTGTTGACACATGAACCATTTGATGCTAATGTTTATGTGATTTGTGCTGTTTTTCAGAAAACAGAATGAGAGTAACTCGTCGATCGGCACGATTGACTGGAGTGCCACCCGAGGATGAGGGCATGAGCACCCGTCCTCCTACATTGCCTAGGGCAATGTCTAGTAGGTCTAGCAGAGAAAGAGCAGTAAGAGACCCTAGAAGGTCTCTGGATCTGGGTAGAAGTAGATCAGTGAGGGGAACAGTCCAGGGAGGAATATTAGAGGACATGGGGGATGATATGGATGTAGAGCAGAAGAGAGATGGCAGTCTGGGAGTTAGCATGTCAGAAGAGGGAATGGGAGAGTCCCAAGGAGGCACCCAGGCCTCGGGATTTGTTCAGCCACCCCACTACCCACACTTCTCACAAAATCCCGGGTATTCGATGGGAGGTACATCGGATTACCCTAGCTTTACTCCTTATCCCACACAGATGCCATACCCACCCTACTACCCACCATACTCACAGTACCCAATGTATCCACCCCCACCCTACTATCCAAATCCAGCTAACCCTACCTCAGAAAATGTTGCACCTCCTCCACCATCAGTAGAACCCACAGTTCCAGCAACCCATATGCCTAAGCCTAGCTCATCTGGTGGGAGCAAGGTCAAGATGACCGACTACATGAAGCTGGGTGCTCCCCAGTTTGAAACCGGTGATGACCCGTTTGTGTACCTTGAAAGGGTCAAAACAATTACAGATGAGATAGGAGCTGATGACGGCAGAGCCATTCAGATGGCTGGGTTCACACTCAAATGTAAAAAGGCCCGTGAGTGGTTTAAGAACTATGTGAGCCCGAGGTTGGATAGCCTATCATGGGAGGAGTTTGCAAATGAATTTGCAGGATGGGCTTTTCCTGACAGTTCAAGAGAATTGAAGATGATTGAGTTTGAACAGTTGAGGCAGACTGAGGAAATGAGTGTAGATGAGTACACCGACAGATTCTTGGAGCTGTTGCCATTTGCAGGGCAAACTCTTGACACAGACTAGAAGAAGTCAAGGAGGTATATCATGAAACTTCACTCCAGGTATTCCTCCTTGATCCAGTCTGTAGATAGGGAGAGCTTCCATGCCATAGTGGATATGGCTAGGAGGATGGAGGCTAGTGCTATCATCGAGGGGAAAGTCAAGCAGTCAGTGGCACAACCTTCTGGTTCTAAGACCCCAGGCTCTTCTTTAATGAGTGCAGCAGCTTCAGGTAGTAAAAAGTGGGACAGAGGCCACAGGAAGTCTAAGAAGAACAAGTTCTGGAACAAGGTTAAGTCCAGTCTGGGATTTGGAGGTGGCTCAAGCTCTGGTGCGGATAATGTAGTTTGTGCAAGGTGTGGTAAGCCACACAAGGGAGTATGTCGATTTGGGACGACAGCCTATTTCAGATGCGGTCAGGAGGGACATATGGCTCGAGAGTGTCCAAGAGCAGTTCTGATGGCTCAGTCCCAGCAGACAGCTTCAGGTAGTGTAGCGCAGCCAGCAGCTCCAGCCATGACTCAGGCCAGTGGCAGAGGTAGAGGGAGAGGGTCAGCCTCTTCTTCAGCGGGTTTCAGAGGTGAAGGTCCATCAGCTCCAGCACGGATCTTCACAATGACACAGCAGGAGGCAGATGCATCTAACACCGTGGTGGCAAGTAACTTAGTCATTGGTTGTTCAGATGTGTATGCCTTGATGGACCCTGGTGCATCTCATTCTTTTATTGCACCGAGAGCCGTTGAAAGGTTGGGATTGATGATCTCTGGGTTAGAGTGTCCTCCCTGGGTCAGTGGACCCAAGTGTGATCCATCAGTGGCAGAGTCAGTCTGCCAGTGTAGTCCTGTGTTTGTTGAGGGAAGATGCTTGTCCGCCGACCTTGTGGTTCTAGACTTGACAGATTTTGACGTCATTCTAGGGATGGACTGGTTATCTACCCATGGTGCTACCTTGGACTGCAGGGACAAGGTAGTCAGGTTCAGAGGTCAGGATGGGTCCGAGGTTGTCTTCAGGGGAGACAGGAGGGGTACACCTAGAGGTCTGATATCAGCTCTTCAGGCTCATAGGTTGCTTAGGAAGGGATGTCAGGGGTATTTGGCTCATGTGAGAGAGCTTAGCAGTCAGGTTAGAGAGCCCGCCTCGGTGCCGGTGGTCAGAGAGTTTTTGGATGTGTTCCCAGACGAGCTGCCAGGTTTACCACCTGCTAGGGAGATAGAGTTCGAGATAGAATTGATGCCTGGAACCGGACCGATCTCTATCCCTCCCTACAGGATGGCACCAGTAGAATTGAAGGAGTTTAAGGAACAGTTGCAAGAGCTGGTAGACAAGGGCTTCATCCGACCGAGTACCTCACCTTGGGGTGCTCCAGTTTTGTTTGTGAGAAAGAAGGATGGATCCCTCAGACTTTGTATCGACTACAGGCAGTTGAACAAAGTCACTACCAAGAATAGGTACCCTTTGCCAAGGATCGATGATCTATTCGACCAGCTAGCAGGAGCGGGTTGTTTCTCCAAAATAGATCTGAGGTTCGGGTACCATCAGCTGAGGATAAGAGAGGAAGATGTGCCAAAGACAGCTTTCAGAACCAGATATGGGCATTTTGAGTTCCTTGTAATGCCGTTCGGGTTAACCAACGCCCCTGCAGCATTCATGGATCTCATGAACAGAGTGTTTAGCCAGTACCTGGATCACTTTGTGATTGTCTTCATAGATGATATCTTAGTGTATTCCAGGAATGCAGAGGAGCATGCCCATCATCTGAGGTTGGTTCTGCAGACCTTGAGGGAACACGGTTTGTATGCCAAGTTCTCCAAGTGTGAGTTCTGGTTGAGGAGCATCTCATTCTTGGGGCATGTTGTGTCAGAAAATGGGATAGAGGTGGACCCCAAGAAGATAGAAGCTGTGGCTAACTGGCCTAGACCCACTTCAGTGTCAGAGATCAGAAGTTTCTTGGGTTTGGCAGGTTACTACAGGAGGTTCGGTCAGGACTTCTCGAAAATTGCAGCTCCTCTAACCAGGTTAACCAGGAAGAATAAGAAGTTTGTGTGGACCGACCAGTGCGAAGAGAGTTTTGAAGAGCTTAAGAAGAGATTAACATTGGCACCAGTGTTAGCTTTGCCAGCTAGCAGTGAGGACTTCACAGTCTTCTGTGATGCATCCCGAGTGGGATTGGGTTGTGTGTTAATGCAGAATGAAAGGGTGATTGCTTATGCTTCTAGACAGCTGAAGAAGCATGAGTTGAATTACCCCACGCATGACCTAGAAATGGCAGCCGTTATCTTTGCACTCAAGATGTGGAGGCATTACCTTTACGGTGTTAAATGTGAGATCTTCACAGATCATAAAAGCCTGCAATACATCCTGAGTCAAAGAGATTTGAACTTGAGACAGAGAAGATGGGTAGAGCTGCTGAGTGACTATGATTGCAAGATTCAGTATCATCCGGGTAAGGCGAATGTTGTGGCAGACGCCCTAAGCCGGAAATCACTAGGCAGTCTATCCCACATCACGGCAGAGAGGAGACCAGTGGTGAAGGAGTTTTACAAGCTCATTGAGGAAGGTCTACAGTTGGAGTTGTCTGGTACAGGTGCCTTAGTTGCCCAGATGAGAGTGAAACCCGTGTTTCTGGAGCAGGTGGCTCAGAAACAACATGAGGACCCAGAGTTAGTGAAGATTGCCAGGACTGTTCAGTCAGGCAAAGATAGTGAGTTCAGATTCGACAACAAAGGGATCCTCCGCTATGGGAGTCATTTGTGTGTACCAGATGACATAGGGCTAAAGGGAGACATTATGAGAGAGGCTCATAATGCAAGATACAACGTTCACCCCGGAGCCACCAAGATGTACCAAGATTTGAAGAAAGTTTATTGGTGGCCAGCTATGAAGAGAGAAGTGGCACAGTTTGTGTCAGCCTGCGAAGTGTGTCAGAGGGTGAAGCTGGAACACCAGAAGCCGGCTGGGATGCTTAACCCGCTACCTATTCCAGAGTGGAAATGGGAAAATATAGCTATGGACTTCGTAGTGGGGTTACCAGCGACGTCCAACAGATTGGACTCCATACGGGTGATTGTGGACAGATTCACCAAATCTGCTCACTTCATCCCTGTCAGGAGTGGCTATTCTGTGGACAAGTTGGCGCAGGTGTATGTTGATGAGATCGTCAGGCTGCATGGGGTTCCTGTTTCAATAGTGTCCGATAGAGGACCCCAGTTCACCTCCAGGTTTTGGCGGAGTCTGCAGAATGCCATGGGTACTAGGTTGGATTTTAGCACTGCTTTCCATCCACAGACAGACGGACAATCAGAGAGGACCATCCAGATGATAGAGGATATGCTCAGAATGTGTTTGCTGGACTTTGGCGGTTCTTGGAGGTAGCATATACCCTTGGTGGAGTTTGCCTACAATAACAGCCATCATGCTAGTATCGGGATGGCTCCATATGAAGCTTTGTATAGGAGGAAGTGCAGATCACCTGTTTGCTGGGAAGAGGTTGGAGAAAAGGCCTTGGCAGGGCCTGAACTAGTAGAGATCACCAGCAGGGTGGTACCCATAATCAGAGAAAGAATCAAGACTGCTACAAGCAGACAGAAGAGTTATGCAGATATCCGCAGAAGACAAGTAGAGTTTCAGGAGGGGGATCTGGTATTGCTCAAGGTGTCTCCTATGAAAGGAGTGGTTCGCTTTGGGAAGAAAGGTAAACTAGCCCCACGATACATCGAACCCTTTGAAATCTTGCAAAAGATTGGGAATGTGTCGTACAAGCTGGATTTACCTGCTTCAATGGAAAGAATCCATCCGGTTTTCCATGTTTCAATGTTGAGGAAGTTTGTGTCAGATCCGGGCAAGGTTCTTAGTGAGCCTGATGTGGAGATCCAAGAGGATCTCACCTATATTGAACAGCCAGTACGGATCATAGACACCCAGATCAGAAAGCTAAGGAACAAGGAAATCCCGATGGTGAAAGTCCTTTGGAACCACCACAATATGGAAGAATGCACCTGGGAGACACGGGAGTCTATGCTCCAGCAGTACCCTCATCTCTTTTAAGGTTAGATCTCTATGTGTTTTATGTGCTTTGTATGTATGTTATGTGTATGTTATGTTGTATGCTTTGCATGTGCTAGTTGAGGAACATTCGGGGACGAATGTTCTTAAGGGGGGGAGAATGTAATACCCGGCTAGACTCCGGTATCAGAATTCCTACCGTCTGGTGGAATCTCGGGTGTCGGAAGCCTCTAGTAGGGTAGAAACATGTTTTCATAAAATGTTTTAATGTATTTCATGGTTTTAAGTAAAAAGGAAATGAGTTTTTGCATGAAAATAATCTTGGAGGAAGACCCAGGTTCGGCCGCCGAACCTCAAGTTCGGCCGCCGAACATGCATGCACTCCGGGAGAGCCTTAGGCCCCCGAAGGCATATGTGAGGGAAAGTCCAGGTTTGGCCGCCGAACCTCATGTTCGGCCGCCGAACTTGCATGCGTTGCGGAGGCACGTTCGGCTCCCGAATGTGGTCTGGCCAGCCACCTATAAAGGGGTCCTTTAGCCGAAATGGGCGAGCTTTTCTCCCCATTGTCGGCCAAGGTGAGCTCTCCGCCATCCCTCGCCGATCTTGAGTTTCTTCCTTCAAATCTTTCACGATTTTCACAAGTTTTCACTTTGTTTTGAAGATTTTCAAGTATAAAGCAAGTTTTGGAGCTTTGAGGTTCAAGAAGCTCAATCTCTCTCATCTCCGAGCTAGGATCGTTTTCCTCTCGATCTTCAAGAGGTAAGGGCCGATCTTGAGCTCACTATATGTTTTAAACAAGTTTTATGCAAGTTTATGGAGTAGACATGCATGTTTAGGTTGTTTTGAGTTTATGGGTTTAATGTGTGTTTATGAGCAATGTGGGTATGTTTAATGTGTTGTAGCTGGGGTTTAGGCTAGTTGAGACCCCTAGGAGCTTGTATGCTTGATTGTGTATGTTTGGGATTGTTGTAGAATAGGTTTTTGCATGTTTGAAAGGTTTGGAAGGCGTTTGTGTGTGTTGGAGCTGAGTTTCTGCCACTTTGGAGAAACTCAGGTTCGGCCTCCAAACCCACTTGTGGAGGCAGCCTTCGGCTGCCGAAGCCTGCCCCCAAAAGAGGACTTTCGTCTCTGGAGGGCAGTTTCGGCCGCCGAAAGTGCCGCCGAACATGCATGAGTTTCGTCTCTATCTGGGAGTTTCGGTCGCCGAAGGTGCCGCTGAACCTGCCTGACTTTCGGCTCTGGAGGGACTTTCGGCCGCCGAACCTGCCGCCGAAAGTGCCCCGTTCAGCCTTCCTTTGCATGTTTTGCATGATTGTTTTGAGGTATTTTAGGGGGGTTTTTGGGGGATGTTTTTAGTGTAACAGCCCGGACGTGATCCCCGGCACTGTTACCGTTCACACCCAGGGCTATCCCTCGCCTGGCCTCTTGCCACCTCGGGCTTTCCACTGGCGTATGAACAGCTCTTAACATCCCTTCACCCTCACGGGTTCCAGGCAGGATTTGTCCCTCGGGGGAGCCATTACGGCCCGCCCTAGCCCGAGTGGATTTGGCCCAATTCCTTCCTCTGGGAATTAGGTCGCCTCCCCCACTGCTCGAACCCTTGACCTCCCACTCACTCTCACCAGACTATTCCCTTAAAGTGGGAGGTCAAGGGTTCGAGCAGTGGGGGAGGCGACCTAATTCCCAGAGGAAGGAATTGGGCCAAATCCACTCGGGCTAGGGCGGGCCGTAATGGCTCCCCCGAGGGACAAATCCTGCCTGGAACCCGTGAGGGTGAAGGGATGTTAAGAGCTGTTCATACGCCAGTGGAAAGCCCGAGGTGGCAAGAGGCCAGGCGAGGGATAGCCCTGGGTGTGAACGGTAACAGTGCCGGGGATCACGTCCGGGCTGTTACATAAAAAGGCGCCTTTTTATGTAACAGCCCGGCCTTCCTCTGGGTCCGGCACTGTTACCGCTCACGGCCCAGGGCTATCCCTCGCCTGGCCTCTTTGCCATCTCGGGCTTTCCACTGGCGTCGTGAGCAGCTCTTAACATCCCTTCACCCTCACGGGTTCCAGGCAGGATTTGTCCCCTTGGGTTCTCGTCAAACGCATCCTTCCCCAAGTGGATTTGGCCCAAATTTCCCTTAGGAAATTAGGTCGCCTCCCCCACTGCTCGAACCCTTGACCTCCCACTTTAAGGGAATAGTCTGGTGAGAGTGAGTACCAATTGTGCCAATTAATGTAATACCCGGCTAGACTCCGGTATCGGAAATTCCTACCGTCCGGTGGAATCTCGGATGTCGGAAACCTCTAGAAGGGGAAAACCATGTTTTATGAAATGTTTTTAAGGTATTTTATGTTTTAAGTAAAAAGGAAAATGAGTTTTGAATGAAAAAGGCCTAAGGAGGCTTTACCAGGTTCGGCCGCCGAAAGTTAAGTTCGGCCGCCGAACATGGATAGGTTTTGGGAGCGCCTTTGGCCCCCGAAAGCCTTGTTTGAAAGACTTAAGGTTCGGCCGCCGAACCTCATGTTCGGCCGCCGAACATGCATGAGATGTGGGGGCACGTTAGGCCGCCGAAAGGTGGCAGAACCAGCCTTATAAAAGGCCCCGTGACCGAAACAGGCGAGGTTTCCTCTCCCATTTCGGCCGACGGTGAGCTCTAGCCCTCCTTTGGTCATTTTAAGTGTTTTCCCTCAAACCTTTCAGATTTTAACGAGTTACATCTTGTTTTTGAAGAGTTTTGAAGTTAGAGTAAGATTGGAAGCTTGGAGACCAAAGAGCGGATTTCTCCCTACCTCCACGCTAAGATCGTTTTCCCTCTCGATCTCCAAGAGGTAAGCTTAGATCCAACCTCTCTTGCATGTTTTAAGAAAGTTTTAAGTAGATCTATGGGGTAGAAATGCATGAGTAGGCTTGTTGAAGTTTATGTTATGTTTATGGGTTCAATGTGCATGTTCTTGAGCAATGTGCCTTGTTTGTGTGTTGTAGTTGGGGTTTAAGTTAGTTTGAGACCCTTAGGAGCTTGTATGCTTGAGTATGCATGTTGTAGAATAGGTCTTTGCATGATTGGTTGTGTAGGGGGTTGGAATGGGCAAGAAGAACCAAGTTTCTGCCCTTTGGCAGAAACCAGGTTCGGCAGCCGAAGGGACTTTCGGCCGCCGAACCAGCTTGGGAGGCAGCTTTAGGCTGCCGAAGCCTGCCCCCGAAAGTTGGAGTTTCGGCTCTGTCCGAGACTTTCAGCCGCCGAAGGTGCCGCCGAACATGCATGAGTTTCGTCTCTGTCTGGGAGTTTCGGCCGCCGAAGGTGCCGCCGAACCTGCCTGACTTTCGGATCTGTCTGGACTTTCGGCCGCCGAAGGTGCCGCCGAAAGTGCCCTGTCCAGACTTTTCTTGCATGTTTTACGTGATGTTTTCAGGATGTTTTAGGGGATTTTTGGGGAGTATAGTAGAGTTATGTTTATGTATGTTTGGTCCCTCACTGGAGTCCACCTGTGTAGGATCGGACCCGAGGAACCAAGGTGTTTAGCAGTGTCAACCATTTCAGAATCGGTGCAGAGCTAGTCTCAGGTGAGTGGAACTAAACCTAATGTTTTAAGCTAAGAAATTAAATGTTTTTAGAGCATGATCCATGCATCATAAATGCCATGATATATGTATTAGGTTGTTTTGCATTAGAACTCACGAATATGATGCATTGCATAATATGTTGTTGATGTGGATGGATGTTGGATGATCCTTAGCCCTCAGTATGAGATGAGATGATATGATATGATATGCCATGGTATGATATGAGACAGAAAGACCAAGTCGCCCTTGGTACTATGTTATGTAAGCGGACACTAGGTGAGGCCTAATCGCCCCTGGTGTAGTTGGACTTGTTATGAGATATGTAAGCGAATACTAGGTGTGGCCTCATCGCCCCTGGTATAGTTGGACGTACTACAGTATGTAGAGGGCTATAGGTGACAAATTCATCCTTGATGTGATATGTTTGTGATGTGTTGCATTTCATGAAAGCATGAATAAGAAAAAGTTACTTAATAAGATACCTAAAAATGGAGGAACTATAATAATAATAAAATGAATAATAAGATACCTAAAAATGGAGGAACTATAATAATAATAAAATGAATAATAAGATACCTAAAAATGGAGGAATTAAAGCAAATATTATTAGTTTCTGCTCACTGGGCTTTCTAGCTCACCCCTCTCCCCTAACCCCAGTCTTGCAGGTGCAGAGTAGATAGAGATAGTCAGGAGATCAGCAGGTTACGTCCATGGTCATGATTATGTAATAGAATAGTTGTGGACATGATGTAATGTAAGGTTATGTATTGATGTAACAAGAGTTGTATTGTATAATGATATTATGTTATATGATCAGAGTTATAGTATTGTGCTTGGCCCGAGTTGGTTAATCCCTTTGTACATGAGTTTTATTTTATGTGTTTCATGTGATGGACCGAGTTTGACAAAGGGGTATGCTGACCCTAGGGGTTCTATGAGTTCAGTCATAGTGCATACACAGGTCAAACGGGTTAAAGAAGAAGTTTACAGTTTTATACTTTAAAGTTTATGCTTATGTTTGATCATGTATGGGATTATACCAGCTATACAGGATGCATGTTAGGCTTGCTACGGGTCCCGGCGGCCTTAAGCCGATCTGGATCCTAGCGCCGGTAGCGGTCCGGATTTCCGGGTCGTTACAGAGTGGTATCAGAGCCCTAGGTTCACATGGTCGGACCTAGAGTGTCGGGCTCATAGAGGTTATAGTAGGGCAAGCACAATAGGAAGATCATGTCCACTAGGATAGGATATAGTGTCCTGTCTTGTATGATGATGTGGAATGCCATGATGATGAGCATGTGCATTAATGCTATGATATGTATGTGATGCAGGTTCATGTGTTTCCACATGAACCGTATGATGCTTATGTTTATGTGCTATGTTATGCTTTCAGAAGTGAAGATGAGAGGAACTCGTCGATCTGCGAGATTGACTGGAGCTCCGCCAGAGAATGAGGGCATGGATGCCCATCCCCCTGCTCTGCAGAGGGCAAGATCTTGTAGGACGATCAGAGAAAGTACATCAAGGGACCCCAGAAGGTCTTTTGATGCAGGTCGGAGGAGATCAGTTCATGAAGGTATGTCAGCGGATGTGATGGAAACAGAGGAGGATAACCAGAGAAGAGATAGTAGTTTGGGCATGAGTATGTCAGTAGAGGATATGGGGGAGTCCCTAGGAGGCACTCAGGCGTCGGGTTTTGTTCCACCGCAGTATCCACCCTACCCGCAAGGGCCAGGGTATCCGATGGGAGGTACGTCGGATTTCTTCAGCTATAACCCATATCCCACCTTTATGCCCTATCCTCCCTTTCACCCACCGTACCCACAGTACCCCATGTTTCCATCCTCACCCTTTTTCTCAGGTCCAGCTAACCCTAACCCAGGGAATGCTGCACCTCCTCCTCCACCAGCAGAACCAATTGTCCCTGATGTCCAGATACCCAAACCTGGTTCATCAGTTGGGGGTAGAGTAAAGATGACAGATTACCTAAAGTTGGATGCCCCCAAGTTTGAATCAGGTGATGACCCTTTTAAGTACCTCAGAACGGTAAAGATGATAACAGATGAGTTGGGAGCGAGTGACAGTAGAGCCATTCAGATGGCAGGGTTCACATTGAAATGCAAGAAGGCAAGGGAATGGTTCAAAAACTATGTGGACCCAAGGTTGGAGAGCTTATCCTGGGAGCAGTTTGCCAATGAGTTTGCAGGATGGGCTTTTCCAGATAGTTCCAGAGAACTGAAGATGATTGAGTTTGAGCAGCTAAGGCAGACGGAAGAGATGAGTATAGATAAGTTTACAGACAGGTTCCTGGAGCTGTTGCCGTTTGCAGAACAAGGTCTTGACACAGACCTGAAGAAGTCTAGGAGATATGTTATGAAGCTTCACTCCAGGTATTCCTCGTTGGTTCAATCAGCAGAAAGGGAGAGCTTCCATGCTATAGTGGATATGGCACGGAGAATGGAGGCTAGTGCCATTGTCCAGGGGACAGTCAAACAGTATGTGGCACAATCTTCGGATTCCAAAATCCCAGGGACAAGTGATGTTGATCTCTCCCCTTCGAGCGAGGCTGTCACAAAGAGTAAGAAGGGAGGCAGAGGCCTCAGAAGATCGAAGAAGAGCAAGTTTTGGGAACAGATAAAGTCTGGTCTGGGTTTAGGTGATGGTTCGAGCTCTGGTTCGGGTAACTCCAGATGTATACGGTGCGGTAGGCAGCACAAGGGAGTCTGTTTGATTGGGACAACAGCATGCTTCAGGTGCGGACAGGAGGGGCACATGGCACGTGAGTGTCCCACCGCGACCTTGGTGGCACGGTCCCAGCAGACAGTTTCGGACAGTGTAGCTCACCCAGTAGCTCCATCCTTGTTTCAGGGCAGTGGTAGAGGCGGAGACAGGGGGACAGCCCCTTCTTCAGCAGGTTCCCGTGGGGAAGGTCCATCAGCTCCAGCGCGGATCTTCGCCATGACCCAGCAGGAGGCTAACACATCAAGCCCGATGGGATCAGGTAATCTCACTCTTTTATGTTTGATGTGTACGCTTTTATGAACCATGATGTTTCTCTTTTCCTTGTTTACTTGTGAGCCCTTGTGAGGTTGGGTTGATAGCTTATGGGTTAGAGTATCCCCTTGGGGTCAGTGCACCCAAGTGTGATCCATCTGTGGCAGAGTCAGTCTGCCGGTATAGTCAGAGTTTGTGTTGTGAGTAGATGCTTTCCAGCTGACCTAGCGGTTCTAGATTTGACTGTTTGACGTCATTCTAGGGTTGGATTGGTTCTTCTACTAGTGGTACTACCTAGTCTGCAGAGACAAGGTAGTCAGGTTCAGAGTTCAGGATGGATCAGAGGTAGTCCATAGAGGGGACATAATAGGGATACCTAGAGGTTCAGTATCAACCCTATAGGCTCGTAGGTTGTTTAGGAAAACGTTGTCAGAGATTCTAGCTTTTCAGAGAGAGTATAGCAGTCAGGTCAGGGAGCCCGCCTCAATGCCCGTTGTTAGAGAGAGTTTTAGATGTTTCTCCAGATGAGTTCCCAGGACTACCACCTGTCAGGGAGTTAGAGCTTAAAATAGAAGTAATTCATGAAATTGGACCAATCTCTATCCCTCCCTACAGGATGGTATCAACAGAGTTAAAGGAGTTATAAGGATCAGTTGTAAGAATTGGTAGTTAAGGGTTTCCATCTGACTGAGCACTTCGCCTTGGGGTGTTCCAGTGTTGTCATGAGAATGAAAGATGGATCCCTAAGACTTTGTATCGACTACAAGTCGTTGAACGAAGTCACTACCCAGATCAGGTAGTTGTTACCGTGGATCGACGATCTAGTTGAAATCAGCTAGCAGGAGCTAGTTGCCCTTCCAAGATAGATTTGAAGTCCAGGTACTATCAGTTAAGATCAAGGAAGAAGATGTACAGAGAGCAGTGTTTAGAACCAGATATGGGCACTATGGGTTCCTAGGAATGTCGTTCGGGTGAATGCACACCCCTACGACATTCATGGATCTCATAAGCAGAGTTTTAGTCGGTTTCTGGATCACTCCGTTATTGTCTTCATTGACGGTACCTCGGTGAGTTCCAGAAATACAGAAGGGTACGCCCATTATCTGAAATCAAGATTGCAGATCCTGAGAGAACATGGCTTGGATGCTCAGTTCTCCAAATGTGAGTTCCGGTCAAGGAGCATACTTTTCTTGGGTCATATGTGTCGGAGAAAAGAAAAGTGAAGTAGACCTGAGAAAGTTGAAGTTGTAGCCGACTAGCCCAGGCCCATTGTAGTGACAAAGATCAAGAGCTTTTGGGTTGGGCAGGTTACCTAATGGAGGTTCATCTAGAACTTCTCTAGAGTTGCCGCTCCTATGGCCAGACGGATCAAGAAGAACTAGAAGGTGTGTGGTCTACTCAGAGTGAAGAGGGCTTTGGAAGAGCCAAAGGAAATGTAGATGTCAGCACCAGTGGTGGCTCTGTCCGCCAGTGATGAGGATTTCACAGTGTCCCGTGATACGTTCCGAGTGGAACTAGATTGTGTATTAATGAAAAAGGGGTAGGATGATTACTTATGCTTCTAGGTAGTTGGAGAAGCATGAGTTGAATCATCTTATACATGATCTAAGGATGGCGATGGTAAGCTTTGCACTCAAGATGTGGAGGCGGTACCTGTATAAGGCGTGGTAGTAGATCCTTACAGATCGAAGAAACTTGCAATACATCTTGAGTCAAGGGAGAAGAACCTGAATTAAAGGAGATGGGTAAAAACTGCGTAGTGGTTATGACTTCAAGGTTCGGTATATTCGGCTGAGGCAGATATTTCGATAGATGCCCTCAACCGGAAACCACTTGGCAGCTTACCCCATCCCTTAGTACAGTAAGAAGGAAGCCACTAGTCAGAAGATGAGAAGAAACAGAACTGCTGAGAGTCAGCAGGAGAGTATGGAGTCGTCCGCAAGAGACATGTAAATTTCAGAAGAGAAGAAGAGTTTTTGTTAGAGTGCGCAGTGGAAGCGTGTTGAGGTTCTCGAGGAAGATGAGGTTACTGGAGATGTCTCCTAAAGAGAGGGTGACTCGTTATGGGCAGAAAGGTGAATTAGCTCTAAGATACATTAGACCCTTTGAAATCCTGCAAAGGATTTGGGAATGTATCCCACGAGTTAGATTTACCTACTTCAATGGAAGAAATCCATCCGTTTTTCCATGTTTCCACGGTATATGAGTTTGTGTCGGGTCCGAGCGAGGTTCTTGAAGGAACCAGAGGGGGAGATCGCAGAGGATCTCACCTATGTTGAGCAGCTAGTACAGACCGCAGACACGCACGTTAGAAAGTGTGGAAACAAGGAAATCCCGATGGTGAAAGTCCCTTAGAATCACCTTAAGATGAAAAGTGCATCAGGGAGACCGAGAGTTCATACTCCAGTGACACCGTGTTTCATTTTAAATTCGAACTTATGTGCTGTTATGATTGTATGTTATGTCTCATGTTATGCATGTCCTAGCTGAGGAACATTCGGGGACGAATGTTCTTAAGGGGGGGAGAATGTAATACCCGGCTAGACTCCGGTATCGGAAATTCCTACCGTCCGGTGGAATCTCGGATGTCGGAAACCTCTAGAAGGGGAAAACCATGTTTTATGAAATGTTTTTAAGGTATTTTATGTTTTAAGTAAAAAGGAAAATGAGTTTTGAATGAAAAAGGCCTAAGGAGGCTTTACCAGGTTCGGCCGCCGAAAGTTAAGTTCGGCCGCCGAACATGGATAGGTTTTGGGAGCGCCTTTGGCCCCCGAAAGCCTTGTTTGAAAGACTTAAGGTTCGGCCGCCGAACCTCATGTTCGGCCGCCGAACATGCATGAGATGTGGGGGCACGTTAGGCCGCCGAAAGGTGGCAGAACCAGCCTTATAAAAGGCCCCGTGACCGAAACAGGCGAGGTTTCCTCTCCCATTTCGGCCGACGGTGAGCTCTAGCCCTCCTTTGGTCATTTTAAGTGTTTTCCCTCAAACCTTTCAGATTTTAACGAGTTACATCTTGTTTTTGAAGAGTTTTGAAGTTAGAGTAAGATTGGAAGCTTGGAGACCAAAGAGCGGATTTCTCCCTACCTCCACGCTAAGATCGTTTTCCCTCTCGATCTCCAAGAGGTAAGCTTAGATCCAACCTCTCTTGCATGTTTTAAGAAAGTTTCAAGTAGATCTATGGGGTAGAAATGCATGAGTAGGCTTGTTGAAGTTTATGTTATGTTTATGGGTTCAATGTGCATGTTCTTGAGCAATGTGCCTTGTTTGTGTGTTGTAGTTGGGGTTTAAGTTAGTTTGAGACCCTTAGGAGCTTGTATGCTTGAGTATGCATGTTGTAGAATAGGTCTTTGCATGATTGGTTGTGTAGGGGGTTGGAATGGGCAAGAAGAACCAAGTTTCTGCCCTTTGGCAGAAACCAGGTTCGGCAGCCGAAGGGACTTTCGGCCGCCGAACCAGCTTGGGAGGCAACTTTAGGCTGCCGAAGCCTGCCCCCGAAAGTTGGAGTTTCGGCTCTGTCCGAGACTTTCGGCCGCCGAAGGTGCCGCCGAACATGCATGAGTTTCGTCTCTGTCTGGGAGTTTCGGCCGCCGAAGGTGCCGCCGAACCTGCCTGACTTTCGGATCTGTCTGGACTTTCGGCCGCCGAAGGTGCCGCCGAAAGTGCCCTGTCCAGACTTTTCTTGCATGTTTTACGTGATGTTTTCAGGATGTTTTAGGGGGTTTTTGGGGAGTATAGTAGAGTTATGTTTATGTATGTTTGGTCCCTCACTGGAGTCCACCTGTGTAGGATCGGACCCGAGGAACCAAGGTGTTTAGCAGTGTCAACCATTTCAGAATCGGTGCAGAGCTAGTCTCAGGTGAGTGGAACTAAACCTAATGTTTTAAGCTAAGAAATTAAATGTTTTTAGAGCATGATCCATGCATCATAAATGCCATGATATATGTATTAGGTTGTTTTGCATTAGAACTCACGAATATGATGCATTGCATAATATGTTGTTGATGTGGATGGATGTTGGATGATCCTTAGCCCTCAGTATGAGATGAGATGATATGATATGATATGCCATGGTATGATATGAGACAGAAAGACCAAGTCGCCCTTGGTACTATGTTATGTAAGCGGACACTAGGTGAGGCCTAATCGCCCCTGGTGTAGTTGGACTTATTATGAGATATGTAAGCGAATACTAGGTGTGGCCTCATCGCCCCTGGTATAGTTGGACGTACTACAGTATGTAGAGGGCTATAGGTGACAAATTCATCCTTGATGTGATATGTTTGTGATGTGTTGCATTTCATGAAAGCATGAATAAGAAAAAGTTACTTAATAAGATACCTAAAAATGGAGGAACTATAATAATAATAAAATGAATAATAAGATACCTAAAAATGGAGGAATTAAAGCAAATATTATTAGTTTCTGCTCACTGGGCTTTCTAGCTCACCCCTCTCCCCTAACCCCAGTCTTGCAGGTGCAGAGTAGATAGAGATAGTCAGGAGATCAGCAGGTTACGTCCATGGTCATGATTATGTAATAGAATAGTTGTGGACATGATGTAATGTAAGGTTATGTATTGATGTAACAAGAGTTGTATTGTATAATGATATTATGTTATATGATCAGAGTTATAGTATTGTGCTTGGCCCGAGTTGGTTAATCCCTTTGTACATGAGTTTTATTTTATGTGTTTCATGTGATGGACCGAGTTTGACAAAGGGGTATGCTGACCCTAGGGGTTCTATGAGTTCAGTCATAGTGCATACACAGGTCAAACGGGTTAAAGAAGAAGTTTACAGTTTTATACTTTAAAGTTTATGCTTATGTTTGATCATGTATGGGATTATACCAGCTATACAGGATGCATGTTAGGCTTGCTACGGGTCCCGGCGGCCTTAAGCCGATCTGGATCCTAGCGCCGGTAGCGGTTCGGATTTACGGGTCGTTACATTTAGAGTTATGTTCTAGTTGTTTGGTCCCTCATTTGAGTCCACCTGTGTAGGTTCGGACCCGAGGAACCGAGGACCCCAGCAGTGAGTCAGCTGCTTCAGTCATTGTCAGAGTCAGCCAGAGGTGAGTAGAATAAACTCTTACATTTTAAATAAATGAAAAACTTTAGCATGAATCATGCATCATGAATGCCATGTGATATCCTAGGTTGCTTGCATTAGAATTCACGAATATGTTGCATTGCATATCTTGATGTTGATGTGGATGGATATTGGATGACCCATTGGTCCTCAGTATGATGAGACATGATATGATATGATATGGAAGTCCAGGTGTGGCCTGCACTACGCCCCTGGCACTATGTAAGTGAAAGTCCGGGTGTGGCCTGCACTACGCCCCCGGCACAGTTGGACATGTATATTATGAGATATGTAAGAGAAAGACCAGGTGTGGCCTGCACTACGCCCCTGGCATAGTTGGACTATGTAGAGGACCCTTAGTGACAAGTCCATCCTTGATGTGATATGGTTGTGATGTGATGCATTACATGATAGCATGTGTTTTAATTGTTATTATTATTCTGCTCACTGGGCTCTTGTAGCTCACCCCTTTCCCCTTATCCCCCCAGGTTTGCAGGTACAGGGTAGACTAGGAGGTCGGCAGGAGTAAAGTTTGTTTTTATGTAATAGTTAGGAGTTGTGGACATGATGAAATTGTAATGTAATGTGTTATGTAGTCATGATATGTAAAATGATATTGAGGATTAGAGGTTGTGCTTGACCTTATATGTATGGTATTCCCTTTTAATGCATGATCACTATTATTATTGATGAGATGTGTAATCAAGCTTAATGTATGTTATTGATACCCCATTGGAGCATGTGATGAGGGCTCCAGTGTGAGGTTTATGGTTATGTTAGTGTACATGCACAGGTTAAGCTTGATTTATGAAAGAAAGAGTTTACATGTTTATGTATTTGTATGATCATGTATGGGATTACACAGGTTTACAGGTTGTATGTCAGGCTTGCTACGGGTCCCGACGGCCTTAAGCCGATTTGGATCCTAGCGCCGGTAGCGGTCCGGTTTCCGGGTCGTTACACTTAGGTTATCCTAGTAAGATAGGATGAGTAATAGTTACTCATTTATTTACTTTTGGTTGAGCTTAATTAGGCTATCAAAACGGTTTTGGGCCTAAGGCATTAGATGGGATATAACATGCATTTGATGTATGATGTCAACACCTCATAATTTTAAGAGTTACATTAGATGTAATTGGTAAAGAGTTACCTACCTAAATAAAACACCTCATAATTTTAAGAGTTACATTAGATGTAATTTGTAAAGAGTTACCTACTTAAATAACTTAGTTCTAAGCGTCATGCCAAAACTGACTTAGAATTAGGTGAAATATGGATCTTAGCCCACTAAAATATTATTTTTTTTAGGGTTATATTTTAGTGGGAGATTATTATCACCTCAATATTAATTTGCTAAATTGATTATATTTGCATATTTTGTAGATACTTATGGCTGCTAATAACAATTCCACCTTATCACTGCGATCCATCCTTGAGAAGGATAAACTGAAAGAAAATGGGACTAATTTTGTTGACTGGTTTAGAAACTTGAGAATTGTACTCAAGCAAGAGAAAAAGTCCTATGTGCTTGATGAAGCTATCCCAGAACCACCTCCTGCTGATGCTACTAATGCTGTTAAGAACAAGCATAAGAAGCATATGGATGATTCTAATGACATTGGATGTCTTATGTTGGCAACTATGTGCCCAGAACTTCAGAAGGATCTGGAGCACCTTGAGGCTTATGAGATGAGTGTCCATCTCAAACAGACTTTCCAACAGCAAGCTAGGCAGGATAGGTATGAAACCACCATTGCATTGCATGATTGCAAAATGGTTGAAGGTGAATCAGTTAGTGCTCATGTTTTGAAGATGAAAGGCTACATTGATCACCTTGCTAGGCTTGGCTATCCTCTGAGTTTAGAACTCTCTACGGATTTGAACCTACATTTTTACCCAATAGTTTTTCTCAATTTGTTAGGAACTATAACATGAACAATATGGAGAAATCCATTCCTGAGCTGCATGGGATGCTAAAAACAGCTGAGGTGAATGTCAAGAAAAAGCCTACCCAAATTGTGAATGTCAATAAGGGTAAGCCTATGAAAAATAAGGAGAAACCCAAGTCTAAAGGTGGTAATGGGCCTAAGGGATGAGGCAAGCCTAAATGGCAATCCAAGACAAAATTTCCTAAGGAAATAGTTCCTAAGGAAGGAATCTGCTTCCATTGCAAGGAACTAGGGCATTGGAAGAGAAATTGCAAACTCTATTTGGATGAGTGTAAGAAGAAGAAAAGTAGTGAGACTACGACTTCGGGTATTTACGTTATAGATATTAATTTATCTATTTCTACTTCATGGGTATTGGATACCAGATGTGGTTCTCACATTTGTACAAATGTGCAGGGTCTCAAAAGAAGTAGAAAACTGAAAAAGGGCGATGTGGACCTACATGTAGGCAATGGAGCAAGAGTTGCTGCCTTAGCTGTAGGGACTTATGAACTTGTGTTGCCCAATAGGCTTTTGTTAGTTTTGAACAATTGCTTTTATGTTCCTACTTTGAGTAGGAATATTATTTCAGTTTATGTTTTGGACGATGAAGGTTTTTCATTTCTTATTAAGAATAAGAAATGCTTCATTTATAATAAAGATTTGCTTTATTGTATTGCAAATTCTTATGATGGCCTTTATGTCCTTAATCTAGATGATTCTAGAGACAACAACATCTATAACATAACTTCTAAGAAAACTAAGCCAAATGAGTTAAACCCAACATATTTATGGCACTGTCGTCTTAGCCATATAAATGAGAATCGCATATCTAAGGTCCATAAAGAAGGTTTATTAGATTCATTTGATTTTGAATCATTTGAAAATTGTGAATCTTGTTTGCTTGGTAAGATGACAAAGGACCCTTTTACTGGACAAGGTCAAAGGGCTTCAGACTTATTGAGCTTAATACATACAGATGTATGTGGCCCACTAAGCATTAGTGCCAGGGGAGGTTATCAGTACTTCATTACATTCACTGATGATTTCAGTAGGTATGACTATGTCTACCTAATGAAACATAAGTATGAATCTTTTGAAATGTTTAGAACTTTTCCAAATGAAGTACAAAATCAACTTGGTAAAACTATTAAAGTGCTTCGATCTAATCGAGGTGGTGAATATTTGAGCCAAGAGTTTGATGAACAACTTAGAAATTGTGGAATTATTTCACAATTAACTCATCCAGGAACTCCACAATGGAATGGTGTTTCTGAAAGGAGAAATCAAACTTTATTAGATATGGTTCGATCTATGATGAGTCAAACAAATCTCCTTTTATCATTTTGGGGTTATGCCTTGGAAACAGCAACATTTATTCTAAACCGAGTACCATCGAAAGTGGTTGAAAAGATACCATATGAGTTATGAACTGGCAAAATGCCCAATTTGTCTTTTCTTAAGATTTGGGGTTGTGAGGCTTATGTGAAACGCCCAATTTCAGATAAGCTAGCTGCAAAATCTATCAAGTGCAATTTTTTGGGGTATCCTAAGGAAACCAAAGGATACTATTTCTATATTCCCTTAGAGAATAAAGTGTTTGTTGCTCGAAATGGTACCTTTTTCGAAAAGGAATTTATCTCTCAGAGATTCAGTGGGAGTACAGTGCAACTTGAGAAAACTCAATCACCACAAGAGAGCATTGAACCGCCGATAGAACCACTTTCAGAACCACAAACTGTTGTGGAAACTGAAAGGGTGACACAAGTCCCACGCAGATCTGATAGGACACATCATCAGCCTGAGAGATATGGATTTCTCATGACTGATAGTCATGAACTTTTGCTTATTGATCAAGATGAGCCTAATACCTATCAATAGGCTGTGTCAGGTCCAGATTCTGAGAAATGGCTTTCTACCATGAAATCTGAAATGCAATCCATGTATGACAATCGAGTTTGGTGATTAATTGATCTCCCTGAGCGTGTTAAGACCATTGGTTGCAAATGGGTTTTCAAGAAGAAAACCGACATGGATGGAAATGTGCATACCTACAAAGCAAGGCTTGTCGCAAAAGGTTTCATGCAAACTCATAGTAAAGACTATGATAAGACCTTTTTGCCAGTTGCAATGCTTAAGTCGGTTAGAATTCTCATTGCCATTGTTGCGTACTATAATTATGAGATATGGCAAATGGATGTCAAAACAGCTTTCCTTAATGAAAACTTGCTCGAGGATGTGTATAGGACACAACCTGAGGGTTTTGTAATCCCTGAGAATTCTGGAAAGATTTGCAAGCTTCAAAGATCCATTTATGTATTGAAGCAAGCTTCTCGGAGCTAGAATCTTCATTTTGATGAGACAGTTAGGGACTTTGGATTCATAAAAAATGAAGATGAACCTTGTGTTTACAAGATGGTTAGTGGGAGTGCAGTTGTGTTTCTAGTCCTATATGTGGATGACATATTACTCTTTGGAAATGATATCCCTACCTTGCAAAAGGTTAAGACTTGGTTAGGGAATTCTTTTTCAATAAAGGACTTAGGTGAGGCTACTTATATCCTTGGTGTTAAGATCTATAGGGATAGATCCAAGAGGATAATCGGTCTGAGTCAAAGTACTTATATTGACAAGGTGCTGAAGAGGTTCAACATGCAAGATTCCAAAAGAGGATTCTTGCCCATGTCTTATGGTATTCATCTCAGCAATAATCAATGTCCTATGACATCTGATGAGCGAGAACGGATGAATAAGATTCCTTATGCTTCTGCTATTGGATCTATCATGTATGCCTTGTTATGTACTAGACCAGACGTCTCATATGCCTTGAGCACAACAAGCATATATCAGGCAGATCCTGATGAAAGTCACTGAATAGCTGTTAAGAATATCCTAAAGTACCTTAGAAGGACTAAGGATGCATTCCTAGTTTATGGAGGATTGGAAGACGAGCTAGTTGTAAATGGTTACACAGATGCTAGTTTCCAAACCGGCATAGATGACTTCAGATTGCAGTCAGGATTCGTATTCACTTTAAATGGTGGAGCTGTTAGCTGAAAAAGTTCCAAGCAGAGCACTGTAGCAGATTCTACAATAGAAGCTGAGTATATAGCAGCATTAGATGCAGCTAAGGAGGCAGTTTGGTTGAAGAAATTCATCTCAGAGTTGGGAGTGGTTCCCAGCATTGCAAATCCTATGGACCTTTATTATGATAACAACGGTGCCATAGCACAGGTAAAGGAGCCCAGATCTCATCAGAGATCTAAACACATACTCAGGTGATATCACCTTATTTGAGAGATCATTGATAGATGAGATATCAAAATATGCAAAGTAGACACAAATGACAACATTGCAGATCCACTAACCAAGTCTCTTTCACAGGTCAATCATAATCAGCACACTAGGTCTATGGGTATTAATTACTTGTATGATTAGGCCTAGTGCAAGTGGGAGATTATTAGTGTATATGCCCTAGGCCATTAACTTGGACCTTTTTTGTATGTCGTTTGGTTATTAATAAAAGAGGTTTTTATCATTATTATTTGTTTGCATGTTACATAATAATGATTATCATCCCTGGTTACTTATTATTATGTTGATAATAATAAAATATAACCAGTATGATTATTGATTGATAATCATGAGATGATTATGTATATGTTGATATAATTCAATAATCATAGATACTTGTTAGAGAACAAAGTATTGGATTGACCCGCATTGAGATCACTACATGGGTTATTGTCATAAGTGAATCTGAAAGTAATTATGTCTTAATCATTTGACTTGAGATTGTCATAGTTTCCAACATAAGGACTATTATGTTTTGACATAACCAAACATTGTCTTTAATCGAATAATCATAAAGGTTATGATTTAGCATAATAGAAATTATGTAGAGGATAATGAACAATCAAGATAGGATTTGTCTCTCTCTCTGAGAGAGATATCTTCTAGGCCCCTCGATAAGTGAGACTGAGAAATGTATGGCCGTGCTCAAATGAATTGATAGTGTGATCAATATCATTTGAATTTATCAGTCTACTTAGAGATTAAGAAATCATAAGTTTGAACATTATAAGTTTGACATTGACCATGATTTATGTTCAAACTAGATATCGTGTGACAAATGGATTAATACATATTCTATTTATTAGGCTTTATTGGACTATTGATCCTCATTTTAGTTGGGTAGTCATAATGTCTTGCTAGAGGCCACTTATGACTTATGGGCCTTGTGGGACTGGGTCTATTGCCAATTAATGTGAGCCTATTGGGTCACACACAAAAGAACGTTGTTGATGTGGTATGACATATTAATGGGCTAAAAGCCCATTAATATAATTAATAATAATAAAGTGTTATTATTATTAACCATTAATATAATTAATAATAATAAAGTGTTATTATTATTAATTATTTATTATTATGAGATAATGATATTTAAAAGATTTGCAGTCTATCTGTAACTATTACAGATAAAGGACTCTATCACATAAGATATTTGAGTATCTGTGAGATTGTGATAGTGGGTTATGAACACAACTCCTTTTAGGAAAAGGAGTTGTGGGAAAAAGAAAAGACTGAAACATATAAATACTCCTATGAATTGTGGAAGGATGATGTTAATTTTTGAGAAAAATTCAGTCTAACTATTGCAGATTGTGGAGCACATAATCTATCCATCTTTGAGAGAGCTAGCAGTCTAGAAGGATAGAAGACGTTCGTGTGATACCATAGAGGGTGTTCGTTTGAAAAAGCAGCACCATCAATCTGGTATTGTATCTTCTTGACGAGATTAACAGGTTAGTCTCATATCCTTCTTATGAAATAAACGAAGCACTCGGATTCTGAGAAAAGGAAATCAGAGAAATTTTATTTTTCCGCTGTGCCTTTGGATTGCAATAATCTCTGGATTTCCCAACAAAACTTAGCAAGGATGATGGAGCTGAACCAGCAGATGCTTCACTGTACAAAAGTTTGGTTGGTAGTTTACTATATTTGACTGCTTCTAGACTCGATTTAATGTATTCAACAAGCTTGTTATCTAGATTTATGCATTATCTGAGTTAATTGCATTTTTTTGCGGGTAAGAGGGTGCTAAGATACTTGAAGGGTACTGTTGAATTTGGCTTGTGGTTTCAAAGAGAAAAAACTTTCAAGCTTAAAGGTTATATGGATAGTGATTGGGCTGAAAGTGTTGATGATTTAAAGAGCACTTCGGGTTGTGTTTTTTTTTTCCTTGGTTTAGGTCCTTTCTCAAGGAATTCAAGGAAGCAAGAGGTAGTTGCTCAATCTACTGCCGAAGTTGAATATATTTTAGCTACTGGTGCTACAAATCAATCAATTTGGCTTAGGAAGCTACTGAAGGATTTGGGAGTTGAGCAATGTGAGCCTACTGTTATATGGTGTGATAATAAATCAGTCATTGCTATTGCAAATAATCTTATTCAATATGGGAGAACTAAGCACATCAAGGTGAAATTTCATGTCCTAAGAGAAGCAGAGAAGGATTCAGAGATCAAGCTGTTGTATTGCAAGTCTAATGAGCAACTTGTTGATATACTTACAAAAGTATTGTCTAAGAACAAGTTTGAAGAACTAAGGAAGAAGCTTAGAGTATCAAAGAAAAATCCCAAGGAGGAGTGTTAACTGATGAAACTTTTCCTAGATACTTAGGTGACGGGTGTCAAATCTGTCAATTAAAATTTACTTTCCTTTCCTTGATTTAATAAGAACTTGTAGATAGGGTAAGTGAGTATCGATCCCACAGAGACCTTAACTATGTTTAATTTAGATGACTAGTTGAAATAGAAGAGTAGTTTAATACAAAATGCGAGAAGAAAAGAGTTTTTTGATGAAATTAATTTTTGCCTTGGGCAAGCCAAAAATACTTAAAAGAAAAATAAGCAATGCAATTGAGATCGTGAAGTAAATAATTAAATTAAATTCAGCTGATAGAAATCAAATCGAGGGGTTTGGCAGTTGATTATTGATTAGAAAAATAATTCATTTATTATCTATTGTTTAGTTATGGTGGTCAAACACGCGAATCCCACCAATTTTTTTTTATGATTAAATTAATCTGCTTCGCACTTAAATTAATTCCTAGTCAACTAACAACCCAAACACGTGTGTAGATTTAATTAATCAACTGCATTAAGAGAGAAGAACCCAAACTTGATCAACAAAAACATGCGATTTATTAAATCAAATCTACTAATTCCTTAACATAAGCTAATATATTAATTGCTACTTGTTATTAACTCAATTAAACAATTATGGACTTAATTGGACTAATTAGTAATATGTTATCTTCCCTAGAGATTCAATAGATCTCTTGAATTCTTAAGAAGACAACAATGGAGGTAGTGTTCCTCGAAATTAGAAATTTACAGAAAATAGAAATAAAATGAAGAGAACTGAAGCACATAATTTCACAACTTGAATAAAACCTTAAATTGGATTAACCTTCAACTGAAAAGAAAGTGTTTAGCCTTTAATGGCCATAATAAAAATTGCAAAAATCTAAAGAAAAGAAGATGAAAAGAAGAAGAAAAGAAGAATAATAAGGAGAAGAAGAGGGGGAGGGGGGCAGCGGCTTAAAGAGAAGAGGAGGCAGAGAGAAGAAAAATATGATGTAGGTTTAATTTTTAGGAAGCCTTTATATAGGCTTTTCCCTCACAAAAAGATAAAATTTAATAATTTAAAATAAACTCTACTACTCATATCTTATCCCTATCCTATTCTAATTGTGTTTGATCCAATTTAAAACTGATTTTATCCTTGCTTAGGTGGCAAAATCAGCTGAGGTGTCACTTTCCAGAATTTCTGAAGCTGTCCATCGCCTTAGGCTACAGGATTGTCCAAGATTGTAGCTTCCCAGTCTAAAAATCCTTCAATTCAACCTCTTTTTCGTTTTCTTTCTTAACTTCTGCTAAAACCTGTTCAAAATTAAATTCCAAGTAAAAATTAATTATTTATATCAAGATCATAACAAAATTATGAAATTTAATAAGAAAAAAGTTGTGAGTTTTGCAACTCATCAGATTCCCCGCACTTGCACCTTTACTTGTCCTCAAGCATAGAAATTCAACTAAAATAATAAAATACAACCCTATCCTCAACCAATCTGAAATTTAATTTATCCAAAATAAAGAACCAAATTGTCATGCAATAGGATGATAACAGAAATAGTTTAATTTCACCAAAGTTCATTTTAACAAGTCCCATGTTTAAAACGTATTTCTCAAGACATAAAGTTGATCCTCAATTCAATTTAAAGCACACAAGATATTATGCCATATAATATTAAACTACCCTTTTGAAAGAATAGACTCTTAGGAACTTTTGACTAGACCAACAAAAATTTAAAGATTTTGGGGTCTATTATTTTCTTACACTTCCCACTATATCTTGCCTGAAACCGATAAAGTGAACGTGAAACAAATGGTTATTGAGCCACTTACCCCAGGTTATTCAGCTCAGGTGGCTACTAGCTACACTCATAGTCACCATATTAAAAGGCATGGGGGGAGTTTTTAAATGGCCCATAAAGGGGTGATACTCTCCCAAACACCGATTTTTTCATACGGAATCATCTTAAGTAGTCATCAAGTACCACTCTACTTAGGCCATTGAGTTGGTAACCAATTAATCAAGCAATCAGAGGAGTGGGTCATAGGAGTACATTAATTTTTTATTTTTGCTTTTGCTATTATTCTTTCTTTGATGACACCCCTTAATTTTCACATAGACACATGGTCTAGATAGTGTCCTTTAAATCATTCTCAACAAAGGGCAACAACTCATTTAAAAGAATATGCATTCATTATCAACTATTTAAATAAGGACCATATTTCATGAGCTTTCAAAACAAGTCTTAAAAACAAAACTAACAAAATGAATAATGATAAATTTATTCTATTTAAGCTAGTATACAGATGGCATAAGAACTTGAATTATATGAAAAAATTTTATTTTTTTTATTTTTGAATAAAACTAATACTAAAAATCAGAAAAATTAAATCTGAGAAACAATTCAGCAAGTGCAACCGTTGAGAAACTGCTGAGAAGCAGAAAAAACAGATCAAGTGTTACAAGCTTGGGCAAGCCTCTGGTAGAAACAACAAAAACGCAAAAAAACAACAAAAAAAAAACAATTTCAAAACACAACAGAAAAATATATATACGTTCATTTAGAATATGTTCATCAATCAATCATATTAAGTACAAAAATACTTCTACTCCAACCATATTCCTCTCCCGCCCCAACACTTACTCCTCATATTGTCCTTAATGTGGAAAAATTCAATCAATGGGGGAAGTTCACAAATAAAGTAAGAGTAAGTCAGAGAACTTCCCTGAGGAGTAAGTTACGTAGAACTCATACTGGTGGTGGTTGGAGTATGGACAACCCCAAGTGAGATAGAATGGCATCCAATTTAGCATCAATGTGGTGCATTTTTGCCTCAATTCTGGGTAGGTGGGCTTGATCACCAAGTGTTGGAGGTGTTGTTGAGAGGGCTGGGGCTGACTGGTCCTCTGTCCGAAATAAGCATGATCGCGGTGGAATGATAGGACCTGGAGGACAAAATACAAATTCTTTCCTCTCGTTGAGACAAAGTAAGTCCATAGAATTAAGTGTAGGTATGTCAAGTGAAAGAATAGGCTCAGCTATATGCAAATTAGTGTTTTCAATATCAAGCACACCCAATCCTATAGCTATCATTGAAATCACAGTACCTAGGTATATACCACTCCCAGTATCAGATATACTTTTAAACTGGAAGGCTAACCCAAAATCAAAATTAACCTTTCCTTTATTTAATATGCACCACAAGAAAAAAAGTTCATATTTTGTCAGTTTGGTGGAATCTTTATTTTCCCTAGAAAAATGTATAACAAAGGAACCTGTGAATGTATCTAAGGGTAGGGCTCTGAATATTATTAGCCTTGGATTTTCCACCCCTAAATTCAAGCTCAGGTTTCTCTATTAATTCTTTATATGCTAAAATTGGATCCCAACTAGCTGGGTAGTCACATAACAAGTCTAAATTATAATGTCCCGGAAACCGGACCGCTATCCGCGCTAGGATTCAGATCGACTTAAGATCGCCGGAACCCGTAGCAAGCCTAACATACATCCTGTACATCTGATAAAATCCCATACATGATCATACATTTTCATAAAAACTTTAAACTTTTCATATACCAAGCTTGATCTGTGCATGCATCATAATTATATACATAAAACCCCTTACTAGAGCCCTCATCAAATGCTCCAGTTGGGTCAACATCTCATATGTCAAGCATAGTTCAATATGTAATATAATAAAAATATTTCATAAAGATCATGTACCAAAAGGGATTACAACCTATCAATAGGGCCAAGCACAATACTAAACCATGAAACATTTCTTTACATTACATTACATCATACCATTTTACATTTCATGTCCACTACTAGACTATTACATAGACTATACCATAACCTTGCTGACTTTCCCATAGCTATCTGTGCTCCTGCAAACCTGGAGGTTAGGGGAGAGGGGTGAGCTACAAAAGCCCAGTGAGCAAAATAGTAAAAACAGTTTAATTAAATATATGCTTTCATGAAATGCGTCACAACACAAACAATTCATATCACGGATGGACTGACCCAAAAATCCCTGTACTCTGTGCCCGGCCCTCGGTGGAGCTCCTCAGGACTTCTATTACATAACATAAGCTCTATGCCAAGGGCGTAGTGCAGGCCTCACCTGGTCTTTCCTATACTCTGTGCCAGACCCTCGGTGGGGCTCCTCAGGACTTCTGTTATATAGAAATATATAGAGGGCTAATGGGTCGTCCTGTTGTCCATCCACACCCACAATGAATAATGCAATGCGTCATATTCGTGCGGTCTAGTGCAATCAACCTATTACATATACATGATGCATGAAGATGCTTAAAACATTTGATTTCTCGAAATACAGATTAGTTCAGTTCTACTCACCTCTGGCTGACTCTAGACTAACTCTGGAGCAGCTATCTCACTGCTGATCACCTCGGTTCCTTAGGTCTGATCCTACACAGGTGGACTCAAATGAGGGATCAAACATATTCTAACATGACTTTAAACATCTCCCCAAAAACCCTCTAAAACATCATAAGCATGCATGGAAAAATAGGCAAAGGAAGGCTGAATAGGGGACTTTCTGCGGCAGGTTCGGCGGCCGAAGGTCCCTCTAGAGCCGAAAGTCAGGCACTTTTGGGGGCAGGGTTCGGCGTTTGAAAGCCCTTCCAGAGCCGAAAGTCACAAACTTTAGGGGCAGGATCGGCGGCCGAAACTCCCCTCTAGAGCCGAAAGTCACAACCTTCGGGGGCAGGTTCGGCGGCCGAAACTCCCCTCTAGAGCCGAAAGTCCAAACTTTCGGGGGCAAGCTTAGGCGGCCAAAACTGCCTCCACAGGCAGGTTCAGCAGCCAAACCTGGGCTCTCCTAAAGGGCAGAACCCGATTCTGCCTTGTATATCCAGCCACCCACAACATCCCAACATGCATCCAACTATACTAAAACATGCATAAACACATTTCCAAGCATATAGGGGCATAAAACTAACCTATATCCCAACAAACATCACATTTAGCATACATTTATCATTTAACTATCATAACCCTAACATTTTAGATCTACTCTAAAACATGCATCATATTCCCTTGACCCCTTTTAAAACTTACTTAAAACATAAAAGAAGGTGAGGATCTACACTTACCTCTTGAAGTTCGAGAGGAGGTGCAATCCCAAACTTGGAGATATGGAGGAATGAGCTCCGGGGGTCTCCAAGCTTCAAAACTTTGATCTTTAGCTTAAAATCTTCAAAAACAAGATACAAACTCATAAAAATCATGAGAGACTTGAAGGAAAAGCACAAGATCGACAAGGGGTGGCGGAGACTCACCTTGCCCAGAAATGGAGAGAGAAAACTCGCCCATTTTCGGACAGGGGGCCCTTTATAGGTGGCTGGCCAGGTCACTTTCGGGGGCCAAAAGTGCCTCCACATCCGCCCCATGTTCGACGGCCGAACATGAGGTTCGGCGGCCGAACCTGGGTTTTTCACTCAAGCTCTTTTCTTTCAAAACTCAATTTCTTTCTTTCTTTAAAACCACAAAACATATAAAAACATTTTAGAAAACCTTTATTTTACCCTTCCAGAGGGCTCCGACATCCGAGAAATTCCGGATTCCAACGGAGATTCCGCTGGAAGGTAGGAATTCCGATGCCGGGGTCTAGCCGGGTATTACATTCTTCCCCCCTTAAGAACATTCGTCCTCGAATGTTCAACAAACAAGCACATGCATAGCATAAACATAAACACACATATCCACCAGGAAGCACATAACAACAAAAACACTAACCTTAAAAGAGATAGGGGTGTTGCTGGAGCATAGATGTCTCCCAGGTGCACTCTTCCATATTGTGGTGATTCCAAAGGACTTTCACCATCGAGATTTCCTTGTTCCTCAGCTTTCTGATCTGCGTGTCTATGATCCTCACTGGCTGCTCAACAAAGGTGAGATCTCCTAGGATCTCCACATCAGGCTCATTAAGAACCTTGCCCGGACCTGACACGAACTTCTGTAACATGGAAACATGGAAAACTAGATGGATTCTCTCCATTGAAGCAGGTAGGTCCGGCTTGTACGATACATTCCCAATCCTCTGCAAGATTTCAAAGGGTCCGATGTACCGTGAAGCTAGCTTACCTTTCTTCCCAAAATGAATCACCCCTTTCATAGGAGACACCTTGAGCAACACCATATCTTCCTCCTGAAACTCAACATGCTTCCTGCAGACATCTGCTTAGCTTTTCTACCGACTCACAGCAGTCTTGATTATTTCTCTGATAACGGGCATTACCCTGCTGGTGATCTCTACTAGCTCGGGCCCTGCCAAGCCCCTTCCTCCCACTTCTTCCCAGCAACAGGTGACCTGCACTTCCTCCCATAAAAAGCTTCATAAGGAGCCATCCCTATGCTAGCATGATAGCTGTTATTGTAGGCGAATTCCACCAAGAGTAGATGCTGCCTCCAAGAACCGTCAAAGTCTAGCACACACACTCTAAGCATATCTTCAATGGTCTGGATGGTCCTCCCTGACTTGTCCATCCATCTGTGGATGGAAAGCAGTGCTAAAGTCCAGCCTGATACCCATAGCATTCTACAGACTCCGCCAAAACCTGGAGATGAACTGGGGTCCCTTATCTGACACTATTGAAATGGGAGCCCTTATGCAGCCTGACAACCTTTTCCACATACACCTGCGCCAATTTGTCCACAGAATAGCCACTCCTGACAGGGATGAAGTGAGCAGATTTGGTCAGTCTGTCCACAATCACCCATATGGAGTTCAATCTGTTGGACGTTGCTGGTAACCTCACCACGAAATCCATAGTTATATTCTCCCATTTCCACTCGAGAATTGGCAGTGGTTTAAGCATTCCAGCCGGCTTCTGATGTTTCAGCTTCACCCTCTGACATACTTCACAGGCGGACATGAACTGTGCCACTTCTCTTTTCATAGCTAGCTACCAATAGACTCTTTTCAGATCCTGGTACATCTTGGTGGCTCTAGGGTGAACACTGTATCTAGCATTATGAGCTTCCCTCATAATGTCTCCCTTCAGACTCACGTCATCTGGTACACATAACCTACTCCCATAGCGGAGGATCCCCTTGTCGTCAAATCTGAACTCTTCATTCTTTCCTGCCTGGACTGCTCTTGCTATCTTCACCAACTCGGGGTCCTCATGCTGTTTCTGAGCCACCTGCTCCAGAAACACGGGTGCCACTCTCATCTAGGCTATCAAAGCACCTGTACCAGACAACTCCAACTGCAGCCCTTCATCAATGAGCTTGTAGAATTCCCTCACCACCGGTCTCCTCTCTGCTGTAACATGGGATAGACTGCCAAGTGATTTCCAGCTTAGGGCATCTGCCACAACATTCGCCTTTCCCGGATGGTACTGAAACTTGCAATCATAGTTACTAAGCAGTTCTACCCATCTTCTCTGCCTCAGATTTACCTCTCTCTGACTCAAGATGTACTGCAACTCTTATGATCTGTAAAGATCTCACATTTTACCCCATAAAGGTAATGCCTCCACATCTTGAGTGCAAAGATCACTGCTGCCATCTCAGGTCATGTGTAGGATAATTCAACTCATGCTTCTTCAGCTGCCTAGAAGCATAAGCGATTACTCTCTCATGTTGCATCAACACACAACCTAGTCCCACACGGGACGCATCACAAAACACTGTGAAAGTCTTCATTACTGGTAGGTAGAGCTAACACCGGTGCTGACGTTAACCTTTTCTTCAGCTCTTCAAAGCTTTCCTCGCACTAATCAGACCACACAAACCTCTGATTCTTTTGGGTTAATCTGGTCATAGGAGCGGTAATTTTTGGAGACGTTCTGAACGAACCTCCTGTAGTAACCTGCCAAACCCAAAAAGCTCTTAATCTCTGTAACTGTAGTGGGTCTAGGCCAGTTAGCTACAGCTCCCACCTTCTTGGGGTCCACTTCAATCCCCTTTTCTGACACAACATGCCCCAAGAATGAGATGCTCCTTAACTAGAATTCACACATGGAGAACTTGGCATACAAGACGTGCTCCCTCAGGGTCTGCAGAACTATCCTCAAATGATGGGCATACTGCTCTGCGTTTCTGGAATACACTAAGATATCATCAATGAAAACAATAACAAAGTGATTCAGATATTGGTTAAAAACTTTGTTCTTGAGGTCCATGAATGCTGCAGGGGCATTGGTCAGCCCAAACGGCATCACTAGGAACTCATAATACCCATATCTGGTCCTGAACGCCGTCTTCGGCACAACTTCCTCTCTGATTCTTAGCTGGTGGTATACAAATCTCAGATCTATTTTGGAAAAACAACCTGCTCCTGCTAGCTGGTCAAATAGATCATCGATCCTGGGTAGAGGATACTTATTCTTGGTAATGACTTTGTTCAACTGTCTGTAGTCGTCTTAGGGATCCATCCTTCTTCTTTACAAACAGCACTGGAGCACCCCAAGGTGAGGTACTCGGTCAGATGAAACCCTTATCTACCAACTCTTGCAACTTCTCCTTTAGCTCCTTCAACTCTGCTGGTGCCATCTCGTAGGGAGGGATAGAGATCGGTCTGGTTCTAGGCATCAATTCTATTTCGAACTCTATCTCTCTAGCAGGTGGTAGTCCTGGAAGCTCGTCTGGGAAGACATCTTGAAACTCTCTGACTACGGGCACTAAGGCGGGCTCCCTGACCTAACTATTAAGCTTTCTCCTATGAGCTAGAAACCCCTGATAACCCCTCTTAAGCTATGAGCCTATAGGGCTGATATCAGACCTCTAGGCATACCCCTCCAGACTCCTCCGAAGACAACCTCTGATCCATCCTGATCTCTGAACCTGACTACCTTGTCTCTGCAGTCCAAGGTAGCACCACGAGTAGAAAACCAATCCATCCTTAGAATGACGTCAACAAAATCGGTCGATTCTAGAATCACAATGGTCGGCTAGAAGGCATCTACTCTTAACCAACACTGGACTATACCGGCAGACTGACTCTGCCACTGATGGGTCACACTTGGGTCCATTGACCCAGAGGGGACACTCTAACCCAGAGACTATCAAACCCAACCTCTCTACGGCTCACGGAGCAACAAAAGAAAGAGAAAAAGCATCAGGGTTCATAAGAGCATACACATTAGAACATTCAAAAGTGAGCGTACCTGACACCACTGTGTTCGATGTGTTAGCCTTCTGCTGAGCCAGGGTGAAGATCTGAGCTGGAGCTGACGGACCTTCTCCGTGGGAACCTGCGGAAGAAGAGGCTGACCCTCTCCCTCTACCTCGACCACTGCCCTGCGTCATGGCTGGAGCTATTGGCTGAGCCACACTACCTGAAGCTGTCCGCTGGGACCGTGCCAACCAGGGTGCAGTGGGATACTCACGTACCATGTGCTCCTACTGTCCGCATCTATAACATGTTGTAGTCCCGTACCGACAGACTCCCTTGTGCGGCCTTCCACACCTTATGCATTCAGAACTATCCGAACCGGAGCTCGAGCCACCACCGAAACCCAGACTAGACTTCAACCTTTTTCAGAACTTATTCTTCTTCGACCTCCTAGTTCTGCCCCACTTTTTACTTCTCATGGGGGCTGCACTCAGAGATGAGAGATCAATTCTCCCCGTACCCGGGGTTGTAGAACCCGAGGTCTGAGCGCCTTCTTGCGACTCTCCCATGTCCTCTTCTAGCACACCTACTCCCAAACTTTCATCTCTTCTCTGAACATCCATCTCTGCTTCCCTCACATCAACTGACATCATTCTTGGATCCATTCCTCCTCTGATTACATCAAAAGACCTTCTAAGGTCCCTTGATGTTTCCCATCTGCTGACTCTACACGACTGTGCTCTCGGCAGAGCAGGGGGGCAGGTATCCATACCCTACCTCTCAGGTCGAACTCCAGTCGATTCCACAGATCGACGAGTGCCTCGCATCCTAACTTCTGAAAGACAACATGTTCACATAAACATTAACATCATACGGTTCGTGTGGGAACACATGAACCCATATCACATACATCACATATCATTAATGCGCATGCGTATCATCATGGCATTTCACATCATCATCAAGACAGGACTCTATATCCTATCCTAGTGGACATGATTTTTCCTATTGTGCTTGCCTTTCTATGACATCTATGAGCCCGACACTCTCTAGGTCCGACCATATGAACCTAGGGCTCTGATACCACTCTGTAACGACCCGAAAACCGGACCACTACCGGCGCTAGGATTCAGATTGACTTAAGGTCATCAAAACCCGTAGCAAGCATAACATACATCCTGTACATCTGATAAAATCCCATACATGATCATACATTTTCATAAAAACTTTAAACTTTTCATATACCAAGCTTGACCTGTGCATGCACATAACTATATGCATAAAACCCCTTACTGTTGCCCTCATCAAATGCTCCAGTTGGGTCAACATCTCATATGTCAAGCATGGTTCAACATGTAATATAATAAAAATATTTCATAAAGATCATGTACCAAAAGAGATTACAACCTATCAATAGGGCCAAGCACAATACTAAACCATGAAATATTTCTTTACATTACATTACATCACACCATTTTACATTTCATGTCCACTACTAGACTATTACATAGACTATACCATAACCTTGCTGACTTTCCCATAGCTACCTGTGCTCCTGCAAACTTGGGGGTTAGGGGAGAGGGGTGAGCTACAAAAGCCCAGCGAGCAGAATAGTAAAAACAGTTTAATTAAATATATGCTTTCATGAAATGCGTCACAACACAAACAATTCACATCACGGATGGACTGACCAAAAAATTCCTCTACTCTATGCCCGGCCCTCAGTGGAGCTCCTCAGGACTTCTATTACATAACATAAGCTTTGTGGCAGGGGCGTAGTGTAGGCCTCACCTGGTCTTTCCTGTACTCTGTGCCCGACCCTCGGTGGGGCTCCTTAGGACTTCTGTTACATAGAAATATCTAGAGGGCTAATGGGTCGTCCTGTTGTCCATCCACAGCCACAATGAATAATGCAATGCATCATATTCGTGTGGTCTAGTGCAATCAACCTATTACATATACATGATGCATGAACATACTTAAAACATTTGATTTCTCGAAATACAGATTAGTTCAGTTCTACTCACCTCTAGCTGACTCTGGACTAACTCTGGAGCAGCTATCTCACTGCTGATCACCTCGGTTCCTCAGGTCCGATCTTACATAGGTGGACTCAAATGAGGGACCAAACACACTCTAACATGACTTTAAACATCTCCCCAAAAACCCTCTAAAACATTATAGGCATGCATGGAAAAACAGACAAAGGAAGGCTGAAAAGGGGACTTTCGGCGGCAGGTTCAGCGGCCGAAGGTCCCTCTAGAGCCGAAAGTCAGGCACTTTCGGGGGCTGGGTTCGGCAGCCGAAAGCCCTTCCAGAGCCGAAAGTCACAACCTTTGAGGGCAGGTTCGACTGCCGAAACTCCCCTCCAAAGCCGAAAATCACAACCTTCGGGGGCAGGTTTGGCGGCCGAAACTCCCCTCTAGAGCCGAAAGTCCAAACTTTCGGGGGCGAGCTTAGGCAGCCAAAACTGCCTCCACAGGCAGGTTCGACGGCCGAACCTAGGCTCTCCCAAAGGGCAGAACCCGATTCTGCCTTGTATATCCAGCCACCCACAACATCCCAACATGCATCCAACTATAATAAAACATGCATAAACACATTTCCAAGCATATAGGGGCATAAAACTAACCTATACCCCAACAAACATCACATTTAGCATACATTTATCATTTAACTAACATAAACCTAACTTCTAAGATCTACTCTAAAACATGCATCATATTCCCTTGACCCTTTTTAAAACTTACTTAAAACATAAAAGAAGGTGATGATCTACACTTACCTCTTGAAGTTCGAGAGGAGGTGCAATCCCAAACTTGGAGATATGGAGGAATGAGCTCCAAGGGTCTCCAAGCTTCAAAACTTTGATCTTTAGCTTAAAATCTTCAAAAACAAGATACAAACTCATAAAAATCATGAGAGACTTGAAGGAAAAGTACAAGATCGACAAGGGGTGGCGGAGAGTAACCTTGCCCGGAAATGGAGAGAGAAAACTCCCCCATTTTCGGACAGGGGGCCCTTTATAGGTGGCTGGCTAGGACACTTTCGGGGGCCAAAAGTGCCTCCGCATCCGCCCCATGTTCGACGGCCGAACATGAGGTTCAGCGGTCGAACCTGGGTTTTTCCCTCAACCTTTTTTCTTTCAAAACTCAATTTCTTTCTTTCTTGAAAACCACAAAACATATAAAAAAATTTTAGAAAACCTTTATTTTACCCTTCCAGAAGGCTCCGACATCCAAAAAATTCCAGATTCCAACGGAGATTCCGCCGGAAGGTAGGAATTCCGATGCTGAGGTCTAGCCGGGTATTACATAAATACTCAGCAGTTTTAACATATTCATTATGATAAACACCTAAATGCAGATTAAAAGCTATGACTGAACAATGGACCATTTTATTTTGCAACTTAAAATGAATTATAGGCGTATTTAAATTAAAATCTTGTGCATCGAAAGAAAATTTATAGGTTGCATAATACTCATGGCAAAGCTCAACATAGTAAGGACAATCTATGGTAAAAAAAATTTTCCACTCAATATTGTCAATTAAAGCATAAACTTCATCATACAATCGCAATTGGATCAAGGCATCGTCATTTATTTTCTTACAAGCAAATATATCAGAATGGAGAAAGATTTTATACTTGACTTCATCGTTACGGACAAAGCTGAAGTTGCCGTGCAGGTCCTGCTCTACGGGCAGATATCTAGCCTTCCCACCAGCTATCCTAGGCATTCATTTTTTCTGCTTTTTCTTTGGAGGAGAATCGGCCTGGGTCTCTTCACTTATAGCTTTTGCCTCCTGACCTGTTGTACAGCAAGGCAATAATGGCATGAAGAACGAAATTGCATAAATACTTAAAAATAGAAGATTAACAATTGAGTTTCAGATCTCCCAATTCACAATTAATATGAAATTTCACCAACTTCAACTAGAAAAAAAATGTATTTAGCCACTCATGGTGGGCAAAGAATAAATAAAAGAAAAGAACGAAGAAAAGATGTTTTGGTGCACGGTTGCTGAGGCTTTCCGAATTTCTGATGTACTGCTGCTGGTTTGCTGTCCCTTTTTATAGATGCAAAAACCCTATATCAGTCCCTTATGAGATGGAATTCCTTTTTGACTTGGTCTTTGATCCCTTCTTTGATTGTGTTTCTTCATAAATAGACTTTCTTGAGTGAATGAATTATTTTTGCAAAGTGTTTGATGTGTTTCATATGTGTTTTGGTGTGTTTGAGATGGAATAGAACTCTTGAAATTTGAATTTTGTTATTTCCTGCCATTCTGTACTTTTTTGTTTTATGATGATTGATTTGTCTGGTGATTTGGGCAAATCGTTTGTCTTTATTGCTAGTTTGTGTCGTTTCTTCCCTTCTCTATTCTGCAATAATCGATTTGCCCAGTGATTTGGGCAAATCGCTTCTGGCACATCAAAATCTTGAGTCTCAGCTTCTTACTTCCATCTACTTATGCAGCCTCCTTGGTCATTCTTAAGGGTGATTTGCCCAAATTGCTCTGGCCAAATAAACTTTTCATATATTTCAGGCCATTTTTCACCAAATCTTCATTTTTTATTATTTTCTGCAAAATATGATTAAAAGCACAAAATTAGCTAGAAAATGTATAATTTAGCATCAATAATAATGGAAAAAATGCGCCTAATTTATGCTTGATCAAATACCCTCCACACTTAAACCATGCTTGTCCTCAAGCATTCAAATAATTTAGATCATCAATTTCACTCTTTTATCTAGACTTTTGGATTGAAGCACAATAGTATATCAGTATACATATAAGTAGCAATCCCAGGAGCCATATTGCAAACAATAATCCCAAGAAAATCTTTGACATAAATAGGATAGCTCAAGCTATTCACACTCAATCACATAAATAGTCAAGTAGCATTCATGGAGTAGTTACTAGACCTTACTTAAGCTAATTCAGTTCATGTTCAAAGTTAGTTCTTAAGTCTAAAATAAAGTTTCCAAGGCTTATTATTATTATTATTATTATTATTATTATTATTATTATTATTATTATTATTATTATTATTATTTATTATTATTGAGCACTTTTTCATCTTCTTGCTTGGAACGTCACCACTCTTTTGACGCGAAGGTACATATTTGTGATACCCACCTCCAGTTACTCAATTGGTCACAATTTCAAGTGGCTACTAGCACTACTGATGGTCACTTAACCAGCGGAGTAGATTTATTTTGTGCTCTTTTTCTTTTATACTTTGAACACCTTATTTCTTTGACAAAAGTTTCAGAAAAATTAAAAATTCATGGCTTTAGCAAATCCTAGTTATACTCAATTAGTGCCTTAATCATGCAAGTACACACATCTTATTCAAGCTCAACTATTTATATTTCAAGACAATTATCAAAGACTATTGCAAACAATGTGAAAACCGAGACAATTACCAATATAAATACTAACATATGGTTTATGATTCAATCCAAATTTTAAAGAATTTATAAATGAAAGAAATAATCAAATTGCAATCCTTAGCCAAAATTTCTATCGAAATGCATAAAAAGAAATAAAAAAATGTATGAAAAAAATGCAGAATAATAAAATAAGAAATAAAAAACAAGAAATAAGAAATAAGAAAATGCAACATATATAATTTTCCTTCCCCACACTTGACCAATACATTTTCCTCAATATATTAAAAAAGCAAAAAGTGATATAAAGAAAGTTAGAATAATACTCCCCCGATCAAGTTGATGTGGGTAAGGCATAAGGCAAGACTCAAGTAATTGGTGGAGAGAAAAGGATTCCATCACAATTAAGTAAGAAGTGTACCACACTTTTTGTTTTGGTTATAACCCATCCTATTTCTTCCATGTACTCATGAAGTAACATGATTAGTTTCTCCTCTTTTAAGTGAAGTGTGCCTCCAGCCCCTATGTTTGAATTTTTGAGGTTATTTAGTAGTACTTTGAACTCCAATTCATGTTTCTTCATAGGTGGCTGCAGTTTGATACTGGATTTAGGCAAATCATTTCTAGGCAAATCAGTCTCAACTGTCGATTTGATCAAATCACTTCTGGACAATGGCAGAATGTTGTCCAGAGCATGAACAACCTCTTGTAACCTTTTATCAGCCAAAATTTGCTGATTTAATGGCTTTGAATCGTCCATATCCAAACCCCTATATTCACCACTATTCAATTTGTCATCAACACTTAATTCAAACATATTTTGGCTCAAAGTATCAAGAACATCATGAGTTACATTGCTAGGAAATTTTAAAGAATAATAAATATTAAATTTAATTACTTTTCCATGAAATTCCATAGTGAGAGTGCCATCATGCACATCTATTTTAGTTTTAGCCGTGCTAAGAAAAGGCCTACCCAACAAAATATCATATGAAATATTAACTTTATTCTCTTTCATTTCAATGATATAAAAATCTGCAGGAAAAATTAATCCATCAACTTGGACTAGGACATCTTCCAAAACACCCTCAGGATAAATGATGGACCTATCAGCAAGTTGAATGACAACATTTATTTTCTTTAAGGGACCAGCATTCAATAAATTATAAATAGATAAAGGCATGATATTAATTGAGGCTCCAAGATCACATATAGCCTTTTTAAATCCAAGTGATCAAACCAAATTTAGTCCCATTTTTCATGTTTTTATTAATGTTAATTTACACATTTTCTACCTAATTTTGTGGTTTTGATCTTATTTTGCAGAAAATAGTGTAAAAGGGTAATTTGGTAAAAATGGCCTTAAAACTGCCCAAAAGAGAGCAAAAGAGAACAAGCCTGGTTTGCCCAAGTCGTTTGCCCAAATCCAAGTTGAAGCTGAAATGGGAGAGGGATGAGGAAATTACAGGCTTGTTGTTTGACCAGACTGTTTACCCAAACTAGGCAAACAGACCCGCAGGACAGAGGCAGTGTCCAGACAGGGGCAAAATAGACTGTTTGCCCGAGCTGTTTGCCACACAACCAGAGCAAACAAGGCCTGCGACAGCAGACTGTTGGGAAATCTCGAGATTATTGCAACCCAAAGGCGCAGCGGAAAAATAAAATTCCTCTGATTTCCTTTCCTAGAATCCGAGTGCTTCGTTTAATTCAAAAGATGGATATGAGACTAACCTATTAATCTCGTCAAGAAGATACAATGCCGGACTGATGGTGCTGCCTTTTCAAACGAACACCCTCAATGGTATCCACACGAACGTCTTTTATCCTTCTAGAGTGCTAGCTCTCTCAAGGATGGATAGATTATATGTTCCACAATCTGCAGCGGTTAGACTGAATTTTCTAAAAACTGTCGTCAACACTCTCTTCGTAGAAAGAGTATTTATATGTTTCAGTCTTTTTGTTTTTCCAAAGAGTTGTGCTACTCTTTTCCCAAAAGAGTTGTACTACTCTTTTCCCAAAAGAGTTGTGTTCAGAACCCACTATCACAATCTCGCAGATACTCAAATATCTTTATGTGATAGAGTCATTTATCTGTAACAGTTACAGATAGACTGTAGATCTTTTAAATATTATTATCTTATAATAATAAATAATTAATAATAATAACACTTTATTATTATTAATTATATTAATAATTAATATTAATAATAATAACACTTATTATTATTAATTATATTAATAATTAATATTAATAATAATAACACTTTATTATTATTAAATATTAATAATAATAACATTAATTATACTAATGGGCTTTGGGCTTTTGGCCCATTAATATGACATAGCACATCAATAATGTTCTTTTGTGTGTGACCCAATAGGCTCACATTAATTGGCAATAGGCCCAGTCCCACAAGGCCCATAAGTCATAAGTGGCCTTTAATAAGACATTATGACTAGCCAACTAATATGAGGATCAATAGTCCGATAAAGCCTAACAAATAGAACATGAATTAATGCCTTTGTCACACGATATCTAGTTTGAACATAAGTCATGGTCAATTTCAAACTTATAATATTCAAACTTATGATTTCTCGATCTCTAAGTAGACTGATAAATTCAAATGATATTGATCACACTATCAATTCATTTGAGCACGGCCATACATTTCTCAGTCTCACTTATCGAGGGGCCCATAAGATATCTCTCTCATAGAGAGGGACAAATCCTATCTTGATTGTTCATTATCCTCTATATAATTTCTATTATGCTCAATCATAACCTTTATGATTGTCCGATTAAAGAAAACGTTTGGTTATGTCAAAACATAATAGTCCTTATGTTGGAAACTATGACAATCTCAAGTCAAAGGATTAAGACATAACTACTTTGAGATTCACTTATGACAATGACCCATGTAGTGATCTCAATGCGGGTCCATCTAATACTTTGTTCTCTAACAAGTATTTATGATTATTGAATTATATCAACATATACATAATCATCTCATGATTATCAATCAATAACCATACCAGTTATATTTTATTATTATCAACATAATAATAAGTAACCAGGGATAATAATCATTATTATGTAACATGCAAACAAATAATAATGATAAAAACCTCTTTTTTTAATAACCAAAACGACATACAAAAAGGTCCAAGATAATGGCCTAGGGCATATACACTAACAATCTCCCACTTGCACTAGGCCTAATCATATAAGTATCTAATACCCATAGACCTAGTGTGCTGATCATGCTTGACCTGTGAAAGAGGCTTGGTCAGTGGATCTGAAATGTTGTCATTTGTGTCTACTTTGCATATTTTGATATCTCCTCTATCAATGATCTCTCGAATAAGGTGATATCGTCTGAGTATGTGTTTAGATCTCTGATGAGATATGGGCTCCTTTGCCTGTGCTATGGCACCATTATTATCACAATAAAGGTCCATCGGATTTGCAATGCTGGGAACCACTCCCAACTCTGTGATGAACTTCTTCATCCAGACTGCCTCTTTAGCTGCATCTGATGCTGCTATATACTCAGCTTCTGTTGTAGAATCTGTTATAGTGCTCTGCTTGGAATTTTTCCAACTAACAGCTCCACCATTTAATATGAATATGAATCCTGACTGCGATCTGAAGTCATCTATGTCGGTTTGGAAACTAGCATCTGTGTAACCACTTACAACTAGCTCGTCTTCTAATCCTCCATAAACTAGGAATGCATCCTTAGTCCTTCTAAGGTACTTTAAGATATTCTTAATAGCTGTCTAGTGACTTTCACCGGGATCTGCCTGATATCTGCTTGTTGTGCTCAAGGCATATGAGATGTCTGGTCTAGTACATAACATAGCATACATGATAGATCCAATAGCAGAAGCATAAAGGATCTTATTCATCCGTTCTCGCTCATCAGATGTCATAGGACATTGATTCTTGCTGAGATGAATACCATGAGACATGGGCAAGAATCCTCTTTTAGAATCTTGCATGCTGAACCTTTTCAGCACCTTGTCAATATAAGTACTTTGACTCAGACCGATTATCCTCTTGGATCTATCCCTATAGATCTTAATACCAAGGATATATGCGGCCTCACCTAAGTCCTTCATTGAAAAAGAATTCCCTAACCAAGTCTTAACCTTTTGCAAGGTAGGGATATCATTTCCAATGAGTAATATGTCATCCACATATAGGACTAGAAACACAACTGCACTCCCACTAACCATCTTATAAACACAAGGTTCATCTTCATTCTTGATGAATCCAAAGTCCTTGACTGTCTCATCAAAATGAAGATTCCAGCTCCGAGAAGCTTGCTTCAATCCATAAATGGATCTCTGAAGCTTGCAAATCTTTCCAGAATTCTCAGGGATTACAAAACCCTCAGGTTGTGTCATGTACACATCCTCGAGCAAGTTTCCATTAAGGAAAGCTGTTTTGACATCCATTTGCCATATTTCGTAATCATAGTACGCAGCAATGGCAATGAGAATTCTAACCGACTTAAGCATTGCTACTGGCGAAAAGGTCTCATCATAGTCTATACCATGAGTTTGCTTGAAACCTTTTGCAACAAGCCTTGCTTTATAGGTATGCATATTTCCATCCATGTCAGTTTTCTTCTTGAAAACCCATTTGCAACCAATGGTCTTAACACCCTCAGGGGGATCAATTAATGACCAAACTTGATTGTCATACATGGATTGTATTTCAGATTTCATGGCAAAAAGCCATTTCTCAAAATCTGGACCTGCTACAGCCTCTTGATAGGTAGTAGGCTCATCTTGGTCAATGAGCAAAAGATCACGACTATCAGTCAAGAGAAATCCATATCTCTCAGGCTGATGACGTGTCCTATCAGATCTGCGTGGGACTTGTGTCATCCTTTCAGTCTCCACAACTGTTTGTGGTACTGGAAGTGGTTCTACTGGCGGTTCAATGCTCTATTGTGGTGCTTGAATTTCCTCAAGTCGCACTGTACTCCACTGAATCTCTGAGAGATGAATTCCTTTTCTAAAAAGGTACCATTTCGAGCAACAAACACTTTGTTCTCTGAGGGAATATAGAAATAGTATCCTTTGGTTTCCTTAGGATACCCCACACAATTGCACTTGATAGATTTTGGAGCTAACTTATATGAAACTGGGCATTTCACATAAGCCTCACAACCCCAAATCTTAAGGAAAGACAAATTGGGCATCTTGCTAGTCCATAACTCATATGGTGTCTTTTCAACCGCTTTCGATGGTACTCGGTTTAAAATAAATGCAGCTGTTTCCAAGGCATAACCCACAAATGATAAAGGGAGATTTGTTTGACTCATCATAGATCGAACCATATCTAATAAAGTTCGATTTCTCCTTTCAGAAACACCATTCCATTGTGGAGTTCCTGGAGGAGTTAATTGTGAAACAATTCCACAGTTTCTAAGATGTTCATCAAACTATTGGCTCAAATATTCACCACCTCGATCAGATCGAAGCATTTTAATAGTTCTACCAAGTTGATTTTGTTCTTCATTTTGAAAAGTTCTAAACATTTCAAAAGATTCATGCTTATGTTTCATTAGGTAGACATAGTCATACCTATTGAAATCATTAGTGAATATAATGAAGTACTGATAACCTCCCCTAGCACTAATGCTTAGTGGGCCACATACATCTGTATGTATTAAGCCCAATAAGTCTGAAACCCTTTGACCTTGTCAAGTAAAAGGGTCCTTTGTCATCTTACTAAGCAAACAAGATTCACAATTTTCAAATGATTCAAAATCAAATGAATCTAATAAACCATCCTTATGGAGCTTAGATATGCGATTCTCATTTATATGGCTAAGACGACAGTGCCATAAATATGTTGGGTTTAACTCATTTGGCTTAGTTTTCTTAGAAGTTATGTTATAGATATTGTTGTCTCTAGAATCATCTAGATCAAGGACATAAAGGCCATGATATGAATTTGCAATACAATAAAGCAAATCATGTTTATTAATGGAGCATTTCTTATTCTTAATAAGAAATGAAAAACCTTCATCGTCCAAAACAGAAACTGAAATAATATTCCTACTCAAAGTAGGAACATAAAAGCAATTGTTCAGAACTAGCAAAAGCCCATTGGGCAACACATGTTCATATGTCCCTACAGCTATGGCAGCAACTCTTGCTCCATTGCCTACACGTAGGTCCACATCGCCTTTTTTCAGTTTTCTACTCCTTTTGAGACCCTTCACATTTGTACAAATGTGAGAGCCACATCCGGTATCTAATACCCATGAAGTAGAAATAGATAAATTAATATCTATAACATAAATACCTGAAGTCGTAGTCTCACTACTCTTCTTCTTCTTGCACTCATCCAAATAGAGTTTGTAATTTCTCTTCCAATGCCCTGCTTCCTTGCAATGGAAGCAGATTCCTTCCTTAAGAACTATTTCCATAGGAACTTTTGCCTTGGATTGCCATTTAGGCTTGCCTCGTCCCTCAGGCCCATTATCTTTCAGTTTATCCTTCTCAAGGATAGATCGCAGTGATAAGGTGGAATTGTTATTAGTAGCCATAATCATAAGTTGGGAAATCCCGAGATTATTGCAACCCAAAGGCGCAGCGGAAAAATAAAATTTCTCTGATTTCCTTTCCCAGAATTCGAGTGCTTCGTTTAATTCAAAAGATGGATATGAGAATAACCTATTAATCTCGTCAAGAAGATACAATGCCGGACTGATGGTGCTGCCTTTTCAAACGAACACCCTCAATAGTATCCACACGAACATCTTCTATTCTTCTAGAGTGCTAGCTCTCTCAAGGATGGATAGATTATGTGTTCCACAATCTACAGCGGTTAGACTGAATTTTCTAAAAACTGTTGCCAACACTCTCTTCGTAGAAAGAGTATTTATATGTTTCAGTCTTTTTGTTTTCCCACAACTCTTTTCCTAAAAGAGTTGTGCTACTCTTTTCCCAAAAGAGTTGTGTTCAGAACTCACTATCACAATCTCGCAGATACTCAAATATCTTTATGTGATAGAGTCCTTTATCTGTAACAGTTGCAGATAGACTGCAGATCTTTTAAATATTATTATCTTATAATAATAAATAATTAATAATAATAATATTTTATTATTTTTAATTATATTAATAATTAATATTAATAATAATAACACTTATTATTATTAATTATATTAATAATTAATATTAATAATAATAACACTTTATTATTATTAATTATATTAATGGGCTTTGGGCTTTTGGCCCATTAATATGACATAGCACATCAACAATGTTCTTTTTTGTATGACCCAATAGGCTCACATTAATTGGCAATAGGCCCAGTCCCACAAGACCCATAAGTCATAAGTGGCCTCTAGTAAGACATTATGACTACCCAACTAATATGAGGATCAATAGTCCAATAAAGCCTATTAAATAGAACATGAATTAATCCCTTTGTCATACAATATCTAGTTTGAACATAAGTCATGGTCAATGTCAAACTTATAATGTTCAAACTTATGATTTCTCGATCTCTAATTAGACTGATAAATTCAAATGATATTGATCACACTATCAATTTATTTGAGCACGGCCATGCATTTCTCAGTCTCACTTATCGAGGGGCTCATAAGATATCTCTCTCATAGAGAGGGACAAATCCTATCTTGATTGTTCATTATCCTCTACATAATTTCTATTATGCTCAATCATAACCTTTATGATTGTCCATTTAAAGATAACGTTTGGTTATGTCAAAACATAATAGTCCTTATGTTGGAAACTATGACAATCTCAAGTCAAAGGATTAAGACATAACTACTTTGAGATTCACTTATGACAATGACCCATGTAGTGATCTGAATACGGGTCCATTCAATACTTTGTTCTTTAACAAGTATTTATGATTATTGAATTATATCAACATATACATAATCATCTCATGATTATCAATCAATAACCATACCAGTTATATTTTATTATTATCAACATAATAATAAGTAACCAGGGATGATAATCATTATTATGTAACATGCAAACAAATAATAATGATAAAAACCTCTTTTATTAATAACCAAAACGACATACAAAAAGGTCCAAGATAATGGCCTAGGGCATATACACTAACACAGACAGCAGACAATAGAGAAGTGGGAATTCAAATTTCAAAACTCCAAGAAGTCTTCTCCTCCCCAAACACGTGAGGGCAGCTCAGCAAACCTTCAAGACACCTCAGCACTCAATCCTACATATCAAGGAAGCCAAATCTCAGGAAGATACACTTGCCTTCCAAGAATTGAAATCCACATAGGAAAAGAACTCCAACAAATCAAGAAACTAAGGGCTGCACATATTCAGCTATAAAAGGACATCAACCAGCAAACAAAGGGGACTCTATCATCTTCGGCAAAATAACATCAGCTGCGCGCACCAGCCGCCAGCCCTTCCTCTTCTCCATTCTTGTTTTATTTCTTGATTTTTGTTTTAGTTTTAGCCATGAGTAGCTGAAACCTCTTTTTCTAGTTGAAGATTAGGTGAAACTTCAAGTTGTTTATGGATTGGGAGATCTGAACATATATTGTTTATCTTTTATTTATCAATATTTATGCAATTTCATGCTTAATTCCATTATTGCTTTGTTATTTAGATCAATAGGGCCCATTGATTCTTGATTGCAAAGTAATAATTTGTTAGTTTGGATAGTTTTAAGTCCATAATTGCTTGAATTACTCAAACACAAATAGCTCTTGGTATAAAAACCAAGGAGATTGCATAATCTAGCAAGATCACCATACGTTTGGGTAGCTAGAATTAGGTCTCTCTATCTCTTAATGCAATTGAAAGTTGTAAGATGTTAAAAGCCCCAAGGATGTTCCTTGGCAACTTTTTGATTAGTGGTTAATTAGAGGACGTTCCCTAGTTAATCTATGCTTAAGGAGGGATATGGATGTGAGAAGCGTCTTCCACCTCCATAACTAATTTATTGAGTCAAATAAAGGAACCTAAGTGTCAATGATCAATCCCAACAACTGAAGTGGATCCAATTCTTTAACTAGAGCTTTTCTCATTATTGAATTCTCTTTATTTCATTATTTGCTTTGCTTTACTATTTTTAATTCTAGTTTAGCTCAACAATCTCAAAACCCCCCCTTTTATTTTATTTTCAGTTTATTACTTGGTATTGATAAGAAAAATATGTAAGTATCAATTCCCTGTGGATTTCATCCTTTTACCACTGTCTACAGTTGCAAAATTATGGATAACCAAAAAGGTTATTTTTGACCGGTTTCGACAACCGCACAGTAAAAAATTAGCGCCGTTGCCGAGAAATTGATTTAACTAATTTATTTTTCTTTCATGACCAGGGCTGGACACAAAGAAACTCTACTTTACGATCCAGAAATTGAGCATACAGCAAAATAATTAAGAAAGCAAGCCAATCCGAGGAGCCAAAGCTCAAAGCCATCCTGATCAACAGCTGTTGTCCAAACAGCACCTGCTGATGCTGTTGCTGTCCAAGAGATAGCACATACTGAAGTTGCTGCAATTGCAATAGAAATTGCTAAACCAACCGAACCAGTAACACCTACTGCAGAAACAGGACAGCACCCTGCTAAAACATAGCACAACTCTGCTGAGTTTGCCCAAACAGCCGCTGAAATGGCTGAGTTCAACATGCAACCTACTACACCTATCCAAAGACCAGTTGAGCCTGCTGTTTATGCTGAAATCATGCCAGAAAATCAAGCAATAAGGGCACCAATTCCAAGAGAAAGAACACTAAGAGAGTTGGCAGCCCCTATAGGTGATCAAGCACCTATTTACATCACCTATCCGCCCTTGACAATACCTTTTGAGCTAAAAACAGATTTGATACACCTCTTACATAAATTCAGAGGTTTGGAGAATGAAGATCCCCATAAACACTTGAAGGAATTTCACATAGTGTGTTCTACCATGAGGCCGCAAGGCATATCTGAAGAGCATGTGAAATTGAGAGCATTCATATTCTCACTTGATGATTATGCCAAAGATTGGCTATTTTACCTACCACCTGGATCAATCACTTCTTGGGATGGTATGGTAAGAGCTTTTCTGAACAAATATTTCCCAACTTCTAAAGCCATAGGCATAAGGAGAGAGATAAATGGCATCAAGCAAAAAGAAACTGAAGACTTATATGAGTATTGGAAAAGATTCAAGAGATTGTGCACAAGCTGCCCTCAACATGACATCTGAGATAAATCACTCATAGAATACTTCTATGGAGAATTGCTACCATCTGAAAGAAAATTCATTGATGTAGCATGTAGAGGTTCAATTGAAGATAGAACGCCTCAAGCAATTAGAGAGTTGATTTCAACACTTGCAGCCGCATCAAGACAATATGGAGATGAAAGGCAGCTGGCAATCAGAGTTAATGAGGTAAGTACATCTGCTCTCACTTCTCAAATTTCTGAACTAACCTCTGCTGTGAGAATTATTGTCATAGGCCGAGTCCAACAAGGTCAACAACTTCAGCAAATTAGGCCATGTGGGATATGTGCACATGTGGGACATCCCACTGATCAATGTCCTACACTTCAAGAGGATGACAACAAGTGAACGGAATAGGAGGATTCAATGGACAGCTATGACATAATCCATACTCTAACACTTACAATCCAGGTTGGAGGGACTATCCAAACTTCAGCTATGCTAGGGCTAACAACCACCAAAATTATCAAAGGAATCCAGCCCAAGCAGTACCTCAAAACTCCAACATGCACCTTGAGGAGATGATGAAGTCATTGGCAAATACTGTGCAAAGTCTCCAACAACAAATGGGTCAAATAGCCATCTCTGTGAGCAAACTTGAATCTTAAGGGAAGTTACCTTCCCAAACCGAAGCTAATCCCAAGCAAATTGTAAGTGCTATCATGTTAAGAAGTGGGAGAGAGCTTCATAATGATAGGGCTGAAGATAGAGGATCAGAATTGCAAAAACAAACTGTTGAAGAAAAGCTGCCAGAAAGTGAGCTAGAAAATTTGTTTGCCCAAACAGGCGAGCAAACAAGTAGACAATATTTCCAACAAGATAGAAACTGTTTGCCCAAACAGACTAGGCAAACAGAACCAGGGCACCAGCAAGCAATATTCAAGATTCCACCTCCCTTTCCAAAAAGGTTAAAAAAATCACAAAAAGAAAAATAAGAAAGAGAGATTCTTGAGACCTTTAGGAAAGTGGAGATCAACATACCTTTTCTAGATGCTGTAAAGCAAATACCAAGGTACGCAAAATTCTTGAAAGAATTATGCACAAACCGAGGGAAGCTTGCTAAAAAAGAAAAGGTGAGTGTGGGAGAAGTTGTTACAGTTGTCATAAAAAGGAAACTCCCAGCCAAGTGCAAGGATAGAGGGATGTTCGCTGTCTCTTGCAAAATTAGCAACGTGGGCATCAAGAAAGTAATGTGTGACCTAGGTGCATCAATTAATTTTATGCCTCTTTCTATTTATAACTCTTTGAATGCAGGTGCACTTAAAGACACTAGAGTGGTCATACAATTGGCTGACAGATCTGTGGTATATCCTAAAGGTGTTCTAGAAGATGTTCTTGTCCAACTAGATCAACTTGTCTTTCCAACAGATTTCTATGTGATTGATATGGAGGAAGACAATAGCAACACTACCTCAAACATCTTACTTGGACGACCTTTCTTGAGCATGGCCAGAACTAAGATAGATGTGCATGACGACACATTGACCATAGAATTTGAAGGGGAAGTAATAAAATTTAATGTTTATGATACCATGAAATATCCCCATGACATGTCCCCTGTTTATAGGGGTGAGCATTCGGTCGGTTCGGTTCAAAACCGAACCGAACCGAATAAACTGAAAACTGAAATTTTAGTGTTTATAAAAACCGAATCGAACCGATTTTGGTCAGAAACCGAATCGAACCGAACCGGTCTGATTCGGTACGATTCGGTTCGGTTTGATCGGTTTCAATTTTTAATAATTTTTTTTATTTTTTACACTTTATTTTTAATATTTTAAAATTTAATTAAAATATTTTAATCTTAATATGATTTAATTTCTCTAAATTATTGAAAAAATATATTATTATCACTAATCGGTTCGGTTCGATTTTTTCGATTTTTTTCTGATCAAAACCGAACCGAACCGAAATAACCGAAATTTCTGAAATTAAAAACTGAACCGAACCGAAATGTATAAAAAATCGAACCAAATTTTTAAATCGATTCGGTTCGGTCGGTTTTTTCGGTTTGAACCGAATACTGCTCACCCCTACCTGTTTATGGTTTAGATATCATTGATTGTTTGAGCCAAGAAATTTTTGAAATGAATTAAGATGAAATGCTAAACAATGATTTTTGCAGGGGGATAGCCAAGAAGATAAAGGAAGCTGAAAGCAGCCGAGAAGAACAGCAGTAGTCTACTGCATACAGCAGACAGACTGTTGTCTGCCCAAACAGATAGCAGGAAAAGAGCAGGTGAGTTTCTGTTTGCCCAAACAGGAACAGCAGCCAATGTGGATAGATTGTGGACTACCCCTGCTGTTCTAGCAAGAAGAATACAGTTTGCCCATGCCAATTGAGCAATTAGCCCAGAAAGAATGCCATTCACTGAAGCAGCCAACAAAGGAGCATGAGAAAAACTGCTATTTGCCCAAACAACAGGAAAAAGGAGAACTTAGCTTTTCCAAACAGCAGGATAGGGCATAATCAAGTTCATCCAGGTTACTAGCACAGGCAGGCTGTTGTTCAACCAAGCAAATAGCAAAGGAAAAACAGGCAGACACTTGTTTGCCCAAGAAAAGTAAGCAGATTACATAAGCAGAAAGCTGTTTGCCCACACAGCGAGATAAGGCAGAATCTTGTTTGCCTGAACAAGGGATCTCCATACAGCAACTTCTGGAATATGCAGAAAATGAAAATCACCTCCATGAACATTCATTCTATGCCTAAGTTGATAAACCATGTTACACAGACATTGTGAATTACCTAGCCACGGGTAACTTACCCTCTGATATGCCTAAGCACACTAAAGACAAAGTAAAGAAGAGTGCAAAATACTATGTTTGGGATGAACCATACCTGTGGAAGCACTATTCTAACCAAGTGATAAGGAGGTGCATTCCAGATCATGAGATAGCCTCAGTCCTTACATTCTGCCATTTATACAGTTGCGGTGGACACATTGGACCATGAAAGACAGCCCACAAGATCCTTGAAAGTGAACTATATTGGCCTAACATTTTCAGAGATGCATATTTGTTTTGCAGATCATGTGCACGATGCCAACAGTCTGGGAATCTATGACACAGAAATCAAATGCCCCAAAATCCTATCATGGTGTGCAAAATATTCAATGTATGGGGTGTTAGTGTATTTGCCCTAGGCCATTATCCTGGACCTTTTTGTATGCCATTTTGGTTATTAATAAAAGAGGTTTTTATTATCATTAGTATTTGTTTGCATGTTACATAATAATGATTAACATCCCTGGTTACTTATTATTATATTAATAATAATAAAATATAACTAGTATGGTTATTGATTGATAATCATGAGATGATTATGTATATGTTGATATAATTCAATAATAATAGATACTTGTTAGAGAACAAAGTATTAGATGGACCTGCACTGAGATCACTACATGGATTATTGTCATAAGTGAATCTCAAAATAGTTATGTCTTAATCCTTTGACTTGAGATTGTCATAGTTTCCAACATAAGGATTGTTATGTTTTGACATAACCAAACATTGTCTTTAATCGGACGATCATAAAGGTTATGATTGAGCATAATAGAAATTAGGTAGAGAATATTGAACAATCAAGATAGAATTTGTCCTTCTCTTTGAGAGAGATATCTCATAGACCCCTCGATAAGTGAGACTGAGAAATGCATGGCCGTGCTCAAATAAATTGATAGTGTGATCAATATCATTTGAATTTATCAGTCTACTTAGAGATCGAGAAATCATAAGTTTGAACATTATAAGTTTGACATTGACCATGACTTATGTTCAAACTAGATATCGTGTGATAAAGGGATTAATACATGATCTATTTATTAGGCTTTATCGGACTATCGATCCTCATATTAATTGGTTAGTCATAATGTCTTGCTAAAGGCCGCTTATGATTTATGGACCTTGTGGGACTGGGCCTATTGCCAATTAATATGAGTCTATTGGGTCACACACAAAAGAACGTTGTTGATGTGTTATATTAATGGGCTAAAAGCCCATTAGAATAATTAATAATAATAAAGTGTTATTATTATTAATATTAATTATTTATTATTATAAGATAATAATATTTAAAAGGATCTGCGGTCTATCTATAACTGTTACAGATAAAGGACTCTATCACATAAGATATTTGAGTATCTTCGAGATTGTAATAGTTGGTTATGAACACAACTCTATCACATAAGATATTTGAGTATCTGTGAGATCGTGATAGTGGATTATGAACACAACTCTTTCACAAAAAGAGTTATAGGAAAACAAAAGACTAAAAACGAATAAAAACTGCTTCTGTGAAATGGAAGTAACATTTTGAGAATTCATTTTTGAGCTGCAGATCGGGAGTACATAGTTTATCCATCTTGTGTGAGCTAGCACTCCAGAAGGATAAGGGACGTTCGTGTGGATACCATAGCGGGTGTTCGTTGAAAAAGCAGCACCTTGAGTCCGAGATTGTATCTTCTCGTCGAGTCTAACATATTAGTAGCTTATCCTTCCTTTCGAATTAAACGAAGCACACGGATCCCGGGAAGGAAACCAAAGATTTTTATTTTTCCGCTGTGTGTTTGGGTTGCAGTAATCTATGGATTTCCTAACAGTGGTATCAGAGCCAACCTATGCTCTTCGTTTAAGTCGAATATGCCATGTTTGATGTGTTATATGTGATATAAGTTTGCTAGAATGGCATGATAATTAAACCGTATAGTTCATTTTACATATGATGTCAAAAATTATAGATTTATATGTGATATGAATCCATGATATCTATAGGCTTTATGTGAAAATCGTTTTCATAAAGTATACACATACATATGCGTTACTGTTGTTTGTTAATATGATTAATAAACGATGGTATCATTTTCGATATAGTCAAGATTGTTTGATATGATCAACAAATACTGATAAGATCAGTAAAATCAATCTGACTGATATACAGAATAAGGGGATTTAGGCAGTAATCTGTTAATGCAATTAATGGTTCTGTTTAGCTTTGAGGGGCGCTGCCCCTCGACCAGTCAGCGGGACCTCGCCCGCTAACCAGCTAGCAGGACCGCCGTGTGCGTAGCACCCTAGGTATCGTTCTCACAACAAAATAAACTTGAAGATAATAAGTTTATAACATGTTTGTATGAAATATGTTGTGATTATATGGTGTCTTGGCATGGTGCATAGCATGACCTTATTAACCTATGAGATTGGTTTTATGGGAAGTAATTTTAAATACGGCCTGCGTGTCGTTTATTTTAATGTAATAGTATAAGCTTCCTTTTACTTTGTAAATGGAGATCCACAAGATGGAGGAGAGAAGACTTGTGCTTCCATGATGATGATGGAGTTGCCTCTAATGACTAGTAGATTCCATGGTATGGACAAGCAAGTTCAAGATATAAAGATATATTCCATTGCAACTAATGTAACAGGATTACACCTAGGTTGCCCCTTATGATCTTCATATTGGCTTGTGAAGATCATTTTAGATTTTGGCCATGCTATGTCACGTTTACATATTCTGTCATAGATTAATATGTGATGCTATGCATAATAGTTATATATATGTATGCATATAGGATGCTATGATATATATAATTGCAAGACAACATAATTAAAATTGAAAGTTGAACCCTCACTATAAAATTTTAAGTTTTAATGCCACCCATGTATTAAATACCTATCAAGACTAAGATCACCAAAATGCAGGTTTTGCCAAAGCAAAGTGCTTAGGTTATCTTAGTAAGATAGGATGAGTAATAGTTACTCATTCATTTAATTTTGGTTGGGCTTAATTAGGCTATCAAAACGGTTATGGGTCTAAGGCATTAGATGGGGTATAACATGCATTTGACATATGTTAACACCTCATAATCTAAGAGTTACATTAGATGTAATTGGTAAGGAGTTACCTACCTAAATAACTTAATTCTAAGCATCATGCCAAAGCTGATTTGGAATCAGGTGAAAAATGGATCTTAGCCCACTAAAATATTATTATTGTAATAATTATTTTGAGAGTTGTATTTTAGTGGGAGATCATTATCACCTCAATATTAATTTACTAAATTGATTATATTTGCATATTTTGTAGATCATTATGACTGCTAATAATAATTCCACTTTGTCACTGCGATCCATCCTTGAGAAGGATAAACTAAAAGAAAATGGGACTAATTTTGTTGACTGTTTTAGAAACTTGAGAATTGTTCTCAAGCAAGAGAAAAGGTCCTATGTGCTTGATGAAGCTATCCCTGAACCACCTCCTGCTGATGCTATTAATGTTGTTAAGAACAAGCATAGGAAGCATATGGATTATTCTAATGACATTGGATGTCTTATGTTGATAACTATGTGCCTAGAACTTCAGAAGGATCTAGAGCACCTTGAGGCCTATGAGATGAGTGTCCACCTCAAACAGGCTTTCCAATAGCAAGCTAGGCAGGATAGGTATGTGTAATACCCGGCTAGACTCCGGTATCGGGATTCCTACCGTCCGATGGAATCTCGGATGTCAGAAACCTCTAGAAGGGGTAAAACCATGTTTTCATAAAATATTTTAAGGTGTTTTATGGTTTTTAAGAGAAATAAATCCAAGTTTTGAGTGTAGAGGGCTTTGGAGACTTTGCCAGGTTCGGCCGCCGAAAGTCATGTTCGGCCACCGAACGTGAGGAGGTTTTGGGAGCGCTTTAGGCCTCCGAAAGCCTTGTTTGAATCAGCCAAGGTTCGGCCTCCGAACCTCATGTTCGGCTGCCGAACTTGTATGCACTGTGGGGGCACGTTAGGCCGCCGAAAGGTGGTAAGGACAGCCCTATAAAAGGACCCCATGGCCGAAACGGGCAAGCTTTTCTTCCCATTTTCGGCCAAGGTGAGTTCTCCACTGCCCCTCCTCTATTTTGAGCTTCTCCCTTCGAGATTTCATGTTTTTCTTATGAGTTTTCATCTTGTTTTGAAGATTTTCGAATTTAAAGCGAGTTTTGGAGCTTTGAGGTCCAAGAACTCAAATCTCTCCCATCTCCGAGCTAGGGTTGGTTTCCTATCGATCTACAAGAGGTAAGGGCCGATCTTGAGCTCACTACATGTTTTTAACAAGTTTTAAGTTGATTCTTGAAGTAGAAATGCATGTGTAGGGTTTTATGAGTTTTTGGGTTTATGTTGGTTTATGGGCAATGTATGTTGGATTTGTGTTGTTTGATGTGTTGTAGATGGGGTTTAAGATAGTTTGAAGCCTCTAGGAGCTTGTATGCTTGAGTATGTGTGTTGTAGAATAGGATTATGCATGTTTATAAGGTTTGGGAGGCATTGGAGGCAAGAGGAGCCAAGTTTCTGCCCTTTGGCAGAAACCAGGTTCGGCAGCCGAAGGACTTTCGGCCGCCGAACATGGCTGGGGAGGCAAGCCTTTCGGCTGCCGAAGCTTGCCCCCGAAAGGAGAATTTCGTCTCTGTCTGGGAGTTTCAGCCGCCGAAAGTACTGCCGAACATGCATGAGTTTCGCCTCTGTCTGGGAGTTTCGGCCGCCGAAGGTGCCGCCGAACCTGCCTGACTTTCGGCCGTCGAACCTGCCGCTGAAAGTGCCCTGTTCAGCCTTCCTTTGCATGTTTTTGCATGATTGCTTTGAGGTGTTTTAAGGGGTTTTTGGGGGATGTTTTTAGAATTATGTTCTAGTTGTTTGGTCCCTCATTTGAGTCCACCTGTGTAGGTTCGGACCTGAGGAACCGAGGACCCCAGCAGTGAGTCAGCTGCTTCAGTCATTGTCAGAGCTAGCCAAGAGGTGAGTAGAATAAACCCTTACGATTGAAAGCGAATAAATTATAAAGTTTTGAGCATGTTCATGCATCATGAATGCCATGTGATGAATTAGGTTGTTTGCATTAGAATTCACGAATATGTTGCATTGCATTTATGATGTTGATGTGGATTGGTTATTGGATGATTCTTTAGTCCTCATATGATATGATGATGTTACGGCATGATACAGTATGGAAGTCCAGGTTGTACCCATTCTACGTCCCTGGCACATTGGAATGCTATGTTATGTTATGTTAAGAGAAAGACCGGTTGACCCATTCTACGTTCCGACACTTTGGAATGTAGAGGACTATTGGTGACAATACCATCCGAGATGTGATTTGTTGTGATGTGTTGCATTACATGATGGCATGAGATTTTAAATGTTGTTTTTCATTATTCTGCTCACTGGGCTCTAGTAGCTCACCCCTTTTCCCTAATCCCCCAGGATTGCAGGTACGGGCTAGACAGAGAAGTCAAGGAGAGTAAAGTCATGTGTTTGTAATAGATAGGAAGTGGACATGATAAATTGTATAATGATGTAATGTTATGATTAGTTATGTTATGTATAATGATATTGAGGATTAGAAGTTGTGCTTGACTCTATGGGTATTGTTATCCCCTTTTTATTACATGATCTCAAATGGTTTATGATGTATATGTGGACCAACTCAATGCATGTTATGTCGCCCATTGGGGTTTTGATGAGATCCCACAGAGGGGTCAATGTTATGGTTATGTTTATGTTTAGTGCATGCACAGGTTGAGATTGGTACATGAGAAAATGAATGAAAGAAAAATTTTAATTTTTATGTATATTGTCAATCATGTATGGGATTAAACAGATTAACAGGATGCATGTTAGGCTTTCTACGCTCACTAAGAACCTTGCCCGGATCTGACACGAACTTCCTCAACATGGAAACATGGAAAACCGGATGGATTCTTCCCATTGAAGCAGGTAAATCCAGCTTGTACGACACATTTCCAATCTTTTGCAAGATTTCAAAGGGTCCGATGTATCGTGGGGCTAGTTTACCTTTCTTCCCAAAGCGAACCACTCCTTTCATTGGAGACACTCTGAGCAATACCAGATCCCCCTCCTGAAACTCTACTTGCCGTCTGCGGACATCTGCATAACTCTTCTGTCTGCTTGCAGCAGTCTTGATCCTTTCTCTGATTATGGGTACCACCCTGCTGGTAATCTCTACTAGCTCAGGCCCTGCCAAGGCCTTCTCTCCAACTTCCTCCCAGCAAACAGGTGACCTGCACTTCCTTCCATATAAAGCTTCATATGGAGCCATCCCGATGCTAGCATGATAGCTGTTATTGTAGGCAAACTTCACCAAAGGTAGATGCTGCCTCCAAGAACCGCCAAAATCCAGCACACACATTCTGAGCATATCCTCGATAGTCTGGATGGTCCTTTCGGACTGTCCGTCCGTCTAGGGGTGGAAGGCAGTACTGAAATCCAACTTGGTACCCATGGCATTCTGCAGACTCCGCCAAAACCTGGAGGTGAACTGGGGCCTTCTATCAAACACTATTGAAACAGGAACCCCATGCAGCCTAACAATCTCATCTACATACACCTGCGCCAACTTGTCCACAGAATAGCCACTCCTGACAGGGATGAAGAGAGCAGATTTGGTGAGTAGAATGGTATCAGAGTCCTAGGTTCATATGGTCGGACCTAGAGTGTCGGGCTCATAGATGTTATAGAAGGTCAAGCACAATAGGAAGATCATGTCCACTAGGATAGGATGTAGAGTCCTGTCTTGAATGATGATGTGAAATGCCATGATTATATGCATGTGCATTAATGATATGTGATGTATGTGATGAGGGTTCATGTGTGCCCACATGAACCATATGATGCTAATGTTTGCTTGTTATGTGCTGCCTTTCAGAAAATAGGATGAGGGGAACTCGTCGATCTGCACGATTGACTGGAGTGCCACCTGAGGATGAGGGCACGAGTGCCCATCCTCCTGCATTGCCTAGGGCAATGTCATGTAGATCAAGCAGAGAAAGAGTGTCAAGGGACCCTATAAGGTCTTTTGATGCTAGCAGAAGGGGGACAGATAGAGGAGGAAGTTCTTCAGATGTGAGGGAGGTTATGGAAGAGGACCAGAGGAGGGATGGGAATCTGGATGTCAGCATGACGGAAGAGGGGATAGGGGAGTCACAGGGAGGCGCTCAGGCCTCGGGGTATAGTTTTCCACCCCATTATCCACCCTTCCCACAGGGTTCAGGGTATCCGATGGGAGGCACATCGGATTACACCAGCTTTAGCCCCTACCCTGCCTACATGCCCTATCCACCTTTCTATCCACCTCATCCCCAGTACCCAGCTTATTCACCCTCACCCTTTTATCCTCACCCGGCAAACCCCACTTCGGGGAATGCTGCACCTACAGAACTAGCAGCCCCAGTTACTCAACCTTCTAGACCTAGCTCAGCCAGTGGGAGCAAGGTCAAGATGACCGACTACATGAAATTGGGTGCTCCTCAATATGAAAAAGGGGATGACCCATTTGTGTATCTTGAAAGGGTTAAGGTGATCACAGATGAGATTGGGGCTGATGACAGTAGAGCCATTCAGATGGCTGGGTTCACGCTTAAGTGCAAGAAGGCACGAGAGTGGTTCAAGAATTATGTGAACCCGAGAGTGGACAGCATGTCTTGGGAGGAGTTTGCAAACGAGTTTGCAGGATGGGCTTTTCCCGATAGTTCAAGGGAGCTGAAGATGATAGAGTTTGAGCAGTTGAGGCAGACTGATGAGATGAGTGTAGAGGAGTTCACAGACAGATTCTTGGAGCTGTTGCCATTTGCAGGGCAAAATCTTGACTCGGACCAGAAAAGGTCAAGGAGGTATATCATGAAACTCCACTCCAGATATTCCTCCTTGATCCAGTCAGCAGATAAGGAGAGCTTCCATGCCATAGTGGATATGGCCCGAAAAATGGAGGCCAGTGCCATTGTTCAGGGAACAGTCAGACAGTCAGTGGCACAGTCTTCTGGTTCCAAGACTCCAGGCTCTTCTTCTCTGAGTGCAGTAGCTTCAGGTAGCAAAAAGTGGAGTAATACCACTAGGAAGCCCAAGAAGAACAAGTTTTGGAACAAAGTCAAGTCCAGTCTGGGATTAGGGAGTGGCTCAAGCTCTGGTGCGGATAATGCAGTTTGTGCAAAGTGTAGTAGGCCACACAGGGGAGTTTGCCGAGCTGGGACAGCAGCCTGCTTCAGATGCGGGCAAGAGGGACACAGGGCTCGGGAGTGTCCTAGGGCAACTTTTGGAGCACAGTCTCAGCAGACGGCTTCTGGCAGTGTGGCTCAACTAGCAGCTCCAGCCATGACTCAGGCCAGTGGCAGAGGCAGAGGAAGAGGGGCAGCCTCTTCGTCAGCAGGTTTTAGAGGTGAAGGTCCATCAGCTCCAGCACGGATCTTCACCATGACTCAGCAGGAGGCAGATGCATCTAACACCATGGTGGTAGGTAATTTAGTCATTGGTTGTTCAGATGTGTATGCCTTGATGGACCCTGGTGCATCTCATTCTTTTATTGCTCCGAGAGCCGTCTAGAGGTTGGGGTTGATGATCTCTGAGTTAGAGTGTCCTCTCTAGGTCAGTGGACCCAAGTGTGATCCATCAGTGGCAGAGTCAGTCTGCCAGTGTAGTCCTGTGTTTGTTGAGGGAAGATGCTTATCCGCCGACCTGGTGGTTCTAGACTTGACAGATTTTGACGTCATTCTAGGGATGGACTGGTTATCTACCCACGGTGCTACCTTGGACTGCAGGGACAAGGTAGTCAGGTTCAGAGGTCAGGATGGGTCAGAGGTTGTCTTCAGGGGAGACAGGAGGGGTACACCTAGAGGTCTGATATCAGCTCTTCAGGCTCGTAGGTTGCTTAGGAAGGGATGTCAGGGGTATTTGGCTCATGTGAGAGAGCTTAGCAGTCAGGTTAGAGAGCCCGCCTCGGTGCCAGTGGTTAGAGAGTTTTTAGATGTGTTCCCAGACGAGCTGCCTGGTTTACCACCTGCTAGGGAGATAGAGTTCGAGATAGAATTGATGCCTGGAACCCAACCGATCTCTATCCCTCCCTACAGGATGGCTCCAGCGGAGTTGAAAGAGTTGAAAGAACAGTTGCAAGAGCTGGTAGACAAGGGTTTCATCCGACCGAGTACCTCACCTTGGGGTGCTCCAGTCTTGTTTGTGAGGAAGAAGGATGGATCCCTTGGACTTTGTATCGATTACAGGCAATTGAACAAAGTCACTACCAAGAACAAGTACCCTTTGCCAAGGATCGATGATCTATTCGACCAGCTAGCAGGAGCGGGTTGTTTCTCCAAAATAGATCTGAGGTCCGGGTATCATCAGCTGAGGATCAGAGAAGAAGATGTGCCAAAGACGGCTTTCAGGACCAGATATGGGCATTTTGAGTTCCTTGTAATGCCGTTCGGGTTAACCAATGCCCTTGCAGCATTCATGGATCTCATGAACAGAGTGTTTAGCCAATACCTGGATCACTTTGTTATTGTCTTCATAGATGATATCTTAGTGTATTCCAGGAATGCAGAGGAGCATGCCCATCATCTGAGGTTGGTTCTACAGACCTTGAGAGAGCATGGCTTGTATGCCAAGTTCTCCAAATGTGAGTTCTGGCTGAGAAGCATTTCATTCTTGGGGCATGTGGATTGGAACAATTGGTACTCACTCTCACCAGACTATTCCCTTAAAGTGGGAGGTCAAGGGTTCGAGTAGTGGGGGAGGCGACCTAATTTCCAAAGGGAAATTTGGGCCAAATCCACTTGGGGAAGGATGCGATGCGAGAACCCAAGGGGACAAATCCTGCCAGAAACCCGTGAGGGTGAACGGATGTTAAGAGTTGTTCACGACGCCAGTGGAAAGCCCGAGGTGGCACAGGCCAGGCGAGGGATAGCCCTGGGCCGTGAACGGTAACAGTGCCGGTGAAAGGGCCGGGCTGTTACATAAAAAGGCGCCTTTTTTATGTAACAGCCCGGCACTTTCACCGGCATTGTTACCGTTCACGGCCCAGGACTATCCCTCTCCTGGCCTGTGCCACCTCGGGCTTTCCACTGGCGTCGTGAACAGCTCTTAACATCCGTTCACCCTCACGGGTTCCTGGCAGGATTTGTCCCCTTGGGTTCTCGCATCGCATCCTTCCCCAAGTGGATTTGGCCCAAATTTCCCTTTGGAAATTAGGTCGCCTCCCCCACTACTCAAACCCTTGACCTCCCACTTTAAGGGAATAGTCTGGTGAGAGTGAGTACCAATTGTTCCATTTAAGCCCGAGGTGGCACAGGCCAGGCGAGGGATAGCCCTGGGCCGTGAACGGTAACAGTGCCGGTGAAAGGGCCGGGCTGTTACAATATGAAACTACCATTGCATTGCATGATTGCAAAATAGCTGAAGGTGAATCAGTTAGTGCTCATGTTTTGCAGATGAAAGGCTACATTGATCACCTTGCTAGGCTTGGCTATCCTTTGAGTTTAGAACTCTCCACAGATTTGATCCTACATTCTTTACCTAGCAGTTTTTCTCAGTTTGTTATGAACTATAACATGAACAACATGGAGAAATCCATTCCTGAGCTGCATGGGATGCTAAAGACAGCTAAGGTAAATGTCAAGAAAAGGCCTACCCAAATTTTGAATGTCAATAAGGGTAAGCCCATGAAAAATAAGGGGAACCCCAAGTCTAAAGGTGGTAATGGGCCTAAGGGACGAGGCAAGACTAAATGGCAGGCCAAGGCAAAAGTTCCTAAGAAAATAGTTCCTAAGAAAGGAATATGCTTCCATTGCAAGGAACCAGGGCATTGGAAGAGAAATTGCAAACTCTTTTTGGATGAGTGAAAGAAGAAGAAGAGTAGTGAGACTATGACTTCAGGTATTTATGTTATAGATATTAATTTATTTATTTATACTTCATGGGTATTAGATACCGAATGTGGTTCTCACATTTGTACAAATGTGCAAGGTCTCAAAAGGAGTAGAAAACTGAAAAAGGGTGATGTGGACCTACATGTAGGCAATGGAGCAAGAGTTGCTGCTTTAGCCGTAGGGACTTATGAACTTGTTTTGCCCAATGGGCTTTTGTTAATTTTGAACAATTGCTTTTATGTTTCTACTTTGAGTAGGAATATCATTTTAGTTTCTGTTTTGGACGATGAAGGTTTTTCATTTCTCATTAAGAATAAGAAATGCTCCATTTATAATAAAGATTTGCTTTATTGTATTGCAAATTCTTATGATGGCCTTTATATCCTTAATCTAGATGATTCTAGAGACAACAATATCTATAACATAACTTCTAAGAAAACTAAGTCAAATGAGTTAAACCCAACATATTTATGGCATTGTCGTCTTAGCCATATAAATGAGAATCGCATATCTAAGCTCCATGAGGATGGTTTATTAGATTCATTTGATTTTGAATCATTTGAAAATTGTGAATCTTGTTTGCTTGGTAAGATGACAAAGAACCCTTTTACTGGACATGGTCAAAGGGCTTCAGACTTATTGGGCTTATTACATACAGATGTATATGGCCCACTAAGCATTAGTGCCAGGAGAGGCTATCAGTACTTCATTACATTCACTGATGATTTCAGTAGGTATGGCTATGTCTACCTAATGAAACATAAACATGAATCATTGAAATGTTTAGAACTTTTCAAAATGAAGTACAAAATCAAATTGGTAGAACTATTAAAATGCTTCGATTTGATCAAGGTGGTGAATATTTGAGCCAAGAGTTTGATGAACATCTTAGAAATTGTGGAATTATTTCACAATTAACTCCTCCAGGAACTCCACAATGGAATGGTGTTTCTAAAAGGAGAAATCGAACTTTATTAGATATGGTTCGATCTATGATGAGTCAAACAAATCTCCCTTTATCATTTTGGGGTGACTTGCGGTTGTCGAAGCCGGTCAAAAATAACCTTTCCGGTTATCAATAATTTTACAACTGCAGATAGTGGTAAAGGATCGAATCTGCAGAGAATTGAAAACTTATCTATTTTTCTCAACAAGACCAAGAGATTCAACTGAATGAGTGACTGAAAGCAAGTAACTGAAAGCGGAACAAAAGTAAAGTGCAATAAAAGTAAAAAGGGGGGGTTTTGAGATTGATTTGATTAGCAAACTACTGAAAGCAAGTAAATGAGCAAGTAATTAAAAATAAAAGAGAAATTCAAAATGAGAAAGGTCTAGTTGAAGAGATGGATCCACTTTGGTTGTTTGGATTGATCATTGAAACTTATGTTCTCTTGATTGATTCAATAGATTAGTTATGGAGATGGAAAACGCTTCTCACCACCATGTCTCTCCTTATGATTAAATCAATTAGGGAACGTTCCCTAATCAATTACTAATTAATAAATTGCTAAGGAACGTCCTTGGGCATTAGGCATCAAAACAATTGTCAATTGCATGAAGAAATAGAGAGATCCAATCCTAGCTACCCAAACGCATGGAGATGTTGCTAGATCATATAATTCCTTAGTTATTACACTAAGTATTCTTATGTTAGAATAATTCCAGTAATTACAGACTAAAAATTATCCCAACTAACAATCAATTACCTTGCAATCAAGAATCAAGTGGCCAATTTGATAAAAACAACAAAGTAATCATAGATTCAAGCACCAAATTGTATGAAATTGAACAAATCAAAGACAAATAGTTTATGTTCAGATCTCACAATCCATAAAACAACCTTAGTTTCAACAAATCTTCAACTAGAATAAAAGGTTTCAGCCACTCATGGCTGAAACAAAACAGAAAGTAAAAGGAGAATACAAAAGATGAAGAACCGAAGATGGAGATGGAGAAGGGAGAGCGCCGACCACTCCTCCTTGCCTTGGCCGAATGGTGTCTTCTTCCAATCTGTCTTGGATGGCCTCTTTGAGATCTTTAAATATGTTTTAAGGTGCTGTCTTAGGGTTTTAAGAGGCTGCCCACGTTTTAAGAGGCTGTCCAAAATGCCCTTGGTCCAAGATGTGCCATCCATGCACATGTGTGAAGGGAAAAACGTGGGGCATGTGTGGCTTGTGTAAGAATGGGTCTTTTGGTCTTTGTTTGCTGCTCAATTGTCTTCAAGATGCTGCCCAAGGTGCCCAAGACTTGCCTTCACACTCTCCTTGCCTCCCATGCACTAATAAGAAAGGTGGAGCCTTCTTTGCAATTTGAATTTTGAATGTGCAAGGCATGTGGTGGCAAGCATGTGATCTTTGGATTTGGTTTCCTTGACAAGCTGGATTTTGAAATTCAAAATTTGAATATGAATCTTGAAGACTTGAAATTCAAAATACTTTCCTTATTTGACTCTTCATATGTGGCAACTTGAGACTTGGCTTCTTGAATAAGGAAAAGGCTACTTGGAGATTTGAAATTTGAATTTCAAATTGCTTTAGTTGAATGTTCTTTCCTTCTTTGCCACTTTCCTTATTTAGCTTGACTTGAATTCAACTTGGCAGGTTTGCTCTCCTTTGCTCCAATTAAGGCAGTTTTAAGGGGATTTTCTCCAAAATGTCCTTTTTCACCATTTTCTGCAAAATAATGTCAAGATCACTAAATTAAGTAGAAATCATGTAAATAATCATCAATAATATCAAGACAAAAAGGACTAAAGTATGTTATATCAAATACCCCCACACCTAGCCTTTTGCTTGTCCTCAAGCAAATAAACATAGTCAAATAAGCTTTCCTTGCTACTTGATCCTTATTTCCACTTAAGCTCTTACTCTAGACACCTATTTTGAATCATTGCAGTGAAGAATATATGCATGAAGATTACTCACCTTCTTTCCTTGTTTCCCTTTACTTACCATGGTTAGGATTTGTTTTACTCAAGAGAGAAATTATACATGCACACATTATTTGTTCATATAAGACTCTTTTTAGCTTTTGGATTGACTTGCCCTTACCTTGAAGTACTTTATTCAGTCTTTTTGCACTTTAATATTGCTTGAAAAAGTCACCAACCTTTTGACGTGAAGGTACATATTGGTGATACCCACCCCCAGTTACTCAGTTGGTCACCTGTCCAAGTGGCTACTAGCTCTGTTCATAGTCTTTTGACCATTGGAACAGTTTTGAATTTGTGCTTACTCTCAATGATTTGGGCAAATCAACACCAATTGCTAAATCAAGTCATGTTAAGTTCATTCACACAAATTTCAATTCATTCTCTCTAATGAGTGTCATCAATATATTTTTCACCATGGCAAGCTCAAAGATTCAATTCAAAAGGCAATTCTCAAACATGAATACAACTCACTGCAATTGATTCAACATAAGTTTAAAGAGTCATCACATCAATGGGGTCATGGAAAGAAAAACTCATCCAACATAGTTCATCAGTTTGAGTAGAGCAAATAAAAAAGAAGAAGAAGAAGGTTGTGGTTGTGTGTATGTTATTGAAAGCATAAATGAAAACAAACTAAAGGAAAATCTGAAAGCAAAATCGCATGAACTGAAATAAAGCAATATCGCAATTCTGAAAGGAAAAAAATGAAAAATTTTCGCAGACTGAGACTGAGAGCCTTGTAAATTCGTAGAACTGAAAGGAAAAGAAGAAGAAGAAGAGAACAAGAAGAGAAGAAGAGAAGAGAAGAAGAGGAGATATGCACCCCCACACCTAAATCATGCATTGTCCTCAATGTATAAGAAACATAAAAGAACAAAGGAAATTGAGTACTCCCCTGGGGTATGGTGTGCATGGTATGATCACTTAGGCTGACTGAGATGGATGTTGTAGTGGAATTTCTTCCACTACTTGCACTGCGAATCTTTCATAATATGGTTTCAGTCGATGTCCATTCACCTTAAAGATTTTTCCTGTCTCTATATTGCGAATGTCTACAGCTCCATGTGGGTAAGCATGCTCTACAATGAATGGTCCAATCCACCTAAACCATAGCTTCCCTGGAAACAATTTCAAATGAGAGTCAAAGAGTAAGACTTTATCACCAACCTCAAATTGTTTTCTTGAAATCTGACTGTCATGGGAGGATTTGGTTTTTGCTTTGTAGTTCCAAGAAGTCTCATATGCATCTCTTCTTATTTCTTCTAGCTCTTGCAGTTACAATTTGCGATGGTGGCCAGCTTCCTTAAGGTCCATGTTGCAACTCTTTACAGCCCAATATGCCTTGTGTTCAAGCTCAACTCGAAGGTGACAAACTTTTCCATTGACCAATCTATAAGGAGACATACCTATGGGAGTCTTGTATGCTATTCTGTAGGCCCATAAAGCATCTTTTAATCTTGCGCTCCAGTCCTTTCGGTTGGGAGACACTGTCTTTTCAAGGATGGCCTTGATTTCTCTATTGGACACTTCAGCTTGCCCATTTGTCGGAGGGTGGTAGGCTATGGATGTCCTATGTATGACATTGTGCTTTCTGAGAAGGCTTTCCACTACCTTATTGCAAAAATGGGTCCCTCTGTCACTGATGATTGCCTTTGGTACTCCATGTCTGGCAAAGATGTTGGTCTTCACAAAGTCTACTACTGCCTTGGCATCGTCAGTCTTTGTTGCTCTAGCTTCCACCCACTTGGACACATAATCCACTGCAAGGATGATGTAGGTGTATCCAAAGGATGGGGGAAATGGGCCCATGAAGTCTATGCCCCAAACATTAAATACCTCACAGACCATGATGGAGTTCTGTGGCATTTGATTTTTTTGCTAAAATTTCCAGTATGTTGACACCTAGCGCATGATCTGCAAAACAGAAAAGCATCTCGAAAAATAGTGGGCCAAAACAGGTCACTTTCAAGTATTTTATGAGCAGTCTTTCTTGGACAAAGTGTCCACCACAACTATATGAATGACAAAAAGTAAGCACAGAAGCTATTTCTTGGTCTGGAATATATCTCCTTATCATTTGGTCAGCATAATATTTCCACAAGTATGGCTCATCCCACACATAGTATTTGGCATCTTTCTTTATCTTATCCTTCTGTGCTTTGGCATGTCAGAAGGTAAGTTACTTGTGGCTAAGTAGTTCACCATATCTGCGTACCATGGCTCATCAGATTGGGCAAGGAAGATTTGTTCAAAGAGATCATTCTTACATTCTTCAGATTCTGAAAGGTGTTGCAAAGATGTCTGTGCAGAAATGGTTTCAGAAGTCTCCTTTTGTGCAAGATCTAACTGCAAAGGCGGGCTAGAAGAGCTTGCCTGGGATGGAGGATGAAGGGCTGCACTGAAGATGGTTTCAGTCTGCGGCGGTGGCTGAGGTGAAAGATTCGGCGGCCGAAAGATGGTGGAGTTCGGCGGCCGAGAGGTCATGGCTTCAGTTTGCGCAAGTCCTTGCTGAAGTGGTGCAACAAAGTTTTCTTCATCCTGTGCTTGACTGTAATTTATCTGTTGGATGCTACAGACAGTCTCTTTCAGTTTTGGCTCTTTCTGGCTCTCATTCCTGCAAAGATCATCATTCAGAATACAATCTTGATTCTCATTAAATATTTCCTGGCTCAAGCAGTCAACAATATCAAGATCATAAACAGGGGACATAGCATATGGATATTTCATAGCATCATAGACATTATATTTAATAACTTCCCCTTCAAATTCCATAGTCAAAGTACCATCATGCACATCAATCTTAGTCCTAGTAGTACTCAAGAAAGGACGTCCAAGAAGGATGTCAGAACTAGTATTGCAACTATCTTCCTTAGTATCAATCACATAAAAATCTGCAGGAAAGGCAAGTTCATCTACTTGGACTAACACATCTTCTAGAACACCTATAGGATGTACCACAGATCTATCAGCTAATTGTATCACAACTCTTGTGTCCTTCAGTGCACATGCATTCAATGATTTATAGATGGAAAGAGGCATGACATTAATGGATGCACCAAGATCACACATAACTTTCTTAATTCGAACATTCCCTATTTTGCAAGAAATAGCAAACATACCTTTGTCTTTGCATTTAGTAGGTAGCTCTCTTTTAATAACAGCAGTAACAACTTCACCTACACTTACTTTCTCTCTCTCAACTAGCTTTCTTTTGTTGGTACACAACTCTTTAAGGAATTTTGCATACCTAGAAATCTGCTTGACAGCATTTAGCAAGGGTATGTTGATTTCCACTTTTCTGAAAGTCTCAAGGATCTCCTTTCCTTCCTTTTCTTTTTGTGTTCTTTCAAATCTCTTTGGAAAAGGAGGTGGAATCTGAAAATGTACCTTTTGATTAGTCTTCTGCGCAGAATGGCTTTCGATGGGGCTCGGCTGGCTAGCTCAGGTGAGTGTTGCGCAGGAGTTGCTTCAATTTGCACAGGGGTGGTCTCAGATTGCGCAGGCTCTTATGCAACTTGCTTCTCTTCCTCGAATCTGGTATCTTGAAGTTCTTTCCCACTTCTCAAGGTGATGGCACTCACATTCTGTCTAGGGTTAATTTCAGTTTGGGAAGGAAGTTTACCTTGGGATTCAGATTTACTCATTAGCTGTCCCACCTACTATTGGAGAGTTTGCACAGAGTTCGCAAGTGTTTCTATCATTCTTTCAAGGTGCTGATTGGGATTTGAAGGTGCTGGTTGGGCCTGATTCTTATGGTAGTTCTGATAGTTCTGATTATTGTTGGCCCTTCCGTAGCTGAAATTGGGATGGTCTCTCCAGCCTGGATTGTATGTGTTGGAATATGGATCATGTCTAGGCTGGTTGTTATATCCTCCAATGGCATTAGCTTGCTGGTTGTCTTCTTGAAGAGTAGGACATTGATAAGTTGGGTGGCCTACATAAGAACAGATCCCACATGGCCTAGGTGGCTGGGCTGCTTGAATCTGTTGAACCAGTCCTGATACGGATCCAATAGGGCAAATTTCTAACAATAGTGTGGAGCAAACGTATGTCATTCAAATGGATCTAAAAGGAGTTCGAAATCATATTCATATGATCCATATATATTTGGGGCGTGCTTCAACCCATATGGGACAGATTTGGTGCAACACTTGCAATCATAGGCTTAGGGAGCCTAATCAAACCTATGGGCTAAAACTACACAAAGGGAAGCCTAAAGTGAAGCTCAAGTAAGGCTTTTGTGAAGATTCAGCTTTGTTATGATGGGCTTGCTATATTTTTATTATTTAACACTTGTTTTATTTCAGCTTTGTTTGGGCTTATATTCTATGTTTTAATACTTATGTGTTATTTTAGTGTGTGATTGGGCTTGGGCCTTATGTGTTTAAGTCAGGCCCAAGAAGAGTGTCTTAGGGTTTTATTTGTTTTTCTCCTTACTATATAAGGATAAGAAACAATTGTAAGAGGCAGCTTTTAATCAAAATTTCAGAATTTTTTTCATGCCTTTGGCGTGTAATGCTTTGAGTGAGAGTGAGGATTTGCTTTCATCAATTGCACCATGAATCTTGGCTTACTTATTAACTATTTGTTGTGGCGTTTGTCAGATTCTCATCTAAATCCTTCGATCATTGGTGTTTCAGCTCCTGTAAGTGTGGGGTGCCATAGGAGGTGGGTTTATCAAATCTTAGGATTCCATATCTACTTGTGCGTGTGGGTTAGAGGTTTGTGCCATAGGGTTCCGCGTCAGTTGGTATTAGAGCCAAAGTGAGGTAAATTCTTATTTATCTCAGGATCTAGAGTTTTTTTTTTTGTTTTAGTTTTCTTTTATTCGTTATTGATTTTGGTGAAAGCTTTTGTATTCATGGCTGCACCTTCTTGATAAATTATCACATAATATCTTTTGGAAGAAAAATTTGAAATCCAAAAAAAAAAAACAAAAAAAAAATCGCCTTTGCCATATTTATCTTAATCTGGCCGAAATTGTGATATGCTTCCTTTTTCATCTATATTTCTTTACCTATTTCAATTGATTGCTGTAGTTTATGGGAATCAAGTTTGAATTTTGAATTAGGTTGAATCCAGATTAGGAGACAAAAGAAATCTGCCTATTCGTTAAGGTGCACATTTAAGGCAATTGCATCTAAATCGATTTGATGTCAAATCCTTCTTTTATAACCATAATTTTTATCCATGTTTCTGATCTGAGTGAAATTTACATTTTTCTTTTCTGATTCTATTTGTGGGGTTTTGATACTTTCCTTTTTGGGTAGATTTATATAGATCCATATTTAATTTACTTTGAAGTGAATTAAATTCAAACTTTTATTCAAGTTCATTTTTTTAATTTGAATTCTAAGTTTCTTTTTTTGGTTTAAGCTTGCTTTTGCTTCCTTGACATTGCTGGAGTATTGTTTGCTTGGGTCTATACTCTAGGTGATTTTTTCAAGTAGCACAAAGCCTAGTTCGTGTGTCACTTTCCAAATTGTTAGTGTCTTCTTTCTAGTTTTTTGCGCGCTTCCTTCTTTCTTTAGGTTTTCTTCTTTGTTTCATTAAACGCACCTTGTGGTTGGTTGGTTGATCTTAGTTTCTGAAGTGCAATTGAAGAATCAACAAAAGAATGGTAAGAGTGCAAACACTTGAGTACTTTTTTTTTACACAATATTTGCTAGTTCTTTTTGTTCTTTGTTGATTTAAGGTAGGATGAGTAAAGACAAGAATGTGGTGGATCGTACTGATGGAAGTGAATCGAATATGGGTAACGATTATAAGCTCTTTAAGAAGTCAGTCAGTGGTGAGTTACAAAGGCTCAATAAGACTCTTGAGAGGTTGACTGAAACTATGGAGAGTTTGAATATCTCACAAGCTTCCACTTCTACAAGAATACCTCAAAAAAACTCCTAATTGCAATAATGATTGTGATGATTCGAATGTGTTGGTTAATAATGCGTTGCTTGCTGCACATTGTGAGATGTTTATTGTTGGTCAAAATTTCAGAATTTTTTTCATGCCTTTAGCATGTAATGCTTTGAGTGAGAGTGAGGATTTGCTTTCATCAATTGCACCAGGAATCTTGGCTTACTTATCAACTATTCGTTGTGGCGTTTGTCAAATTCTCATCTAAATCCTTCGATCATTGGTGTTTCAGCTCCTGTAAGTGTGGGGTGCCATAGGAGGTGGGTTTATCAAATCTTTGGATTCCATATCTACTTGTGCGTGTGGGTTTGAAGCTTGTGCCATAGGGTTCCGCGTCAAGTCCTATGGCAAAATCTTTCATAACAGATGTCAGTTCAGAAATATGAGAAGAAGTAGTATGTGATCTTACCTCATTTACTCCTCTCTGCAGATGCTTTTCTTCTCCATATTGCCTACATGAGGCTGCAAGTATAGAGATTAATTCTCTCATCTCTCTAGGTGTCTTGTCTGCAATGGATCCTCCACAAGCTACATCAATGAACTTCCTTTTTGATGAGAGCAATCCTCCATAGAAGAACTCTATAAAGGACTTGTCTGACATATCATGTTGTGGACAACCTGTACACAGTCTTTCAAACCTTTCCCAATAATTATATAAATCCTAAGTTGGTTTCTGTCTTATGCTAGTGATTTCTCTTATTATGCCAATGGCTTTAGATGTTGGGAAATATTTGTTCAGAAAAGTTATAACCATATCATCCAAAGAAGTGATAGATCCAGGTGGTAAATAAAATAATCAATCCTTAGCATAGTCATCTAATGAAAAAGGAAAAACTCTTAACTTCACATGATCTTCAGAAATACCTTGAGGTCTCATAAATGAACAGACAATATTGAACTCTTTCAAGTGCTTGTGTGGATTTTCATTTTGCAAACCTCTAAATTTAGGAAGAAGATGAATCAAACCTACTTTCAGTTCAAAGGGAACTGTCATAGGTGGATAGGTGATGCAAAGTGGTGCTTGATCGCCTACAGGTGTTGCCAATTCTCTCATGATTCTTTCTCTTGGCATTGGAGCTCTAATGGCTGGATTTTCTTGAATTATTTGGTCATGGACAGCATGTCCATTCTGGGCAGCATGTTGTGCATTAGGTTCAGCCATTGGTGCGAAGTTTGGCGGCTAGAGAAGGGAAGGTTCGGCGGCCGAATGTGTGGGAGAAGGTTCAGGCGCAGTGGCTTGCTTTCCGAGTCTCTTGATTGTGCGTTCAATTTTTGGATCGTAAGGCAGAGTGTCCCTATGTTCAAATCTGGTCATGAAAGAAAAATAAACAAGTTAGAACAATTCCCCGGCAACGGCGCCAATTTTTTGACACGCGGTTGTCGAAGCCGGTCAAAAATAACCTTTTCGGTTATCAGCAATTTTACAACTGCAGATAGTGGTAAAGGATCGAATCCACAGAGAATTGAAAACTTATCTATTTTTCTCAACAAGACCAAGAGATTCAACTGAATGAGTGACTGAAAGCAAGTAACTGAAAACAGAACAAAAGTAAAGTGCAATAAAAGTAAAAAGGGGGGGTTTTGATATTGATTTGATTAGCAAACTACTGAAAGCAAGTAAATGAGCAAGTAATTAAAATAAAAGAGAAATTCAATATGAGAAAGGTCTAGTTGAAGAGATGGATCCACTTTGGTTTTTTGGATTGATCATTGAAACTTATGTTCTCTTGATTGATTCAATAGATTAGTTATGGAGATGGAAAATGCTTCTCACCACCATGTCTCTCCTTATGATTAAATCAATTAGGGAACGTCCTCTAATCAATTACTAATTAACAAATTTCCAAGGAACGTCCTTGGGCCTTAGGCATCAAAACAATTTTCTATTGCATGAAGAAATAGAGAGATCCAATCCTAGCTACCCAAACGCATGGAGATGTTGCTAGATCATACAATTCCTTAGTTATTACACCAAGTGTTCTTATGTTAGAATAATTCCAGCAATTACAGACTAAAAATTATCCCAACTAACAATCAATTACCTTGCAATCAAGAATCAAGTGACCAATTTAATCAAAACAACAAAGTAATCATAGATTCAAGCACCAAATTGTATGAAATTGAACAAATCAAAGACAAATAGTTTATGTTCAGATCTCACAATCTATAAAACAACCGTAGTTTCAACCAATCTTCAACTAGAATAAAAGGTTTCAGCCACTCATGGTTGAAACAAAACAGAAAGTCAAAGGAGAACACAAAAGATGAAGAACTGAAGATGGAGATGGAGAAGGGAGAGCGCCGGCCACTCTTCCTTGCCTTGGCCGAACGGTGTCTTCTTCCAATCTGCCTTGGATGGCCTCTTTGAGATATTTAAATATGTTTTAAGGTGCTGTCTTAGGGTTTCAAGAGGCTGCCCACGTTTTAAGAGGCTGCCTAAAATGCCCTTGGTCCAAGATGTGCCATCCATGCACATGTGTGAAGGGAAAAACGTGGGGCATGTGTGGCTTGTACAAGAATGGGTCTTTTGGTCTTTGTTTGCTGCCCAAGTGTCTTCAAGATGCTGCCCAAGGTGCCCAAGACTTGCCTTCACACTCTCCTTGCCGCCCATGCACTAATAAGGAAGGTGGAGCCTTCTTTGCAATTTGAATTTTGAATGTGCAAGGCATGTGGTGGCAAGCATGTGATCTTTGGATTTGGCTTCCTTGACAAGCTGGATTTTGAAATTCAAAATTTGAATATGAATCTTTAAGACTTGAAATTCAAAATACTTTCCTTATTTGACTCTTCATATGTGGCAACTTGAGACTTGGCTTCTTGAATAAGGAAAAGGCTACTTGGAGATTTGAAATTTCAATTTCATATTGCTTTAGCTGAATGTTCTTTCCTTCTTTGCCACATTCCTTATTTAGAACTTTCCTTATTTAGCTTGACTTGAATTCAACATGGCAGGTTTGCTCTCCTTTGCTCCAATTAAGGCAGTTTTAAGGGGATTTTCTCCAAAATGTCCTTTTTCACCATTTTCTGCAAAATAATGTCAAGATCACTAAATTAAGCAGAAATCATGTAAATAATCATCAATAATATCAAGATAAAAAGGACTAAAATTTGTTCTATCATGGGGTTATGCCTTGGAAATAACTGCATTTATTTTAAACCCAGTACCATCGAAAGCGGTTGAAAAGACACCATATGAGTTATGGACTGGCAAAATGCCTAGTTTGTCTTTTCTTAAGATTTGGGATTGTGAAGCTTATGTGAAATGCCCAATTTCAGATAGGCTATCTCCAAAATCTATCAAGTGCAATTTTGTGGAGTATCCTAAGGAAACTAAAGGATACTATTTCTATATTCTCTCAGAGAATAAAGTGTTTGTTGCTCAAAATGGTACCTTTCAGTGGGAGTACAGTGCAACTTGAGGAAACTCAAGCACCACAAGAGAGCATTGAACCGCCGGTAGAACCACTTCCAGAACCACAAACAGTTGTGGAAACTGAAAGGGTGACACAAGTCCCACGTAGATCTGATAGGACACGTCATCAGTCTGAGAGATATGGATTTCTCATGACTGATAGTCATGAACTTTTGCTCATTGATCAAGATGAGCCTACTACCTATCAAGAGGCTATCTTAGGTCCAGATTCTAAGAAATGGCTTTCTGCCATGAAATCTGAAATGCAATCCATGTATGACAATCGAGTTTGGTCATTAATTAATCCCCCTGAGGGTGTTAAGACCATTGGTTGTAAATGGGTTTTCAAGAAGAAAACTGACATGGATGGAAATGTGCATACCTACAAAGCAAGGCTTGTTGCAAAAGGTTTCAAACAAACTCATGGTATAGACTATGATGAGACCTTTTCACCAGTTACAATGCTTAAGTCGGTTAGAATTCTCATTGCCATTGTTGCGTACTACGATTACGAGATATGGCAAATGGATGTCAAAACATCTTTCCTTAATGGAAACTTGCTCGAGGATGTGTACATGACACAACATGAGGGTTTTGTAATCCCTAAGAATTCTGAAAAGATTTGCAAGCTTCAAAGATCCATTTATGGATTGAAGCAAGCCTCTTGGAGCTGGAATCTTCATTTTGATGAAACAGTCAGGGACTTTGGATTCATCAAGAATGGAGATGAACCTTGTGTTTACAAGATGGTTAGTGGGAGTGCGGTTGTGTTTCTAGTTCTATATGTGGATGACATATTACTCATTGGAAATGATGTCCCTACCTTGCAAAAGATTAAGACTTGGTTAGGGAATTCTTTTTCAATGAACGACTTAGGTGAGGCAGCATATATCCTTGGTGTTAAGATCTATAGGGATAGATCCAAGAGGATAATCGGTCTGAGTCAAAGTACTTATATTGACAAGGTGCTGAAAAGGTTCAGCATGCAAGATTCCAAAAGAGGATTCTTGCCCATGTGATACGAATCCAATAGGGCAAATTTCTAACAATGGTGTGGAGCAAACTTATGTCATTCAAATGGATCTAAAAGGAGTTCGAAATCATATTCATATGATCCATATATATTTGGGGCGTGCTTCAACCCATATGGGACAGATTTGGTGCAACACTTGCAATCATAGGCTTAGGGAGCCTAATCAAACCTATGGGCTAAAACTACACAAAGGGAAGCCTAAAGTAAAGATCAAGTAAGGCTTTTGTGAAGATTCAGCTTTGTTATGATGGGCTTGCTATATTTTTATTATTTAACACTTGTTTTATTTCAGCTTTGTTTGGGCTTGTATTTTGGCTATATTTTATCTTTTAAGTTTTAGAGTGTTGGGCCATGTTTTGGGCTTATGTTTTAATATTTATGTGTTATTTTAGTGTGTGATTGGGTTTGGGCCTTATGTGTTTAAGTCAGGCCGAAGAAGAGTGTCTTAGGGTTTTATTTGTTTTTTTTCCTTAGTATATAAGGATAAGAAACAATTGTAAGAGGCAGCTTTTAATCAAAATTTCAGAATTTTTTTCATGCCTTTGGTGTGTAATGCTTTGAGTGAGAGTGAGGATTTTCTTTCATCAATTGCACCAGGAATCTTGGCTTACTTATCAACTATTCGTTGTAGCGTTTGTCAGATTCTCATCTAAATCCTTCGATCATTGGTGTTTCAGCTCCTATAAGTGTGGGGTGCCTTAGGAGGTGGGTTTCTCAAATCTTTGGATTCCATATCTACTTGTACGTGTGGGTTTGAGTTGTGCCATAGGCTTCCGCGTCACCATCTCTCATGGTATTCATCTCAGCAAGAATCAATGTCCTATGACATTTGATGAGCGAGAACGGATGAATAAGATTCCTTATGCTTCTGCTATTGGATCTATCATGTATGCATGCCATGTTATGTACTAGACCAGACATCTCATGTGCATTAAGCATAACAAGCATATATCAGGCAGATCCAGGTGAAAGTCACTGGACAGCTATTAAGAATATCCTAAAGTACCTTAGAAGGACTAAGGATGCATTCCTAGTTTATAGAGGTTTGGAAGACGAGCTAGTTGTAAAAGGTTACACAGATGCTAGTTTCCAAACCGACATAGATGACTTCAGATCGCAGTCAGGATTTGTATTCACTTTAAATAGTGGAGCTGTTAGTTGGAAAAGTTCCAAGTAGAGCACTGTCGCATATTCTACAACAGAAGCTGAGTATATAACAGCATCAGATGCAGCTAAAGAGGCAGTTTGGTTGAAGAAATTCATCACATAGTTGGGAGTAGTTTCCAGTATTGCAAATCCTATGGACCTTTATTGTGATAACAATGGTGCCATATCACAGGTAAAAGAGCCCAGATCTCATTAGAGATGTAATATCCGGCTAGACTCCGGCATCAAAATTCTCACTTTCAGAATTCCCACTCTCGGATGTCGGAACCCTCTAGAAGGGTAAAATATGGTTTTCTAAAGTGTTTTTATGTGTTTTTATAGTTTTAATAAAGGAAGAAATTGAGTTTTGAAAGAAAAGACCAAGGAAGGAAAAAGCCAGGTTCGGCCGCTGAACATTGGCCTCTTGCGGAGGCACCTTTGGCCCCCGAAGGTGGTCTAGCCAGCCACCTATAAAAGGCCCCTTATCCGAAAATGGGCGAGTTTTCTCTCTCTATTTTCGGGTATAGGTGAGATTTCGCCCTTCCATGGTCGGTTTGTTGTTTTTCTTCAATCCCTTCATGTTTTTTATGAGTTTTTACTTTGTCTTGAAGATTTTTAAGCTAAGATCAAGTTTTTGAAGTTTGAAGACCTCCGAAGCTCGATTTCTCCCAATCTCCAAGTTTGGATCACCCTCCTTTCGATCTTCAAGAGGTAAGAGTAGATCCTTCTCTTCTTTCATGTTTTAAGTAAGTTTTAAGAAGGGGTTAAGGGTTTTGATGCATGTTTAGGCTAGTTGTAAAATGTTTAGGTTTATGTGTGGTTATTGATAAATGTATGCTTAATGTGATGTTTGTTGGGGTATAGGCTAGTTTTATGCCCCTATATGCTTGAATAAGTATTTATGCATGTTGGAAAGTTGGGATGGCTGAATGTGGGATGGCAGAATCGGGTTCTGCCACTTAGAAGGATCCAGGTTCAGCCGCCGAACCTGCCAGGGAAGGCAGTTTAGGCCGCCTAAACTCGCCCCCGAAAGTTTGGACTTTCGGCCGCTGAACCTGCCCCCGAAAGTGGGTGACTTTCAGCTCTGGAAGGACTTTTGGCTAGCCGAACCCTGCCCCCGAAAGTGCCTGACTTTCGGCTCTAGAGGGACATTTGGCCGCCGAACCTACCACCGAAAGTGCCCTGTCCAGCCTTCCTTTGCATGTTTTCTATTAATGTTTTATGATGTTTTAGGGGGTTTTTGGGGAGTTTCTTAGAGTCATGTTAGAGTTTGTTTGGTCCCTCATTTGAGTCCACCTGTATAGGATCGGACCCGAGGAACCGAGGAGGCCAACAGTATTAGATGCTTCAGAGTTAGTTCAGAGTCAGCCAGAGGTGAGTAGAACATAACTCTGTTATTTATAAAGTGATTAAAATTCTAAGCATGCTCATGCATCATGGATACATGTTTATGGATTAGATTGTTACATTAGAATTCACGAATATGATGCATTGCATAAATTGTTGTTGATGTGGATGATTATTGGATGATCCATTAGCTCTCGAGATGTGATGATATGATACGGAAAGACCAAAGCTGCCCATTCTATGCCCTTGGCATAGAGTAAGGGAAAGACCAGGGTTGTCCATTCTACGCCCCTGGCACAGTTGGACATGTTATGTTATGTTTAAGAGGAAGTCCTAAGGAGCTCCGTCGAGGGCCAGGCATTTATTGAATCTGTAGAGGGCTGTTGGTGACAATACCATCTTGAGGTGACTTACTTGTATTGTGATGCATTTCATAAAAGCATTTGTTTAGTAAATTGATTTATTGTTCTGCTCACTGGGCTTTAGTAGCTCACCCCTTTCCCCTAACCCCCCAGGCTTGCAGGTTCAGGATAGATCGGGAAGTCGTCAAGGTTGAAAGCTATGTTTATGTAATAGTTAAGTAGTGGACATGATATGTAAAATGATGTAATGTAATGTAAGGTATTGTCCAGTGATGTAATGAGGATTAGTATTGTGCTTGGCCCTAATGTATGGTAAATTCCTTTTTGTACATGATCTTATGAAATGTTTTAATGATGAGTTATGTTGAACTAGGCTTGACATATGATATGTTAGCCCGCTAGAGCATTTGATGAGGGCTCTAGTGTGGGTTTTATGTTTACAGTTTGGTGCTTGCAGGTCAAGCTTGGTGTATAAAAATTTTAAAGTTTTTATGAAATGTGGATCATGTATGGGATTTTATCTGATGTACAGGATGTATAGTAGGCTTGCTACGGGTCCCGGCGACCTTAAGTCGATCTGGACCCTAGCGCCAGTAGCGGTCCGGTTTCCGGATCGTTACAAGAGATCTAAGTATATACTCAGGCGATATCACCTCATTCGAGAGATCATTGATAGAGGAAATATCAAAATATGCAAAGTAGACACAAATAACAACATTGCAGATCCACTAACCAAGCCTCTCTCATAGGTCAAGCATGATCCGCACACTAGGTCTATGTTTATTAGATATTTGTATGATTAGGCCTAGTGCAAGTGGAAGATTGTTAGTGTATTTGCCCTAGGCCATTATCTTGGACATTTTTGTATGTCATTTTGGTTATTAATAAAAGAGGTTTTTATTATCATTATTATTTGTTTGCATGTTACATAATAATTATTAACATCCCTGGTTACTTATTATTATATTGATAATAATAAAATATAACTAGTATGGTTATTGATTGATAATCATGAGATGATTATGTATATGTTGATATAATTCAATAATCATAGATACTTGTTAGAGAACAAAGTATTGGATGGACCTGCACTGAGATCACTACATGGTTATTGTCATAAGTGAATCTCAAAATAGTTATGTCTTAATCCTTTGACTTGAGATTGTCATAGTTTCCAACATTAGGGCAGTTATGTTTTGACATAACTAAATATTGTCTTTAATCGGACGATCATAAAGGTTATGATTGAGCATAATAGAAATTATGTAGAGGATATTAAACAATCAAGTTAGAATTTGTCCCTCTCTTTGAGAGAGATATCTTCTGAGCCCTTCGATAATTGAGGCTGAGAAATGCATGGCCGTGCTCAAATAAATTGACAGTGTGATCAATATCATTTGAATTTATCAGTCTACTTAGAGATCAAGAAATCATAAGTTTGACATTGACCATGACTTCTGTTAAAACTAGGTATCATGTGACAAAGGGATTAATACATGATCTATTTATTAGGCTTTATCGGACTATCGATCCTCATATTAATTGGGTAGTCATAATGTCTTACTAGAGGCTGCTTATGATTTATGGGCCTTGTGGGACTGGGCCTATTGCCAATTAATATGAGCCTATTGGGTCACACATAAAAGAACGTTGTTGATGTGTTATATTAATGGGCTAAAAGTCCATTAGTATAATTAATAATAATAAAGTGTTATTATTATTAATATTAATTATTTATTATTATAAGATAATAATATTTAAAAGGATCTGCAATCTATCTGTAACTGTTACAGATAAAGGACTCTATCACATAAGATATTTGAGTATCTGCGAGATTGTGATAGTTGGTTATGAACACAACTCTATCACATAAGATATTTGAGTATCTGCGAGATCGTGGTAGTGGGTTATGAACACAACCCTTTCATGAAAAGAGTTGTGGGAAAATAAAAGACTAAAAACGAATAAAAACTACTTCTGCAAAGTGGAAGTAACATTTTGAGAATTTGTTTTTGAGTTGCAGATCGGGAGCACATAGTTTATCCATCTTGTGTGAACTAGCACTCCAGAAGGATAAGAGACGTTCGTGTGGATACCATAGCGGGTGTTCATTGAAAAAACGGCACCTTGAGTCTGAGATTGTATCTTCTCGTCGAGTCTAACAGGTTAGTAGCTTATCCTTCCTTTCAAATTAAACGAAGTACATGGATCCCGGGAAGGAAACCAGAGATTTTTATTTTTCTGCTGCGTGTTTGAGTTGTAGTAATCTATGGATTTCCTAACATGGGGTATAGACTTTATGGGGCCATTTCCCACATCCTTTGGATATACCTATATAATCTTCGCAGTAGATTATGTATCCAAATGGATAGAAGCTAGAGCAACAAGAACCGATGATGCAAAGGCGGTAGTGGATTTTGTGAAGACTAACATCTTTGCCAGGCATAGAGTACCCAAGGCAATCATCAGCGATAGAGGGACTCACTTTTGTAACAAGGTAGTGGAAAACCTTCTCAAAGAGCACCATGTTATACATAAAACATCCACAACCTACCACCCTCAAACGAATGGGCAAGCTAAAGTATCTAATAGAGAAATCAAGGCCATTTTGGAAAAGACAGTGTGCCCCAGTAGAAAAGATTGGAGCGTACGATTGGAAGATGCTTGTGGGCATATAGGATAGCCTACAAAACGCTCATATAGAGGTCTCCTTACAGATTGATCTACAGAAAAGCCTGTCATCTTCCAGTTGAATTTGAACATGAGGCTTACTGGCTGTCAAGAATTGCAACATGGATCTAAAGGAGGCTGGAGCCCATCGGAAGTTACAACTACAAGAACTGAAAGAAATCAAACGATATGCATATGAGACCTCTTGGGACTACAAAGCCAAGAACAAAGCCTCCCATGACAATCGAATTTCAAGAAAACAATTCAAGGTTGGTGATAAAGTCCTACTCTTCGATTCTCGTTTGAAATTATTTCCAGGTAAGCTACGGTCTAGGTGGATTAGGCCATTCATTGCGGAGCATACTTATCCTCATGGAGCCGTAGATATTCGCAGTATAGAAACATGGAAGATCTTCAAAGTAAATGGGTTTGCAGTACAAGTAGTGGAAGAAGTTCCACTAAATCATCCTCCATGAGAGATAGGTCCTTGAAAAGAAAAGAGAGAGATATGTGTTCGTTTGCCCAAACAGCAGGGGCAAACCAGACCAGATGTGCAGGAACAATTGCTTACAGGTTTAAATTGTTTTGCAGGACTGTTTGCCCAAAAAACTAGGAAAACAGCGGAGACAGCTCAATCGATAAGATAAAGTTATAGCGGACTGATGGCCAGCATCAAAGAAAGTGCGCATCACTCAGCAACCAACCCAACCTGTTCGTCCAGCTGTCTGCCCAACCAACCACAAACCTGTTCGCAAGACTGATTGCTGCACCACACCACAGATCATTGTTTGACTAGGCTGTTTGCCACGCAAGCTGGGCAAACAACCCAGGTAAAGAAAGCTACAAAGAAGAAACTTAAACAGCGCAGTACCATTTTCCATTTAAATTCTTACTTTTCCCTCTTCACTTCAACACTTCTTCTTCTTCTCAAAAACTTTTCGTTGCTGCACAAAATGGGAAGCATCTTTTGCATTTTTCCTGCAAAATCCAACTGACCCGAGACATGAAAGAATGTTTGGGCGTCACACAACAACAACCAGCAGGCTGCCCAGCAAGCAGCCCAGCAAGCAGACCCTCCACCAGCACAACCACTAGACCCGCAACCACCAGCAGACGACCAGACAGAAGCAGCTCGCCTGGATAGGACTGAGGCCAGGATGGCCCATATAGATAGCATGCTAGAATTGCTGGTGCAGCACATTCTACCATCTGCACACCAAGACACCTAGTTTAGCCAGAATTTTTGCCCAAACAGATTGGGCAAACAACCACACTAGGTAAGTACTCAGTTTTCTTTTGAACTTTAATATTTCCAATACGTTGAGGAAAATGCATGAGTTAGGTGTGGGAGTGCATATCTCTGAATTTTGATGCTTCCATGCATTCTTTTTCATTTCTTTTAAGCTTTAATTTTTAATCAGCACACATTAGGTGAATTTTTTTCATTTTTGTTATTTTTGTTTTCAATTCACACACACTCACATAGGCACAGTCTTCACACACGTATAGCCACAGTTTTTTCTTTTTTTTTTATTTTGATATGCTTTACTCAAACACATAGGCTATGTTGAATGAGCTTTCTTTCCATGACCCCATTGACGTGATGACCCTTTAAACCTAAGTTGAATCAATTGCAGTGAGTTGTATTCATTTTTGAGAATTTTCTTTGGAATTAAATCTTTGAGCCTATGTTGAATGATAGAGCATATTTTAGTCCACTTTATCATGACCTTATTAATGTTTATTTGCACCTTTTCTACCTAATTTTGTGGTTTTAATCATGTTTTGCATATATTAGGTGTAAAGAGACAATCTAGAGAAAATACTCTTAAAACTGCCAAAAAGTGCCAAATCTGGAAAAGCCACCTTCGAAAGCACCTTCGGCGGCCGAAAGCCTTGTCCAGAGCCGAAAGTCCAGCTTCCGAAACTAAGCTTAGGAGGCCGAAAGTCCCCCCGAATTGCCTCTTCCTTATTCAAGAAGCCAAATCTTGAAGATCACATGTTTCCCACTTCATGCCATCCACATTCAAAATTCAAAAGAGGCTCCACCTTCCTCTTTAGTGCATGAGTGGCAAGAATAATGTGAAGAAGACTTCTTGGACACACTTGGGCAGCAATTAAAAGACCAAAAAGTCCTTGCAACTTCACACATGCACATAGAAGGCACATATAAGACCAAGGGCACTTTGGGCAACCTCTAAAAGATGCATGGACACCCAAGAAACCCTAGGCAGCCTCCCAAGATATATTTAAAGGCCTTATGAAGACAAGAAGTGGCAGACTTCAACAATTCAATCATCCCCACCTCTCCAAGGGTTCGGCCACCGATCTCCACAAGGGTTTGCCACCGCCGGCTCTTCCTCTTCCTTCTTCTCTTCTATTTTTCTATTTTGGTTCAGCCATGAGTGGCTGAAACCCCTAATTCTAGTTGAAGTTTGGTTGAAACTAAGGTTGTTTAAAGGGTTGTGAGATCTGAACATAAAGTGTTTGCTTTTGGTTTGTTCAATATTCATGCAATTGTGTGCTTTAATCTAAGATTGCTTTGTTGTTTTGATCAAATTGGCCACTTGATTCTTGATTGCAAAGTTAATTGATTGTTAGTTAGGATATTTTTTAGTCCGTAATTGCTGGAAATATTCTGACCTACGAACACTTGGTGTAAAAACTAAGGAATTGTATGATCTAGCATCATCTTCATTCGTTTGGAGTAGCTAGGATCGAATCTCTCTCATTCTTTATGCAATTGACAATTGTTTTGATGCCTAAGGCCCAAGGACGTTCCTTGACAATTTGTTAATTAGTAATTGATTAGAGGACATTCCCTAATTGATTTAATCATAAGGAGAGACATGGTGGTGAGAAACGTTTTCCACCCCCATAACTAATCTATTGAACCAATCAAGAAAACATAAGTTTCAATGATCAACCCAAACAACCAAAGTGGATCCATATCTTCAACTAGACCTTTCTCATATTGATTTCCTCTTTTATTTTAATTACTTGCTGTTTTAATTGCTTTCAATAGTTTTTAGTCAAATCATTCTCAAAACCCCCTTTTTTTCTCTATTGCACTTTACTTTTATTCTGCCTTCAGTTACTTGCTTTCCATTGTGCTTTTAGTTGATTCTCTTGATCTTGTTGGGAAAAATAGATAAGTACTCCATTCTCTGTGGATTCGATCCTTTCACCACTATCTGCAGTTGTAAATTGTTGATAACCAGAAAGGTTATTTTTGACCGGCTTCGACAACCGCGAGTCAAAAATTGGCGCCGTTGTCGGGGAATTGATTTAACTTGTTTACTTTTCTTTCATGACAAGATCTGATTACAGGGACACTCTGCCCTTTGATCTAGAAATTGAATGCACCCTGAGAAGATTAGGAAAGCAAGCTGTCGAGCATTCTTCACAACCTTCGGCCGCCGAACTTCATCAACCTTCAGCTGCCGAACCTTCTCTACTCCAGCAACCAAATTTTGCACAAATGGCAGAACCTAATGCACAAACTGCTGCCCCTAATGGACATGCTGTCCAGAACCAAATAATCCAAGAAAATCCAGCAATAAGGCCACATATGCCAAGAGAAAGAACCATGAGAGAATTAGCAACACCTGTAGGTGATCAAGCACCACTTTGCATCACCTATCCACCTCTGACAGTTTCCTTTGAACTAAAGACAGGTTTGATTCATCTTCTCCCTAAGTTTAGAGGTTTGCAAAATGAAAATCCACACAAGCACTTGAAAGAATTTAACATTGTTTGTTCATCCATGAGACCTCAAGGTATCTCTGAAGATCATGTTAAATTAAGAGTTTTTCCCTTTTCATTAGATGACTTTGCTAAGGATTGGTTATTTTATTTGCCACCTGGATCTATAACCTCTTGGGATGATATGGTCCAAACCTTTTTGAACAAATACTTCCCAACATCTAAGTCAATTGGCATAATAAGAGAAATTGCTAGCATAAGACAGAAACCAACTGAAGATCTATATGACTATTGGGAAAGGTTTGAAAGACTATGTACAGGTTGCCCACAACATGATATGTCAGACAGGTCCCTCATACAGTTCTTCTATGGAGGATTACTCTCATCAGAAAGAAAATTCATAGATGTAGCTTGTAGTGGATCCATTGCAGACAAGACACCTAAGGAGATGCGAGAGTTGATCTCAACACTTGTAGCCTCATCTAGGCAATATGGAGAAGAAAAGCAAATGCAGAGAGGAGTCCATGAGGTAAGCTCACCCACTATTTCTGAACTGACATTTGTTATGAAAGATTTTGCCATAGGACTGGTTCAACAGATGCAAGCAACCCAGCCGCCTAGGCCCTGTGGTATTTGTTCATATGTAGGACATCCAACCGATCAATGTCCTACTCTGCAAGAAGACAACCAGCAAGTTAATGCCATTGGAGGGTACAACAACCAGCCTAGACATGATCCATATTCAAACACATACAATCCAAGTTGGAGAGACCACCCCAATCTCAGTTATGGAAGGGCCAACAATAATCAGAACCATCAGAACTACCACAGAAATCAAGCCCAACCAGCACCTCCAAATTCCATCCAGCACCTCCAAAATATGATGGAAACAATGGTAAATGCCATGCAGGGCATGCAACAGGACATAGGACAACTGACTGCATCCATGAGCAGATCTGAATCCCAAGGTAAGCTCCCTTCTCAAACTGAAACTAATCCTAGACAAAATGTTAGTGCCATTACTTTGAGAAGTGGAAAGGAGCTTCAAGATGCTAGTTATGAGCAAGAAAAGCAAGTTGCACAAGAACCAATTGATTCAGAAGCCTTTCCAGCGCATTCTGAAGAGCCAGTTGCGCAAAGGCAAGCACCTGCAGCACCTCCTGCGCAAAAGACTGAACCAAAGGTACATTTTCAGATTCCACCTCCTTTTCCAAAAAGATTTGAAAGAACACAAAAAGAAAAAGAAGAAAAGGAGATTCTTGAGACTTTCAGAAAAGTGAAAATCAACATACCACTGCTAGATGTTGTTAAGCAGATTCCCAGGTATGCAAAATTTCTGAAAGAATTGTGCACCAATAGAAGAAAGCTAGCTACAAGAGAAAAAGTAAGTGTAGGTGAAGTTGTTACTGCTGTGATCAAAAGAGAACTCCCTACTAAATGCAAATACAAAGGTATGTTTGCTATTTCTTGCAAGATTGGGAATGCTGAAATCAAGAAAGCCATGTCTGATCTTGGTGCATCCATTAATGTCATGCCTCTCTCCATCTATAAATCTCTGAATGCATGTGCACTAAAAGACACAAGAGTTGTGATCCAATTAGCTGATAGATATGTAGTATATCCCATAGGTGTTCTAGAAGATGTGTTAGTTCAAGTAGATGAACTTGTCTTTCCTGCTGATTTTTATGTGATTGATACTAAGGAAGATAGTTGCAATACTAGTTCTGATATCCTTCTTAGACGTCCTTTCTTGAGTACTGCTAGAACTAAGATTGATGTGCATGATGGTACTTTGACTATGGAATTTGAAGGAGAAGTCATTAAGTTTAATGTCTATGATGCCATGAAATATCCACATGACATGTCCCCTGTTTATGGTCTTGATATTGTTGACTGTTTGAGCCAAGAAATTTTTAATGAAAATCAAGATGATATTCTTAATAGTGATTTTTGTAGAGATACTGATCAGGTACAGATTGAGAGCCAAAAAGAGCCAAAACTCAAGGAAATAGTCTGCAACATCCAACAGATTGATGTTGCGCAGATTGAAGACCTTCAGCCGCCGAATACAGACCTCCTTCGGCCGCCGAATCCAACTACCTTCCAGACGCAGAATCACTCGCCACAGCCTGCCCAGCATACTGAAATCTTTCGGCCTCCGAATCTAGACATCTTTCGGCCGCCGAACTCAGTAACCATTCGGCCACCGAAGCTGAACTCCCTTCAGCCGCCGAATCATTCACCTCAGATCCTATCACCTGTTGAAACTACTGACATTCGGCCACCAAATCCAACTGCCTTCCAGACGCCGAACCTCGCTCCACAGCCTCCGACGCAAGCAAGCTCTTCTAGTCCACCTCCATCGCAGTCAAGCCAAGAGCAACACCTTCCAGATTCTGAAGAGTGTAAGCATGATCTCCTTGAACAGATCTTCCTTGCTCAATCTGATAAGCCATGGTACGCAGATATGGTGAACTACTTGACCACAGGTAACTTACCTTCTGATATGCCAAAACACACTAAGGATAAGATAAAGAAAGATGCCAAATACTATGTTTGGGATGAGCCATATCTGTGGAAACATTGTGCTGATCAAATGATAAGGAGATGTATTCCTGACCAAGAAATAGCTTCTGTGCTTACTTTTTGTCATTCATATAGTTGTGATGGACACTTTGGTCCAAGAAAGACTGCTCTTACGATACTTGAAAGTGGCCTGTTTTGGCCCACTATTTTTCGGAATGCTTTTTTGTTTTGCAGATCATGTGCTAGGTGCTAACAGACCAAAAATCTAAGCAAAAGAAATCAAATGCCACAGAACCCCATCATGGTCTGTGAGGTATTTGATGTTTGGGGTATAGACTTCATGGGCCCATTCCCACCATCTTTTGGATACACCTACATCATCCTTGCAGTGGATTATGTGTCCAAGTGGGTGGAAGCTAGAGCAACTAAGACTGATGATGCCAAGGCAGTAGTAGACTTTGTGAAGACCAACATCTTTGCCAGACATGGAGTACCAAAGGCAATCATCAGTGACAGAGGGACCCATTTTTGCAATAAGGTAGTTGAAAGCCTTCTCAAAAAGCACAATGTGATCCATAGAACATCCATAGCATACCACCCTCAGACAAATGGGCAAGCTGAAGTGTCCAATAGAGAAATCAAAGCCATCCTTGAAAAGACAGTGTCTTCTAACCGAAAGGACTGGAGTACAATGTAATACCTGGCTAGACTCCGGTATCGGAATTCCTACCGTCCGATGGAATTTCGGATGTCAGAGACCTCTAGAAGGGTAAAACCATATTTTCATAAAATGTTTTAATGTTTTTGATGATTTTAAGTAAAGAGGAAATGAGTTTTTGAATAAAAACACCCTTGGAGGAAACTCAGGTTCGGCCGCCGAAACTCAAAGTTCGGCCGCCGAACATGCATGCACTTCGGGAGTACTTTAGGCCCCCGAAGGCATAAGTGAGGAAAGTCCAGGTTCGGCCGCCGAACCTCAAGTTCGGCCGCCGAACATGGCATGCATGCGGAGGCACTTTCGGCCCCCGAACGTGGCCTGGCCAGCCACTATAAAAGGGTCCCTTAGCCGAAAACGGGCGAGCTTTTTCCCCATTTTCGGCCAAGGTGAGTCCTTCCGCCATTCCTCACCATCCTTGAGTTCTTCCCTTCAAATCTTTCAAGATTTTCACAAGTTTTTACGTGGTTTTGAAGATTTCCAAGTTTTGAGCAAGTTTTGGAGCTTTGAGGTTCAAGAACTCAAAATCTCCTACCTCCGAGTTTAGGACGTCTCTCTCTCGATCTTCAAGAGGTAAGAGCCGATCTTAAGCTCATTTTATGTTTAAAGTAAGTTTTATGCAAGATCTATGGGGTAGAATGCATGTTTAGCTCATAGTTAGGTTTTTGAGTTAATGTTATGTTTTGAGCATGTATGTTGGATTTGAGTTGTTGTTGTGTGTTGTAGTTGGGGTTTAAGTTAGTTTGAAGCCCCTAGGAGCCAATGTATGTATTTTTGCATGTTTTAGATGAGTTATATGCATGTTGAAGGATTTGGGAGGCAAATGTGCATAAAGGAGCCAAGTTTCTGCCCTTTGGCAGAAACCAGGTTCGGCAGCCGAAGGAACTTTCGGCCGCCGAACATGGCTGGGGAGGCAGGCCTTTCGGCTGCCGAAGTTGCCCCCGAAAAGAGACTTTCGTCTCTGTCTGGCACTTTCGGCCGCCGAAGGTGCCGCCGAACATGCATGAGTTTCGCCTCTGTCTGGGAGTTTCGGCCGCCGAAGGTGCCGCCGAACCTGCCTGACTTTCGGCTCTGGAGGGACTTTCGGCCGTCGTACCTGCCGCCGAAAGTGCCCTGTCCAGCCTTCCTTTGTATGTTTTGCATGGATGTTTTGAGATGTTTTAGGGGGTTTTTGGGGGATGTTTTTAGAGTTATGTTCTAGTTGTTTGGTCCCTCATTTGAGTCCACCTGTGTAGGTTCGGACCCGAGGAACCGAGGACCCCAGCAGTGAGTTCAGCTGCTTCTGAGTCAGTAGAGCTTCAGCCAGAGGTGAGTAGAATAAACCTTTATGTTTTCAAAGCAAATGAATTATAAAGTTGAGCATGTTCATGCATCATGAATGCCATGTGATGAATTAGGTTGTTTGCATTAGAATTCATGAATATGTTGCATTGCATTTATGATGTTGATGTGGATTGGTTATTGAATGATCCTTTAGTCCTCCTATGGTATGATGATGCTACGGCATGATATGGTATGGAAGTCCAGGTTGTACCCATTCTACGTCCCTGGCACTATGTAAGAGAAAGTCCAGGTTGTACCCATTCTACGTCCCTGGCACATTGGTATGTTATGATATGTTGTGTTAAGAGAAAGACCAGTTGTACCCATTCTACGTCCCGGCACTTTGGAATGTAGAGGACTATTGGTGACAATACCACCCGAGATGTGATTTGTTTGTGATGTGTTGCATTCCATTATGGCATGTGATTTAAATGTTGTTTTCTATTATTCTGCTCACTGGGCTTTTGTAGCTCACCCCTTTCCCTAATCCCCCAGGATTGCAGGTACGGGCTAGACAGAGAAGTCAAGAAGAGTAAAGTCTTATGTATGTAATAGTTAGAATGTGGACATGATAAATTGTATAATGATGTAAAGTTGAACAGTCATGTTATGTATAAAGATATTGAGGATTAGAATATGTGCTTGACCCTATGGATGTTGTAATCCCTTTTTATTACATGATCCTAGATGTTTATGGATGTCTATGTTTAGCCAACTCAACACTTGTTATGTCACCCATTGGGGGCATTGATGAGATCCCACAGAGGGGTCAAGATATGATTATGTATATGTTCAGTGCATGCACAGGTTGAGTTTGGCGTATGATAGAATGTATGAAAGAAAGTTTTAATTTTTGTGTATGTTGTTGATCATGTATGGCATTAAACAGGTAAACAGGATGCATGTTAGGCTTGCTACGGGTCCCGGCGGCCTTAAGTCGACCCGGATCCTAGCGCCGGTAGCGGTCTGATTTTCGGGTCGTTACAGAATGGTATCAGAGCCCTAGGTTCATATGGTCGGACCTAGAGTGTCGGGCTCATAGAGGTTATAGAAGGTCAAGCACAATAGGAAGATCATGTCCACTAGGATAAGATGTGGAGTCCTGTCTTGCATGATGATGTTAAATGCCATGATTATATACATGTGCATTAATGATATGTGATGTATGTGATGAGGGTTCATGTGTGCCCACATGAACCATATGATGCTAATGTTTGCTTGTTATGTGCTGCCTTTCAGAAAACAGGATGAGAGGAACTCGTCGATCTGCACGATTGACTGGAGTGCCACCTGAGGATGAGGGCATGAGTGCCCGTCCTCCTACATTGCCTAGGGCAATGTCTAGTAGGTCTTACAGAGAAAGAGCAGTAAGAGACCCTAGAAGGTCTTTGGATCTGGGTAGGAGCAGATCAGTCAGAGGAACAGTTCAGGGAGGAGCGTCAGAGGACATGGGGGACGATATGGATGTAGAGCAGAGAAGGGATGGCAGTTTGGGAGTTAGTATGTCAGAAGAAGGTATGGGAGAATCCCAAGGAGGCACTCAGGCCTCGGGATTTGTTCAGCCACCCCACTACCCATACTTCTCACAAAATCCCGGGTATTCGATGGGAGGTACGTCGGATTACCCTAGCTTCACCCCTTATCCCACACAGATGCCATACCCACCCTACTACCCACCATATTCACAGTATCCAATGTATCCACCTCCACCTTACTATCCAAATCCATCAAACCCTACCTCAGAAAATGTTGCACCACCTCCTCCTCCAGCAGAACCAGCAGCCCCAGTTACCCAACCTCCTAGACCTAGCTCAGCCAGTGGGAGCAAGGTCAAGATGACCGACTACATGAAATTGGGTGCTCCTCAGTATGAAAAAGGGGATGACCCATTTGTGTATCTTGAAAGGGTTAAGGTGATCACAGATGAGATTGGGGATGATGACAGTAGAGCCATTCAGATGGCTGGGTTCACTCTTAAGTGCAAGAAGGCACGAGAATGGTTCAAGAATTATGTGAACCCCAGAGTAGACAGCATGTCTTGGGAGGAGTTTGCAAACGAGTTCGCAGGATGGGCTTTCCCAGATAGTTCAAGGGAACTGAAGATGATAGAGTTTGAGCAATTTAGGCAGACTGATGAGATGGGTGTAGAGGAGTTCACAGACAGGTTCTTGGAGCTGTTGCCATTTGCAGGGCAAAACCTTGACACGGATCAGAAAAGATCTAGGAGGTATATCATGAAACTCCACTCTAGATATTCCTCCTTGATCCAGTCAGCAGATAGGGAGAGCTTCCACGCCATAGTGGATATGGCCCGGAAAATGGAGGCCAGTGCCATCGTTCAGGGAACAGTTAAGCAGTCAGTGGCACAGCCTTCTGGTTCAAAGACCCCAGGCTCTTCTTCTTTTAGCGCAGCTGCTTCAGGTAGCAAAAAGTGGAGTAACACCACTAGGAAGCCCAAGAAGAACAAGTTTTGGAACAAGGTCAAGTCCAGTCTGGGACTAGGGAGTGGCTCAAGCTCTGGTGCGGATAATGCAGTTTGTGCAAGGTGTGGTAAGCCACACAGAGGAGTATGTCGGTTTGGGACGACAGCCTGTTACAGATGTGGTCAGGAGGGGCATATGTCTCGAGATTGTCCAAGAGCAGCCCCGATGGCTCAGTCCCAGCAGACAGCCTCAGGCAGTGTAGCGCAGCCAACAGCTCCAGCCATGACTCAGGCCAGTGGCAGAGGCAGAGGGAGAGGGGCAGCCTCTTCTTCAGCGGGTTTCAGAGGTGAAGGTCCATCAGCTCCAGCACGGATCTTCACGATGACTCAGCAGGAGGCAGATGCATCTAACACCGTGGTGGCAGGTAACTTAGTCATTGGTTGTTCAGATGTGTATGCCTTGATGGACCCTGGTGCATCTCATTCTTTTGTTGCTCCGAGAGCCGTCCAGAGGTTGGGGTTGATGATCTCTGAGTTAGAGTGTCCTCTCTGGGTTAGTGGACCCAAGTGTGACCCATCAGTGGCAGAGTCAGTCTGCCAGTGCAGTCCAGTCTTTGTTGAGGGAAGATGCCTTTCCGCCGACCTTGTGGTTCTAGACTTGATAGATTTTGACGTCATTCTAGGGATGGATTGGTTATCTACCCATGGTGCTACCTTGGACTGCAGGGACAAGGTAGTCAGGTTCAGAGGTTAGGATGGGTCAGAGGTTGTCTTCAGGGGAGACAGGAGGGGTACACCTAGAGGTCTGATATCAGCTCTTCAGGCTCGTAGGTTGCTTAGGAAGGGATGTCAGGGGTATTTGGCTCATGTGAGAGAGCTTAGCGGTCAGGTTAGAGAGCTCGCCTCGGTGCCAGTGGTTAGAGAGTTCTTAGATGCGTTCCCAGACGAGCTGCCAGGTTTACCACCTGCTAGGGAGATAGAGTTCGAGATAGAACTGATGCCTGGAACCCGACCGATCTCTATCCCTCCCTACAGGATGGCGCCAGCATAATTGAAAGAGTTGAAGGAGCAGTTACAGGAGTTGGTAGACAAGGGCTTCATCCGACCGAGTACCTCACCCTGGGGTGCTCCAGTTTTGTTTGTGAGAAAGAAGGATGGATCCCTTAGACTTTGTATCGACTACAGGCAGTTGAACAAAGTCACTACCAAGAACAAGTACCCATTGCCAAGGATCGACGATTTATTCGACCAGCTAGCAGGAGCGGGTTGTTTCTCCAAAATAGATCTGAGGTCCGGGTATCATCAGTTGAGGATCAGGGAAGAGGACGTGCCAAAGACAGCTTTCAGGACCAGATATGGGCATTTTGAGTTCCTTGTGATGCCGTTCGGGTTAACCAACGCCCCTGCAGCATTCATGGATCTCATGAACAGAGTGTTTAGCCAGTACCTGGATCACTTCGTTATTGTCTTCATAGATGATATCTTAGTGTATTCTAGGAATGCAGAGGAGCATGCCCATCATCTGAGGTTGGTTCTGTAAACCTTGAGGGAACATGGCTTGTATGCCAAGTTCTCTAAGTGTGAGTTCTGGCTGAGGAGCATTTCGTTCTTGGGGCATGTAGTGACAGAAAATGGGATAGAGGTGGACCCCAAGAAGACAGAAACTGTGGCTAACTGGCCTAGACCCACTTCAGTGACGGAGATCAGGAGTTTCTTCGGTTTGGCAGGTTACTACAGGAGGTTCGTTCAGGACTTCTCGAAAATAGCAGCTCCTCTGACCAGACTAACCAGGAAGAATCAGAAGTTTCTGTGGACCGACCAGTGCGAAGAGAGTTTTGAAGAGCTTAAGAAGAGATTGACTTCAGCACCAGTGTTAGCTCTGCCATCTAGTGATGAGGACTTTACAGTCTTTTGTGATGCGTCCCGTGTGGGACTGGGTTGTGTGCTGATGCAGAATGAGAGGGTGATTGCTTATGCTTCTAGGCAGCTGAAGAAGCATGAGTTGAATTACCCCACGCATGACCTTGAGATGGCAGCAGTAATCTTTGCACTCAAGATGTGGAGGCACTACCTCTATAGGGTAAAATGTGAGATCTTTACAGATCATAAGAGCCTGCAGTACATCCTGAGTCAAAGAGATTTGAACTTGAGACAGAGGAGATGGGTAGAGCTGCTGAGTGACTATGATTGCAAGATTCAGTATCATCCGGGTAAGGCGAATGTCGTGGCAGACGCCCTAAGCCGGAAGTCACTAGGCAGTCTCACGGCAGAGAGGAGACCAGTGGTGAAGGAGTTTTACAAGCTCATTGATGAAGGTCTATAGTTAGAGTTGTCTGGTACAGGTGCTTTAGTGGCCCAGATGAAAGTGACACCTGTGTTTCTGGAGCAAGTGGCTCAGAAACAGCATGAGGACCCAGAGTTAGTAAAGATTGCCAGGACTGTTCAGTCAGGCAAAGACAGTGAGTTCAGATTTGACAGTAAGGGGATCCTCCGCTATGGGAGTCGATTGTGTGTACCAGATGACATAGGGCTAAAAGGAGACATTATGAGAGAGGCTCATAATGCAAGATATAGCATTCACCCCGGAGCCACCAAGATGTATCAAGATCTAAAGAAAGTTTATTGGTGGCCAGCGATGAAGAAAGAAGTGGCACAGTTTGTGTCAGCCTGCGAAGTGTGTCAGAGGGTGAAGCTGGAACATCAGAAGCCGGCTGGAATGCTTAACCCGCTACCTATTCCAGAGTGGAAATGGGAGAATATAGCTATGGACTTCGTAGTGGGGTTACCGGCGACGTCCAACAGATTGGACTCCATATGGGTGATTGTGGACAGACTCACCAAATCTGCTCACTTCATTCCTGTCAGGAGTGGCTACTCTGTGGACAAGTTGGCGCAGGTATATGTGGATGAGATCGTTAGGCTGCATGGGGTTCCTGTTTCGATAGTGTCAGATAGAGGGCCCCAGTTCACCTCCAGGTTTTGGCGGAGTCTGCAGAATGCCATGGGTACTAGGTTGGATTTCAGCACTGCCTTCCACCCCCAGACTGACGGGCAGTCAGAAAGGACCATCCAGACTATCGAGGATATGCTTAGAATGTGTGTGCTGGACTTTGGCGGTTCTTGGAGGCAGCATCTACCTTTGGTGGAGTTTGCCTACAATAACAGCCATCATGCTACCATCGGGATGGCTCCATATGAAGCTTTATATGGAAGGAAGTGCAGATCACCTGTTTGCTGGGAGGAAGTTGGAGAGAAGGCCTTGGCAGGGCCTGAGTTAGTAGAGATTACCAGCAGGGTGGTACCCATAATCAGAGAGAGAATCAAGACTGCTGCAAGCAGACAGAAGAGTTATGCAGACATCCGCAGAAGACAGTTAGAGTTTCAGGAGGGGGATCTGGTATTGCTCAAGGTGTCTCCAATGAAAGGAGTGGTTCGTTTTGGGAAGAAAGGTAAACTAGCCCCACGATACATCGGACCCTTTGAAATCTTGCAGAAGATTGGGAATGTGTCGTACAAGCTAGATTTGCCTGCTTCAATGGCAAGAATCCATCCGGTTTTCCATGTTTCCATGTTAAGAAAGTTTGTGTCGGATCCGAGCAAGGTTCTTAGTGAACCTGATGTGGAGGTCCAAGAGGATCTCACCTATGTTGAGTAGCCAGTGCGGATCATAGACACCCAGATCAGAAAGCTAAGAAACAAGGAAATCCCGATGGTGAAAGTCCTATGGAACCACCACAATATGGAAGAGTGCACCTGGGAGACACGGGAGTCCATGCTCCAGCAATACCCTTATCTTTTCTAAGGTTAGTCCCTTGTGAGTTTTATGTGCTTTGTATGTATGTTATGTGTATGCCATGCTATGTGCTAGTTGAGGAACATTCGGGGATGAATGTTCTTAAGGGGGGGAGAATGTAATACCCGGCTAGACTCCGGTATCGGAATTCCTACCGTCCGATGGAATTTCGGATGTCGGAGACCTCTAGAAGGGTAAGACCATGTTTTCATAAAATGTTTTAATGTTTTTGATGATTTTAAGTAAAGAGGAAATGAGTTTTTGAATAAAAACACCCTTGGAGGAAACTCAGGTTCGGCCGCCGAAACTCAAAGTTCGGCCGCCGAACATGCATGCACTTCGGGAGTGCTTTAGGCCCCCGAAGGCATAAGTGAGGAAAGTCTAGGTTCGGCCGCTGAACCTCAAGTTCGGCCGCCGAACATGGCATGCATGCGGAGGCACTTTCGGCCCCCGAACGTGGCCTGGCCAGCCACTATAAAAGGGTCCCTTAGCCGAAAACGGGCGAGCTTTTTCCCCATTTTCGGCCAAGGTGAGTCCTTCTGCCATTCCTCACCATCCTTGAGTTCTTCCCTTCAAATCTTTCAAGATTTTCACAAGTTTTTACGTGGTTTTGAAGATTTCCAAGTTTTGAGCAAGTTTTGGAGCTTTGAGGTTCAAGAACTCAAAATCTCCCACCTCCGAGTTTAGGATGTCTCTCTCTCGATCTTCAAGAGGTAAGAGCCGATCTTAAGCTCATTTTATGTTTAAAGTAAGTTTTATGCAAGATCTATGGGGTAGAATGCATGTTTAGCTCATAGTTAGGTTTTTGAGTTAATGTTATGTTTTGAGCATGTATGTTGGATTTGAGTTGTTGTTGTGTGTTGTAGTTGGGGTTTAAGTTAGTTTGAAGCCCCTAGGAGCCAATGTATGTATTTTTGCATGTTTTAGATGAGTTATATGCATGTTGAAGGATTTGGGAGGCAAATGTGCATAAAGGAGCCAAGTTTCTGCCCTTTGGCAGAAACCAGGTTCGGCAGCCGAAGGAACTTTCGGCCGCCGAACATGGCTGGGGAGGCAGGCCTTTCGGCTGCCGAAGTTGCCCCCGAAAAGAGACTTTCGTCTCTGTCTGGCACTTTCGGCCGCCGAAGGTGCCGCCGAACATGCATGAGTTTCGCCTCTGTCTGGGAGTTTCGGCCGCCGAAGGTGCCGCCGAACCTGCCTGACTTTCGGCTCTGGAGGGACTTTCGGCCGCCGAACCTGCCGCCGAAAGTGCCCTGTCCAGCCTTCCTTTGTATGTTTTGCATGGATGTTTTGAGATGTTTTAGGGGGTTTTTGGGGGATGTTTTTAGAGTTATGTTCTAGTTGTTTGGTCCCTCATTTGAGTCCACCTGTGTAGGTTCGGACCCGAGGAACCGAGGACCCCAGCAGTGAGTTCAGCTGCTTCTGATTCAGTAGAGCTTCAGCCAGAGGTGAGTAGAATAAACCTTTATGTTTTCAAAGCAAATGAATTATAAAGTTGAGCATGTTCATGCATCATGAATGCCATGTGATGAATTAGGTTGTTTGCATTAGAATTCACGAATATGTTGCATTGCATTTATGATGTTGATGTGGATTGGTTATTGAATGATCCTTTAGTCCTCCTATGGTATGATGATGCTACGGCATGATATGGTATGGAAGTCCAGGTTGTACCCATTCTACGTCCCTTGCACTATGTAAGAGAAAGTCCAGGTTGTACCCATTCTACGTCCCTGGCACATTGGTATGTTATGATATGTTATGTTAAGAGAAAGACCAGTTGTACCCATTCTACGTCCCGGAACTTTGGAATGTAGAGGACTATTGGTGACAATACCATCCGAGATGTGATTTGTTTGTGATGTGTTGCATTCCATTATGGCATGTAATTTAAATGTTGTTTTCTATTATTCTGCTCACTGGGCTTTTGTAGCTCACCCCTTTCCCTAATCCCCCAGGATTGCAGGTACGGGCTAGACAGAGAAGTCAAGAAGAGTAAAGTCTTATGTATGTAATAGTTAGAATGTGGACATGATAAATTGTATAATGATGTAAAGTTGAACAGTCATGTTATGTATAAAGATATTGAGGATTAGAATATGTGCTTGACCCTATGGATGTTGTAATCCCTTTTTATTACATGATCCTAGATGTTTATGGATGTCTATGTTTAGCCAACTCAACACTTGTTATGTCACCCATTGGGGGCATTGATGAGATCCCACAGAGGGGTCAAGATATGATTATGTATATGTTCAGTGCATGCACAGGTTGAGTTTGGCGTATGATAGAATGTATGAAAGAAAGTTTTAATTTTTGTGTATGTTGTTGATCATGTATGGGATTAAACAGGTAAACAGGATGCATGTTAGGCTTGCTACGGGTCCCGGCGGCCTTAAGTCGACCCGGATCCTAGCGCCGGCAGCGGTCCGATTTTCGGGTCGTTACATACAAGGTTAGAAGATGCTTTATGGGCCTACAGAACAACCTACAAGACTCCCATAGGTATGTCTCCCTATAGATTGGTCTATGGGAAAGCTTGCCACCTTCCAGTTGAACTTGAACACAAGGCCTATTGGGCTGTAAGGAACTGCAACATGGACCTTAAGGAAGCTGACCACCATCGCAAGTTGTAACTACAAGAGCTAGAGGAAATAAGACGAGATGCATATGAGAATTCATAGAACTACAACATAAAAACCAAAGCCTCCCATGACAGCCATCTTTCAAGAAAATAATTTGAGGTTGGTGATAAAGTCTTACTCTTTGACTCTCGTTTGAAATTATTTCCAGGAAAGCTACAGTCTAGGTGGATTGGACCATTCATTGTAGAGTAGAGCATGCCTACCCACATGGAGCTGTAGACATCTGAAGCATAGAAACTGGAAAAATCTTCAAGGTAAATGGACATCGTCTGAAGCCATACTTTGAAGGATTTGCAGTACAAGTGGTGGAAGAAATTCCACTACAACATCCTTCTGCCTAAGTGAATCGCAACATGCACCTTACAACCCAGGGGAGTACTCAGTTTCCTTTGTTCTTTTATATATGTTTCTTATACATTGAGGACAATGCATGATTTAAGTGTGGGGGTGCATATCTCTTCTTCTCTTCCTCTCTCCTTCTTCTTCTTTCTTCTTCTTCTTCTTCCTTTCTTCTTTTGCGAATTCACAATGCTTTCAGATTGCAAATTTTTTTTCTTTTCTCCTTTCAGTTTTGCGTTTCTTTCAGTATAATTAGCCACAGTTGAATTTTTTTTATGCTTTCAATAAAACACACACAACCACAACCTTCTTCTTCTTTTTGTTTTGCTCTATTCAAACTGATGAACTATGTTAGATGAGTTTTTCTTTCCATGACCCCATTGATGTGATAACTCTTTAAACTTATGTTGAATCAATTGCAGTGAGTTATATTCATGTTTGAGAATTGCCTTTTGAATTGAATCTTTGAGTTTGCCATGGTGAAAAATATATTGATGACCCTCATTAGAGAGAATGAATTGAAAGATGTGTGAATGAACTTAATATGACTTGATTTAGCAATTGGTGTCGATTTGCCCAAATCATTGAGAGAAAGAAAATGCAGCAAAGGCAAAGACCTCCAAAGCACAAATAAAAAACTGTTCCAATGGTCAAAAGACTAAGAACAAAGCTAGTAGCCACTTGGAAAGGTGACCAACTGAGTAACTGGGGGTGGGTATCACAAATATGTACTTGCACGTCAAAAGGTTGGTGACTTTTTCAAGGAAAATCTAAGTGCAAAAGCCTGAATAAAGTACTTCAAGGTAAGGGCAAGTCACTCTAAAAGCTAGAAAAAGTCTTAACAAATTAATATGCATGTATGGTCTCTCTTGAGGAAAAAAAATCCTAGCCATGGTAAGCAAAGGGAAACAAGGAAAGAAGGTGAGTAATCTTCATGCATATATTCTTCACTGCAATGATTCAAAATAGGTATCTAGAGTAAGAGCTTACGTGGAAATAAGGATCTAGAGCAAAGAAAGCTTATTTAACTATGTTTATTTGCTTGAGGACAAGCAAAAGGTTAAGTGTGGGGGTATTTGATAGAGCATATTTTAGTCCACTTTATCATGACCTTATTAATGTTTATTTGCACCTTTTCTACCTAATTTTGTGGTTTTAATCATGTTTTGCAGATATTAGGTGTAAAGAGACAATCTAGAGAAAATACTCTTAAAATTGTCAAAAAGTGCCAAATCTGGAAAAGTCACCTTCGGAAGCACCTTCGGCGGCTGAAAGCCTTGTCCAGAGCCGAAAGTCCAGCTTCCGAAACTAAGCTTAGACAGCCGAAAGTCCCCCCGAATTGCCTCTTCCTTATTCAAGAAGCCAAATCTTGAAGATCACATGTTTCCCACTTCATGCCATGCACATTCAAAATTCAAAAGAGGCTCCACCTTCCTCTTTAGTGCATGAGTGGCAAGAATAATGTGAAGAAGACTTCTTGGACACACTTGGGCAGTAATTAAAAGACCAAAAAGTCCTTGCAACTTCACACATGCACATAGAAGGCACATATAAGACCAAGGGCACTTTAGGCAACCTCTAAAAGATGCATGGACACCCAAGAAACCCTAGGCAGCCTCCCAAGATATATTTAAAGGCCTTATGAAGACAAGAAGTGGCATACTTCAAGAATTCAATCATCCCCACCTCTCCAAGGGTTCGGCCACCGATCTCCACAAGGGTTTGCCACCGCCGGCTCTTCCTCTTCCTTCTTCTCTTCTATTTTTCTGTTTTGGTTCAGCCATGAGTGGCTGAAACCCCTAATTCTAGTTGAAGTTTGGTTGAAACTAAGGTTGTTTAAAGGGTTGTGAGATCTGAACATAAAGTGTTTGCTTTTGGTTTGTTCAATATTCATGCAATTGTGTGCTTTAATCTAAGATTGCTTTGTTGTTTTGATCAAATTGGCCACTTGATTCTTGATTGCAAAGTTAATTGATTGTTAGTTAGGATATTTTTTAGTCCGTAATTGCTGGAAATATTCTGACCTACGAACACTTGGTGTAAAAACTAAGGAATTGTATGATCTAGCATCATCTTCATGCGTTTGGAGTAGCTAGGATTGGATCTCTCTCATTCTTTATGCAATTGACAATTGTTTTGATGCCTAAGGCCCAAGGACGTTCCTTGGCAATTTATTAATTAGTAATTGATTAGAGGACATTCCCTAATTGATTTAATCATAAGGAGAGACATGGTGGTGAGAAGCGTTTTCCACCCCCATAACTAATCTATTGAACCAATCAAGAAAACATAAGTTTCAATGATCAACCCAAACAACCAAAGTGGATCCATATCTTCAACTAGACCTTTCTCATATTGATTTCCTCTTTTATTTTAATTACTTGATGTTTTAATTGCTTTCAATAGTTGTTAGTCAAATCATTCTCAAAACCCCCTTTTTACTTTATTGCACTTTACTTTTATTCTGCCTTCAGTTACTTGCTTTCCATTGTGCTTTTAGTTGATTCTCTTGATCTTGTTGGGAAAAATAGATAAGTACTCCATTCTCTGTGGATTCGATCCTTTCACCACTATCTGCAGCTGTAAATTGTTGATAACCAGAAAGGTTATGTAATACCCGGCTAGACTCCGGTACCGGAATTCCTACCGTCCGGTGGAATCTCGGATGTCGGAGACCTCTAGAAGGGTAGAATCATGTTTTATAAAAATGTTTTCATGTTTTTAATGGTTTTAAAGTATGAAACTAAATGAGTTTTTGCATGAAAATAGCATTGGAGGAAAACCAGGTTCGGCCGCCGAAAGTTAAGTTCGGCCGCCGAACATGCATGCGTTTTGGAGGCACGATTAGGCCCCCGAAAGCATGAGTGAGGAAAGTGCAGGTTCGGCCTCCGAACCTCATGTTCGGCCACCGAACATTTGCATGGATGCGGAGGCACATTCGGCCCCCGAACGTGGCCTGGCCAGCCACTATAAAAGGGTCCTTTAGCCGAAAACGGGCGAGCTTTTTCTCCCCATTTCGGCCAAGGTGAGCTCTCCGCCATCTTTGCTCAATCTTGAGTCTTTCCTTCCTTTTCCATGATCTTTACAAGTTTATAACTTTGGTTTTGAAGATCTTTGAGCTTAGAACGAGTTTTGGAGCTTGGAGACCAAAAGTTGGAACTTCTCCCATCTCCAAGTTTAGATCTCCTCAACCCTCTCGATCTTCAAGAGGTAAGAGCCGATCTTAAGCTCCTCATGTGTTTTAAGTAAGTTTTAAGTGATTTTATGGGGTAGAATGGCATGTATAGGGTTGTATGAGTTTTTAAGCAAATGTTAGGTTTTATGTGATTCGTGAGCAATGTAGCTTGATTGAGTATGCTTGAAGTGTTGTAGTTGAGGTATATGCATGTTTGAGGCCCCTAGGAACTTGTATGCATGTTTTGGTTGAAGTATATGCATGATTTGTGGATTTGGGAGGCAGGAGGTTCATGTGAACCAAGTTTCTGCCCGTTTGGCAGAAACCAGGTTCGGCAGCCGAAGGAAGTTTCGGCCGCCGAACCCCCTTTGTGGAGGCAGCATTCGGCTGCCGAAGGTGCCCCCGAAAAGAGACTTTCGTCTCTGTCTGGGACTTTCGGCCGCCGAAGGTGCCGCCGAACCTGCCTGAGTTTCGTCTCTGTCCAGGACTTTCGGCCGCCGAAGGTGCCGCCGAAAGTGCCCTGTTCAGCCACTTCATGCATACCTCTATGTGATATTTTCAGGATGTTTTAGGGGGTTTTTGGGGAATATATTAGAGTAATGTTTATGTATGTTTGGTCCCTCATTGGAGTCCACCTGTGTAGGTTCGGACCCGAGGAACCAAGGACCCCAGCAGTGAGCCAGCTGCTACAGAGTTTGTCAGAGTCTGCCAGAGGTGAGTGGAACTAAACTTACCCTTTTAAATTAAGAAATGAAATGCTTTTATCATGTTTCATGCATCATGATCGTATTATAGGTTGTTTGCATTAGAATTCACGACTATGCCGCATTGTATTGTTGTGATAGATGATAGTGGATGGACATTAGGATGATTCATTAGCCTTCTATATACGAAGTCCTGTGGTGCCCATAATAGGGCCGGGCAATACGAAGACCTGTGGTGCCCATAATAGGGCCGGGCAATAACTCCGAGTACGAAGTCCTGTGGTGCCCATAATAGGGCCGGGCAATACGAAGTCCTGTGGTGCCCATAATAGGGCCGGGCATGGAGTTGAGGGATTTTTGAATCAGTCCATCCGTGGTGTGATTTGTTTGTGCAGTGGCGCATTTCATGATAGCATATTTTAAATATTCTTTTTATAGTTCTACTCACTGGGCATCTAGCTCACCCCTCTCCCCTAACCCCCAGGTTTGCAGGTACGGGATAGATAGAGAAGGCAAGAAGAGAAAAAGTCATATGTATGTAATAGTTAGTTTGTGGACATGACAATTGTATTATGATGATATGTAAAAGATTACAGTATGTATGTAATGAGGTTATTGAGGATAGAGTTGTGCTTGACCACAGTATATTGTTAATCCCTTTTGTACACACATGATCTTATGTTATGATATTTATGTAAACTAACTCAACACAGATTGTTTTGCCTTTGAGGCATGATGAGATCCCACAGAGGGACTATGTTATGTATATGTACAGAGTATGCACAGGTTGAGTTAGTTGATGACAGTATGTATGAAGGAAAGTTTTATCTTTTTATGTATATGGTTGATCATGTATGGAATTTTACAGGTTTACAGGTGACAGAGCATAATTTAGCCCACTTTATCATGATAATCTTGATGTTTATTTACACCTTTTCTACCTAATTTTGTGGTTTTGTTCATGTTTTGCAGAAACTAGGTGTAAAGAGACATTCTGGAGAAAATGCTCTTAAAACTGCCAAAAAGTGCCAATTATGGAAAGTTCCAGAAAAGGAAAGTTTTCATATATGGAAAGTTCTAAATAAGGAAAGTTTTCATATATGGAAAGTACCAAATAAGGAAAGAGTCAGAAAGCACAGTCAACAAACTGTCCGAAATTCGAACTGCAGAATCTTTCCTGCCTTATTTAGAACATGTGCCAAGAAAGGAAAGTTTTCAAATAAGGCAAGTTTTCAGAAAAGGAAAGTCTTCAAATGAGGAAAGTGCAGAAGCAAAAGTAAACAAGGAAAGCTCAGTCAGAAGATTATTTCAAATTCAAATCGCAGATCTTTCTTTCCTTGTTCAAAGATGTGCATACACTGCAGCAGTCATATCTTCCTGTTTAGGCAGCAAGATCTCAAGGAGATGCTCTTCCTCTTCTGCATTCAGCATTCAAAATTCAAACGAAGGCTCCACCTAAAAAGGAAAGACTGGACAAATATATTTCCACTTCTGCACATTAATGACTGCATTCTCCTGCCTCTTTTGCAATCCATGCGCGTGCCACCTCTTCTGGAAGCATGATCCGCGCGTCCTTCCTCTTCTGAAAGCCTTGGTACGTGCATATTTCCTTATGAACATCAAGCCACGACTTTTCTTCCTCTATTGGCAGCCTTGGATCGCTCTTCCTTCCTTTTCAAGCACAAGGTATGCTCCTTTCCTATTCTGAAGGCAATTTGCGCGCCAACTTCTTTCTGAAGCCTTACAGTCCGATTCTTTCCTCGTTTGCAACAACTTGGGCAGCAAGTTGCACATGGGCAGCACCTTGGGCAGCCTCTACACTAATTAGGAAGCAAGGTCAGCATCTAAACTTATTTAGGAAGCACAATCTGCGCCTCCTTCCCTTTCTGAGACCAAACCGCGCGCATCAACTTCCTTTCGCAGTGCATTTTCGCGCAGCCTTCCTTCTGAAGCCGAAAAGCGCGATTCTTTCCTTTTCAGACACATCTTGGGCAGAAAATACCTCTTGGGCAGTAAGTATGACCTAGGGCAACACTTTTCAACTATAAAAAGCCACATAAGAAGCCTCTACATGGTCTTTACACTCCTCCTGGGAGACACCTACGGGATTGCAAGTGACATCTTCTCTTTTTCTTCCTTTCTTTATTTTTAGTTTTTGTTTCAGCCATGAGTGGCTGAAACCTTTATTCTAGTTGAAGAACAAGTGAAGCTTTGGTTGTAATTTGGATTGAGAGACTTGAACATTCATTGTTTTACCTTTTGCTTTTCAATATTCATGTATTTCATGCTTTATGATATTATTGCTTTGTTGTTTGGATCTACACTGATTCTTGATTGCAAGGTAATATATTGTTAGTTTGGATAATCTTAAGTCCGTAATTGCTTGGATTGCTCAAACATAAGAACACTTGGTGTAAAAGCCAAGGAATTGCATGATCTAGTGTTATCTCCATGCATGTGGGTGACTAGAATTGGTTCTCTCTATTTCTTTATGCGATTGACTTTTGTAAAAGGCCTGAGGCTCAAAGACGTTCTTTGACAATTGTTAATTAGTAATTAATTGGAGGACTTTCCCTAATTGATTTAATCTAAAAGAGAGATAATGGATGTGAGAAGCTTCTTCAATCTCCATGGCCAATTTATTGAATCAAGCAAAAGAATATATGAGTCAATGATCAATCCCATCAACTAAAGTGAATCTGAATCTTCAACTAAAGCTTTTCTCATATTTGTTTTCTCTTTATTTTATTATTTGCTTTTCTTTATTGCTTTCATCATTAGTTTAATCAAACCAATCTCAAAACCCCCCCTTTTTACTTTACTTGCACTTTATTTTTATTTTCAGTTTGTTTGTTTGGTCTTGACAAGAAAGATAGGTAAGTATCAATTCCCTGTGGATTCGATCCTTTTACCACTGTCTACAGTTTTAATATTGTTGGTAGTTAAAAAGGTTATTTATTTTGACCGGCTTCGACAACCGTTCTGTCAAAATTGGCGCCGTTGCCGAGGAGTTGATTTAACTTATTTGTTTTTCTTTCAGGACCAAATTTAAAAAAAAAAAAAAAGAGAGCACGTCATCGCAGACCATCTTCTGAAACATCTCAATCGCACATCTGAATCATGGATGAGGTAAGTAGATCTGATCTTTCTTTTCTAACATCTTTATTGAAAGATTTAACCATAGAACAAGACGCGGTAAGTACACCTTTCCGCCTTGTGGAACTTTATGAACAAATCGCTGCTATGAGAAGTTTTGTTATAGACCAAGCTGAACAAGCTTTTGAAGAACAACAACTCCAACAAGTACATGCATGTGAAAGATTCTATGGACAGCCGAGATATGCAATACCTGAAGATACCAGAACTAATCTTTATAAGATGTTGGAGACTTTGCACAATTTCCAACAGGAAGTGGATCGAGTAGCCGCCAAATGGAGAGAAGACATGGTAAGAAAAGAGGAAGAGCGTCAAGCTGATGATGAAAGATGGCAAGTACAAGAACAAGTTGCTGAAGAAACCCAACCAGAAGATAGTTTGTCCAATCAAACTGATCAAACAGAACTTGTTGCTTTAGATATCATTGATTTTATGAGCCAAGATGTTTTTTATGTAAATCAAAATGATATGCTAAATGATGATCCTTGCAGGAAAGAGAGCCAGAAAGAGCTAGAACTGAAAGAAACTGACTGTTGCATCCAACAGGTGGACCGCAGCCATGCGCAGAATGAACAGAAGCAGATCGCACCACTTCAGCTTGGTGCGCAGATCAACCTTGCGCAGGACAGTCCTGCAACACTTCCAGTCACACTTCTTCAGCTTCCATCGCATGAAACTCCTTCCAGCCTCCCATTGCAGACCAACCTTGTGCAAGAAGGAGTACCTGAAAGCCTTTCAGTTGTGTCCTTTCAGCTTCAATCGCAGATCAGTGGTCTTCCGCCTCCCTTTCAGGTAAGTTCTGCGCAGAAAGAGGAATCTGAAACTCCTTTCAGCCTTCCAATGCAAACAGCCCAGGCTCACAAGGAACAAATGGTATTCCAAGCACCCAAACCAAAGGAGCATGCAGATCTATGCTTGCCCAAGCCTCCAGATAAGGTAGAATTTGTTTTGCCCGAACTCAATGCCAAACTGCAGCTACATATGGAGAAATATCAATTGAAGCTCGAAGTGCTAAAAAATGCAAACATAAGGGCTAGAGGCACACCTCATCTGAAAGAGGAGAAACTGATCATGTTACTTCACGAGTACATGAAAGAAATAAGATGGGTTATGACTAAATCAAAAGGCGTGCTACACTATTCACTTAATTCTGTTGGGACCCTTTTTCCTCCCCCAATTACTTGAGGCAACTTGCCAAGTGGATCGCACCATACAACACCACACCAGGGGAGTACTCAGTTTCCTTTGTTCTTTTATGTTTTCTATACATTGAGGACAATGCATGATTTAGGTGTGGGGGTGCGGATCTCTGAAATTTTTAATTTTTTTTGCTTTAGACACATTTTTTCCTTTCAGTTTGCATTTTCCTTTCAGTTTTTTCTTTTAGTTTGCATTTTCTTTTCAGTTTTCCTTTCAGTTTGTGTTTGATCAACCATGGTCTTCTTCTTTCTGATTTGCTTTACTCAAATTGATGAGCTATGTTGATGAACTTTCTTTCCATGACCCCATTGATGTGATGACTCTTTAACCCTATGTTGAATCAATTGCAATAAGATGTATTCATGTTTGGGAATTGCTTTTTGAATTGAATCTTGGAGCTTACCAATGGTGAAAAATATACTGATGACCCTCGATTGAAGATGACAAAAATGAAATTGTGTGAATGAACTTAACATGACTTGATTTAGCAATAGGTGTTGATTTGCCCAAATCATTGAGAGAAAGAAAATTCAGCAAAGGCAAAGCCCTCAAAAGCATAAAAAAAATGGAGAAAATTGTTCCAATGGTCAAAAGACTATGAACAAGGCTAAATAGCCACTTGGATAGGTGACCCACTGAAAGATCTAAAAGTACATCAAAAATAGGTTGGTGACCTTTCCAAGCAAGATCTAAAGTGCAAAAGCCTGAATAAAGTACTTCAAGGTAAGGGCAAGTCACACCAAAAGCTAGAAAAAGTCTTAATATATAATGTGCATGGTCTCTCTTGAGGAAAACCAATCCTAGCCATGGTAAGTAAAGGGAAACAAGGAAAGAGGTAAGTAACCTTAATGCATACATTCTTTATTGCAATGATTCAAAATAGGGGTCTAGAGTAAGAGCTTAAGTGGAAATAAGGATCAAAGCAAAGAGAGTTTGTTTAACTATGTTTGTTTGCTTGAGGACAAGCAAAAGGCTAGGTGTGGGGGTATTTGACAGAGCATAATTTAGCCCACTTTATCATGATAATCTTGATGTTTATTTACACCTTTTCTACCTAATTTTGTGGTTTTGTTCATGTTTTGCAGAAACTAGGTGTAAAGAGACATTCTGGAGAAAATGCTCTTAAAACTGCCAAAAAGTGCCAATTATGGAAAGTTCCAGAAAAGGAAAGTTTTCATATATGGAAAGTTCTAAATAAGGAAAGTTTTCATATATGGAAAGTACCAAATAAGGAAAGAGTCAGAAAGCACAGTCAACAAACTGTCCGAAATTCGAACTGCAGAATCTTTCCTGCCTTATTTAGAACATGTGCCAAGAAAGGAAAGTTTTCAAATAAGGCAAGTTTTCAGAAAAGGAAAGTCTTCAAATGAGGAAAGTGCAGAAGCAAAAGTAAACAAGGAAAGCTCAGTCAGAAGATTATTTCAAATTCAAATCGCAGATCTTTCTTTCCTTGTTCAAAGATGTGCATACACTGCAGCAGTCATATCTTCCTGTTTAGGCAGCAAGATCTCAAGGAGATGCTCTTCCTCTTCTGCATTCAGCATTCAAAATTCAAACGAAGGCTCCACCTAAAAAGGAAAGACTGGACAAATATATTTCCACTTCTGCACATTAATGACTGCATTCTCCTGCCTCTTTTGCAATCCATGCGCGTGCCACCTCTTCTGGAAGCATGATCCGCGCGTCCTTCCTCTTCTGAAAGCCTTGGTACGTGCATATTTCCTTATGAACATCAAGCCACGACTTTTCTTCCTCTATTGGCAGCCTTGGATCGCTCTTCCTTCCTTTTCAAGCACAAGGTATGCTCCTTTCCTATTCTGAAGGCAATTTGCGCGCCAACTTCTTTCTGAAGCCTTACAGTCCGATTCTTTCCTCGTTTGCAACAACTTGGGCAGCAAGTTGCACATGGGCAGCACCTTGGGCAGCCTCTACACTAATTAGGAAGCAAGGTCAGCATCTAAACTTATTTAGGAAGCACAATCTGCGCCTCCTTCCCTTTCTGAGACCAAACCGCGCGCATCAACTTCCTTTCGCAGTGCATTTTCGCGCAGCCTTCCTTCTGAAGCCGAAAAGCGCGATTCTTTCCTTTTCAGACACATCTTGGGCAGAAAATACCTCTTGGGCAGTAAGTATGACCTAGGGCAACACTTTTCAACTATAAAAAGCCACATAAGAAGCCTCTACATGGTCTTTACACTCCTCCTGGGAGACACCTACGGGATTGCAAGTGACATCTTCTCTTTTTCTTCCTTTCTTTATTTTTAGTTTTTGTTTCAGCCATGAGTGGCTGAAACCTTTATTCTAGTTGAAGAACAAGTGAAGCTTTGGTTGTAATTTGGATTGAGAGACTTGAACATTCATTGTTTTACCTTTTGCTTTTCAATATTCATGTATTTCATGCTTTATGATATTATTGCTTTGTTGTTTGGATCTACACTGATTCTTGATTGCAAGGTAATATATTGTTAGTTTGGATAATCTTAAGTCCGTAATTGCTTGGATTGCTCAAACATAAGAACACTTGGTGTAAAAGCCAAGGAATTGCATGATCTAGTGTTATCTCCATGCATGTGGGTGACTAGAATTGGTTCTCTCTATTTCTTTATGCGATTGACTTTTGTAAAAGGCCTGAGGCTCAAAGACGTTCTTTGACAATTGTTAATTAGTAATTAATTGGAGGACTTTCCCTAATTGATTTAATCTAAAAGAGAGATAATGGATGTGAGAAGCTTCTTCAATCTCCATGGCCAATTTATTGAATCAAGCAAAAGAATATATGAGTCAATGATCAATCCCATCAACTAAAGTGAATCTGAATCTTCAACTAAAGCTTTTCTCATATTTGTTTTCTCTTTATTTTATTATTTGCTTTTCTTTATTGCTTTCATCATTAGTTTAATCAAACCAATCTCAAAACCCCCCCTTTTTACTTTACTTGCACTTTATTTTTATTTTCAGTTTGTTTGTTTGGTCTTGACAAGAAAGATAGGTAAGTATCAATTCCCTGTGGATTCGATCCTTTTACCACTGTCTACAGTTTTAATATTGTTGGTAGTTAAAAAGGTTATTTATTTTGACCGGCTTCGACAACCGTTCTGTCAACAGGTTATATGTCAGGCTTGCTACGGGTCCCGGCGGCCTTAAGTCGACCCGGATCCTAGCGCCGGTAGCGGTCCGGATTTCCGGGGCGTTACAGAGTGGTATCAGAGCCCTAGGTTCATAGGATCGGACCTAGAGTGTCGGGCTCATAGATGTTTTAGAAGGTCAAGCACAATAGGAAGGTCATGTCCACTAGGATAGGATGTTGAGTCCTGTCTTGTATGATGATGTGAAATGCCATGATTTTGTACATGTGCATTGATGATATGCTATGTTATATGTTTATGTGATGAGGGTTCATGTGTGCCCACATGAACCATATGATGCTAATGTTTGCTTGTTATGAGCTGTTTTTCAGAGAATAGGATGAGAGGAACTCGTCGATCTGCGCGATTGACTGGAGTGCCACCTGAGGATGAGGGCACGAGCGCCCGTCCTCCTACATTGCCTAGGGCAATGTCTTGTAGAGCCAACAGAGATAGAGTGTCAAGGGACCCTAGAAGGTCTTTTGATGCTAGCAGAAGGGGGACAGATAGAGGTGGAAGTTCTTCAGATGTGAGGGAGGTTATGGAAGAGGATCAGAGGAGGGATGGGAACCTGGATGTGAGCATGCAGGAAGAAGGGACAGGGGAGTCACAGGGAGGCGTTCAGGCCTCGGGGTATGGTTTTCCACCCCATTATCCACCCTTCTCACAGGGTTCAGGGTATCCGATGGGAGGTACATCGGATTACTCCAGCTTTAACCCCTACCCTACCTACATGCCTTATCCACCTTTCTATCCACCTTACCCACAGTACCCAGCTTATCCACCCTCACCCTTCTATCCAAACCCGGCAAACCCCACCTCGGGGAATGCTGCACCTCCACCTCCACCACCTACAGAACCAGTAGCCCCAGTTACTCAACCTCCTAGACCTAGCTCAGTCGATGGGAGCAAGGTAAAGATGACAGATTACCTCAAGCTAGATGCTCCCAAATACAAGTCAGGGGATGACCCCTTTGAGTATCTGAGAGTAGTGAAGACAATAACTGATGAGCTAGGGGCAAGTGACAGCAGGGCCATTCAGATGGCAGGGTTCACTTTAAAGTGCAAGAAGGCACGGGAATGGTTCAAGTGTTATGTGGACCCGAGACTAGACGGTATGACATGGGAAGAATTTGCGAATGAGTTCGCTGGATGGGCTTTTCCAGACAGTTCTAGAGAACTGAAAATGATTGAGTTTGAGCAACTGAGGCAGTCAGAGCACATGAGTGTAGAGGAGTTCACGGATAAATTCTTGGAGCTATTGCCTTTTTCAGGGCAAGCTCTAGATTCAGATACGAAGAAAGCCAAGAAATATGTTATGAAGCTGCATTCCAGGTACTCCTCGTTGGTTCAGTCAGCTGAGAGAGAAAGTTTCCACACTGTGGTGGATATGGCTCGAAGAATGGAGGCAAGTGCTATAGTTGAAGGGTCAGTGAAGCAGTCAGTGACCCAATCTTCAGGGGTTAAGACCCCAAACAGAGGAGGACCAGGGTTCTCTTCTCAGAGCTCAAATAAGAAGAGGTGGGATAACACCACCAAGAAGCCGAAGAAGAATAAGTTTTGGAACAAGTTGAAATCCGGTCTGGGATTTGGCGGTGGCTCGAGCTCAGGCTCAGATGGTACAGAATGCCAGAGATGTGGAAGACCGCACAGGGGAGTGTGTCGAGCTGGGACTAATGCATGTTTCAGATGTGGACAGGAGGGACACATAGCTCGGGATTGTCCTAGAGCGCCTTTTATGGGCCAGCCCCAGCAGACAGCTTCTGGTAGTGTGGCACAGCCAGCAGTTCCAGCCACAACTCAGGGCAGTGGCAGAGGTAGAGGGAGAGGGGCAGCCTCTTCTTCTGGTTCCCGAGGTGAAGGTCCATCAGCTCCAGCCAGGATCTTCACCATGACACAGCAGGAGGCTAACACATCCAACACCGTGGTGTCAGGTAATCTCGTCATTGGGTGTTCTGATGTGTATGCATTAATGGACCCGGGTGCATCTCATTCATTTATTGCTCTGAGAGCCGTTGAGAGGTTGGGTCTGATAGTCTCTGGGTTAGAGTGTCCCCTATGGGTCAGTGGACCCAAGTGTGACCCGTCGGTGGCAGTGTCAGTCTGCCAGTACAGTCCAGTTTTTATTGAGGGAAGATGCCTCTCCGCCGACCTTGTGGTTCTAGATTTGACAGACTTTGACGTCATTCTAGGGATGGATTGGCTATCTACCCATGGTGCTACCTTGGACTGCAGGGACAAGGTAGTCAGGTTCAGAGATCAGAACGGGTCAGAAGTAGTATTCAGAGGAGACAAGAGGGGCACACCTAGAGGTCTGATATCAGCTCTTCAGGCTCATAGGTTGCTTAGGAAGGGATGTCAGGGGTACTTAGCTCATGTGAGAGAGCTAGACAGTCAGGTCAGGGAGCCGGCCTCGGTGCCAGTTGTCAGAGAGTTTCAGGATGTCTTTCCTGATGAGCTTTCAGGTTTACCACCTGCTAGGGAGATAGAGTTCGAGATAGAGTTGGTGCCTGGAACTAGACCGATCTCTATCCCTCCCTACAGGATGGCTCCAGCCGAGTTAAAGGAGTTGAAAGAGCAATTGCAAGAGCTGGTAGAAAAGGGTTTCATCCGACAGAGTACCTCGCCTTGGGGTGCTCCAGTCTTGTTCGTGAGAAAGAAGGATGGATCCCTTAAACTTTGTATCGACTACAGGCAGTTGAACAAAGTCACTACCAAGAATAGGTACCCATTGCCTAGGATCGATGATCTATTCGACCAGCTAGCTGGAGCGGGTTGTTTCTCCAAAATAGATCTAAGATCGGGGTACCATCAGCTAAGGATAAGGGATGAGGATGTGCCAAAGACGGCTTTCAGGACCAGATATGGGCATTTTGAGTTCCTTGTAATGCCGTTCGGGTTAACCAACGCCCCTGCAGCATTCATGGATCTCATGAACAGAGTGTTTAGCCAGTACCTGGATCACTTCGTTATTGTCTTTATAGATGATATCTTGGTGTATTCCAGGAATGCAGAGGAGCATGCCCATCATCTGCGGTTGGTCTTGCAGACTTTGAGGGAACATGGCTTGTATGCCAAGTTCTCTAAATGTGAGTTCTGGCTGAGGAGCATTTCGTTCTTGGGGCATGTAGTATCAGAGAATGGTATTGAGGTAGATCCCAAGAAGACAGAAACTGTGGCTAACTGGCCTAGACCCACTTCAGTGACAGAGATTAGAAGTTTCTTGGGTTTGGCAGGTTACTACAGGAGGTTCGTTCAGGACTTCTCGAAAATAGCAGCTCCTCTGACCAGACTAACCAGGAAGAATCAGAAGTTTCTGTGGACCGACCAGTGCAAAGAGAGTTTTAAGGAGCTTAAGAAGAGGTTGACTTCAGCACCAGTGTTAGCTCTGCCATCTAGCGATGAGGACTTTACAGTCTTTTGTGATGCGTCCCGTGTGGGACTGGGTTGTGTACTGATGCAGAATGAGAGGGTGATCGCTTATGCTTCTAGGCAGCTAAAGAAGCATGAGTTGAATTACCCCACACATGACCTTGAGATGGCAGCAGTAATCTTTGCACTCAAGATGTGGAGGCACTACCTCTATGGGGTAAAATGTGAGATCTTTACAGATCATGAGAGCCTGCAGTACATCTTGAGTCAGAGGGATCTGAATCTGAGGCAGAGGAGGTGGGTAGAACTGCTGAGTGACTATGATTGCAAGATTCAGTACCATCCGGGTAAGGCGAATGTTGTGGCAGATGCCTTAAGCCGAAAATCACTCGGTAGTCTATCCCACATCGCGACAGAGAGGAGACCCGTGGTGAAGGAGTTCTACAAGCTTTTTGAGGAAGGTTTACAGATGGAGTTGTCTGGTACAGGTGCCTTGGTGGCCCAGATGAGAGTGGCACCCGTGTTTCTGGAGCAAGTGGCTCAGAAACAGCATGAGGACCCGGAGTTAGTGAAAATTGCCAGGACTGTTCAGTCAGGCAATAATAGTGAGTTCAGATTCGACAGTAAGGGGATCCTCCGCTATGGGAGCAGACTATGTGTACCAGATGACATTGGGCTAAAAGGAGACATTATGAGAGAGGCTCATAATGCAAGATACAGCGTTCACCCTGGAGCCACCAAGATGTATCAAGATCTAAAGAAGGTTTATTGGTGGCCAGCTATGAAAAAAGAAGTGGCACAGTTTGTGTCCGCCTGCGAAGTATGTCAGAGGGTGAAGCTGGAACATCAGAAGCCGGCTGGAATGCTTAACCCGCTACCTATTCCAGAGTGGAAATGGGAGAATATAGCTATGGATTTCGTAGTGGGGTTACCGGCGGCGTCCAACAGAGTGGACTCCATATGGGTGATTGTGGACAGACTCACCAAATCTGCTCACTTCATTCCTGTCAGGAGTGGCTACTCTGTGGACAAGTTGGCACAGGTATATGTGGATGAGATCGTCAGGCTGCATGGGGTTCCTGTTTCGATAGTGTCAGATAGAGGGCCCCAGTTTACCTCCAGGTTTTGGCGGAGTCTGCAGAATGCCATGGGTACTAGGTTGGATTTCAGTACTGCCTTCCACCCCCAGACTGATGGACAGTCAGAAAGGACCATCCAGACCATCGAAGATATGCTCAGAATGTGTGTGCTGGACTTTGGCGGTTCTTGGAGGCAGCATCTACCTTTGGTGGAGTTTGCCTACAATAACAGCCATCATGCTAGCATCAGGATGGCTCCATATGAAGCTTTATATGGGAGGAAGTGCAGGTCACCTGTTTGCTGGGAGGAAGTTGGAGAAAGGGCCTTGGCAGGGCCTGAGCTAGTAGAGATAACCAGCAGGGTGGTACCCATAATCAGAGAGAGAATCAAGACTGCTACCAGCAGACAGAAGAGCTATGCAAACGTCCGCAGAAGACAGTTAGAGTTTCAGGAGGGGGATCTGGTATTGCTCAAGGTGTCTCCAATGAAGGGAGTGGTTCGCTTTGGGAAGAAAGGTAAACTAGCCCCACGATACATCGGACCCTTTGAAATCTTGCAAAAGATTGGGAATGTGTCGTACAAGCTGGATTTACCTGCTTCGATGGAAAGAATCCATCCGGTTTTCCATGTTTCAATGTTGAGAAAGTTTGTGTCAGATCCGAACAAGGTTCTTAGTGAGCCTGATGTGGAGGTCCAAGAGGATCTCACCTATGTTGAACAGCCAGTGCGGATCATAGACACCCAGATCAGGAAGTTAAGAAAACAAGGAAATCCCGATGGTGAAAGTCCTGTGGAACCACCACAACTTGGAAGAATGCACTTGGGAGACACGGGAGTCTATGCTCCAGCAGTACCCTCATCTCTTTTAAGGTTAGATCCCTATGTGTGTTATGTTCTTTGCCATGCTATGTGTGCTAGTGAGGAACATTCGGGGATGAATGTTCTTAAGGGGGGGAGAATGTAATATCCGGCTAGACTCCGGTACCGGAATTCCTACCGTCCGGTGGAATCTCGGATGTCGGAGACCTCTAGAAGGGTAGAATCATGTTTTATAAAAATGTTTTCATGTTTTTAATGGTTTTAAAGTATGAAACTAAATGAGTTTTTGCATGAAAATAGCATTGGAGGAAAACCAGGTTCGGCCGCCGAAAGTTAAGTTCGGCCGCTGAACATGCATGCGTTTTGGAGGCACGATTAGGCCCCCGAAAGCATGAGTGAGGAAAGTGCAGGTTCGGCCGCCGAACCTCATGTTCGGCCGCCGAACATTTGCATGGATGCGGAGGCACATTCGGCCCCCGAACGTGGCCTGGCCAGCCACTATAAAAGGGTCCTTTAGCCGAAAACGGGCGAGCTTTTTCTCCCCATTTCGGCCAAGGTGAGCTCTCCGCCATCTTTGCTCAATCTTGAGTCTTTCCTTCCTTTTCCATGATCTTTACAAGTTTATAACTTTGGTTTTGAAGATCTTTGAGCTTAGAACGAGTTTTGGAGCTTGGAGACCAAAAGTTGGAACTTCTCCCATCTCCAAGTTTAGATCTCCTCAACCCTCTCGATCTTCAAGAGGTAAGAGCCGATCTTAAGCTCCTCATGTGTTTTAAGTAAGTTTTAAGTGATTTTATGGGGTAGAATGGCATGTATAGGGTTGTATGAGTTTTTAAGCAAATGTTAGGTTTTATGTGATTCGTGAGCAATGTAGCTTGATTGAGTATGCTTGAAGTGTTGTAGTTGGGGTATATGCATGTTTGAGGCCCCTAGGAACTTGTATGCATGTTTTGGTTGAAGTATAAGCATGATTTGTGGATTTGGGAGGCAGGAGGTTCATGTGAACCAAGTTTCTGCCCGTTTGGCAGAAACCAGGTTCGGCAGCCGAAGGAAGTTTCGGCCGCCGAACCCCCTTTGTGGAGGCAGCATTCGGCTGCCGAAGGTGCCCCCGAAAAGAGACTTTCGTCTCTGTCTGGGACTTTCGACCGCCGAAGGTGCCGCCGAACCTGCCTGAGTTTCGTCTCTGTCCAGGACTTTCGGCCGCCGAAGGTGCCGCCGAAAGTGCCCTGTTCAGCCACTTCATGCATACCTCTATGTGATATTTTCAGGATGTTTTAGGGGGTTTTTGGGGAATATATTAGAGTAATGTTTATGTATGTTTGGTCCCTCATTGGAGTCCACCTGTGTAGGTTCGGACCCGAGGAACCAAGGACCCCAGCAGTGAGCCAGCTGCTACAGAGTTTGTCAGAGTCTGCCAGAGGTGAGTGGAACTAAACTTACCCTTTTAAATTAAGAAATGAAATGCTTTTATCATGTTTCATGCATCATGATCGTATTATAGGTTGTTTGCATTAGAATTCACGACTATGCCGCATTGTATTGTTGTGATAGATGATAGTGGATGGACATTAGGATGATTCATTAGCCTTCTATATACGAAGTCCTGTGGTGCCCATAATAGGGCCGGGCAATAACTCCGAGTACGAAGTCCTGTGGTGCCCATAATAGGGCCGGGCAATACGAAGTCCTGTGGTGCCCGTAATAGGGCCGGGCATGGAGTTGAGGGATTTTTGAATCAGTCCATCCGTGGTGTGATTTGTTTGTGCAGTGGCGCATTTCATGATAGCATATTTTAAATATTCTTTTTATAGTTCTACTCACTGGGCATCTAGCTCACCCCTCTCCCCTAACCCCCAGGTTTGCAGGTACGGGATAGATAGAGAAGGCAAGAAGAGAAAAAGTCATATGTATGTAATAGTTAGTTTGTGGACATGACAATTGTATTATGATGATATGTAAAAGATTACAGTATGTATGTAATGAGGTTATTGAGGATAGAGTTGTGCTTGACCACAGTATATTGTTAATCCCTTTTGTACACACATGATCTTATGTTATGATGTTTATGTAAACTAACTCAACACAGATTGTTTTGCCTTTGAGGCATGATGAGATCCCACAGAGGGACTATGTTATGTATATGTACAGAGTATGCACAGGTTGAGTTAGTTGATGACAGTATGTATGAAGGAAAGTTTTATCTTTTTATGTATATGGTTGATCATGTATGGGATTTTACAGGTTTACAGGTTATATGTCAGGCTTGCTACGGGTCCCGGCGGCCTTAAGTCGACCCGGATCCTAGCGCCGGTAGCGGTCCGGATTTCCGGGGCGTTACAGGTTATTTTTGACCGGCTTCGACAACCGCGAGTCAGTGAACAATATATGACATTACTCATAAGCGAGAATAATAAAGATGTGTAAAAAATGAAATATGACTTATTTTAGCAATTGGTGTTGATTTGCCTAAATCATTGAGAAAGAGAAAATTTAGCAAACGCAAAGACCTCAAAAGCACAAAATAAAAACAGTTCCAATGGTCAAAGACTATGAACAGAGACTAGTAGCCACTTGGATAGTAACTAACTGAGTAACCGGAGGTGGGTATCATAAATATTTACCTTCGCATCAAAAGGTTTGTGACTTTTTCAGGCAAGGATAAAAGTGCAAAAAGCTGAATAAAGTGCTTCAAGTAAAGAAAAATCACTCCAAGAGCTAGGAATAGGGCAGAATCAGGTTCTGCCTTGTTGGAGAACCCAGGTTCGGCCGCCGAAGCAAGGTTTGATAGCCGAACCTGCTTGTGGAGGCAGCCTTTTGGTTGCCTAACCTTCCCCCGAAAGCATGGACTTTCGATAGGGTTTTAGGCTGCCGAACCCGCCCTCGAAGGTTGCTGACTTTCAGATCTATGAAGGGTTTAGGCCGTCGAACCTGCCCCCGAAAGTCCCTTACTTTCAGATCTGTGAGGGACCTTCGGCCACAGAACCTGCCGCTGAGAGTCCCCTGCTCAGCCTTACTCTGCTTGTTTTATGTGCATGTTTTGATATGTTTTAGGGGGTTTTTGGGGGAGTTGTTTAGAGTCATGTAATAGTTATGTTTGATCCCTTATTTGAGTCCATCTATGTAGGATCAAACCTGGGAGACCATAGAGGCCTTCAGTGAGTTATCTGCGTCAGTGTTAGGCGAGCGTCAGCTAGAGGTGAGTAGAACTGAACTAATTTATTATTTTAAAGTAATCAAACTTTTTAAGCATGTTCATGCATCACGAATGCCATGTATATGTATTAGGTTGTTTTGCATTACAATTCACGAATATAATGCATTGCATAGTTTACCGTTAATGTGGATGGATATTGGATGACCCACTAGCCCTCGAAATGATATGATGTGATATGATACGGAAGTCCAGTTGAGGCCCATTCTACGCCCCTGGCAATATGTAAGGGAAAGTCCAGGTTAGGCCCATTCTACGCCCTTGGCATTTTGGATATGTTATGTTATATTTAAGAGGAAGTCCTGAGGAGCTCCGTCGAGAGCCGGGCACTATTGGAATATGTAGAGGGTTACTGGTGACAAGTCCATCTTGATGTGTATTATTTGTGTTGTGACGCATTTCATACGAGCATATATTTATTAAACTGTTTTTAGGTTTTGCTTGCTAGACTCTTGTAGGTTATCCCTTTCCCTTAACCCTAGGTTTGCAGGGTCAAAGATAGCTCGGGAAGTTGGCATAGTAGCTGGTATAAACAAATGTAATAGTATAGTGTGGACATGTAAATTTTTTAATGGATTAGAATTGTGCTTGGCTCTAGTTTTATATTTGTAATCCCTGTTAACATGATCCTTATGTAAAAGTTTTAATTATGAGTTATGTTTGAACCAAACTTGAGGCATGCGATGTTTACCAAACTAGAGCATTTAATGAGGGCTCTAGTATGGGTTTTATGTTTTCAGTTTTGATACATGCACAGGTCGAGCCATGGTTCATGAAATGTTTAAGTTTTTTTGATAATGTATGATCATGTATGAGATTTTATCAGGTACATAGAATGTATAGTAGGTTTGCTATCGGTTTCAGCAATTTTAAGTCGATCTGAACTCTAATGCCGGTAGCGGTCCGGTTTCCGGGTCGTTACAACCCTATTGTTATTTGTATAGTTAAAAACTTATAAAATTATAAGTTACTCTTTTCCATAATTAAATATATTTAAAAATTATAATTTATATTATGATTCAATTATTTTTTTATTTTTATTAATAATTTTATAATAAGAATTTATCTTAATTTTATTTTAACTAAATTTGTAATGACCCGGAAACCGAACCGCTACCGGCGGTAGGATCCAGATCGGCTTAAGACCGCTGGGACCCGTAGCAAGTCTCCTATACCTGCTATACCTGATAACATCCCATACATGATCATACATTTTCATAAAATTTTAAAAACCTTCCATATTCCAAGCCTGACCTGAGCATGCACTAAAATCATAAACATAAACCCCAAACTAGAGCTCTCATCAAATGCTCTAGTGGGTTAACATAACATACATCAAGCTTGGACTATCATTTCTCATCATAAAAACATTTCATTAAAAGATCAGGTACAAGGGAACTAACATTACTATTCGGGCCAAGCACAATACTAAACATGGAACATTCTCTACATTACATTGCATAAAATCATTTTTCAATATATGTCCACTCTAACTATTACATTTAACTTGACTTCAACCTTGAAGACTCCCTGGTCTATCCTGAACCTGCAAGCCTGAGGGTTAAGGGAAAGGGGTGAGCTAAAAAGCCCAGTGAGCAAAACAAATAACATATTCATAAAGTATGCTTTCATGGAATGCATCACAACACATACAATTCACACCACGGATGGATTCGTCACCAATAACCCTCTACATATCCAATGTGCCCGGCCCTCGACGGAGCTCTGCAGAACTTCCTCTTAAACATCACACAATGCCAAGACGCGTGGACATGGGCAGCCCTGGACTTTCATTAATCATCATATCATACATAACAAATGCCAGGACGCGTGGACATGGGCAGTCTTGGACTTTCATTAATCATCATATCATATTGAGGGCTAATGGATCATCCAACATCCATCCACATCAACAACATATTATGCAATGCAACATATTCGTGAGATTCTAGTGCAAAACAACCTAAAATATATCATGGCATTCATGATGCATGAACATGCTCAAAACTTTATTATTTTAAAACATAGTTCAGTTCTACTCACCTCTGGCTGACTCTGATCTAACTCTGAAGCAGCTATCTCACTGCTGGGCTCCTCGGTTCCTCGGGTCCGATCCTACACAGGTGGACTCGAATGAGGTGCCAAACAAAAACTAACATGATTCTAAACAACTCCCCAAACACCCCCTAAAACATCACAAAACAATCATAGAAAACATGCAAAGGAAGGCTGAACAGGGCACTTTCGGCAGCAGGTTCGACGGCCGAAAGTCCCTCCGGAGCCGAAAGTCATGCACCGTCGGCGGCCAAAGGTTCCTTCCAGATCCGAAACTAATGCATGTTCGGCAGCACCTTCGGCGGCCGAAACTGCCGTCCAGAGCCGAAAGTCCAAACTTTTGGGGGCAAGCTTAGGCGGCCAAACATGCCACCACAGGCAGGTTCGGCGGCCAAACATGCCTTCGGCTGCCGAACCTGAGTTCTTCCAGAAATGGCAGATCTCAGCCCTCACATGCACAAATGCCTCCCAACTTTCCAAACTCAAACCAACTCATACAAAAACATGCATACATACATCCATAAGCATAGAGGGGTCTCAAACTAGCCTCAACCCCAACAACATCACATCTAGCAACACATACAACATACATTAACCATAAAACTTACAAAACCCTAACATATGCATATACTCTAATCATGCAATAAACCCTCTTAAAACTCCTCAAAACTTTCATAAAACACAAAAGAAGAGTAGGATCTATGCTTACCTCTTGAAGATCGAGAGGAGATACGATCCCTAACTTGGAGATGGGAGAAATCAAACTCTTTGGGTCTCCAAGCTCCAAAACTTGATCTTAAGCTCGAAAACTTCAAAAACCAAGTTAAAACTTGTTAAAACTTGAAAGATTGAAAGAAAATATCCAAACTAACCATGGGAGGGCATGGACTCACCTTTGCCCGAAAATGGAGGAGAAAACTCGCCCATTTTCGGACATGGGGCCTCTTATAGGTGGCTGGCCAGACCACCTTCAGAAGCCAAAGGTGACTCCAAAACTCCACCAAGTTCAGCGGTCGAACATGAGGTTCGGCAGCTGAACCTGGATTTTCCTCCATGGTGTTTTTTCTTTCAAAACTCAATTTCTTTCATACTTAAAACCATAAAATACATTAAAACATTTCATAAAAACATGATTTTACCCTTCTAGAGGGTTTCGATATCCGAGATTCCACCGGACGGTAGAAATTTCGATACCGGAGTCTAGCCGGGTATTACATTCTCCCCCCCAAGAACATTCGTCCCCGAATGTTCACAAACAAACATACTCACAGCAAAGCATCAAGAAGCACATAAGCCTAAAATACATACCTTAAAAGAGATAGGGGTATTGCTGGAGCATAGACTCCCATGTCTCTCAGGTACATTCTTCTATATTATGATGGTTCCAAAGGACTTTCACCATCGGGATTTCCTTGTTCCTTAGCTTTCTGATCTGTGTGTCTAGGATCCGCACTGGCTGCTCCACATAGGTGAGATCTCCTAGGATCTCTACATCTGGTTCACTAAGAACCTTGCCCGGATCTGACACGAACCTCCGTAACATAGAAACATGGAAAACTGGATGGATTCTCTCCATGGAAGTAGGCAAGTCCAACTTGTACGATACATTTCCGATCTTTTGCAAGATCTCGAAGGGTCCGATGTACCATGGAGCTAGCTTACCTTTCTTCCCAAAACGAACCACCCCTTTCATAGAAGACACCTTGAGCAACACCATATCTCCCTCCTGAAACTCTACCTGTCTTCTGCGGACATCTGCATAGCTCTTCTGCCGACTGACAGCAGTTCTAATTCTTTCTCTAATCATGGACACCACCCTGCTGGTGATTTCAACTAACTCTGGGCCTGCTAAAGCCCGCTCTCCCACTTCTTCCTAGCTAACCGGTGACCTACACTTCCTTCCATACAAAGCTTCATATGGAGCCATCCCTATGCTAGCATGATAGCTGTTATTGTAGGCAAACTCCACCAAGGGTAGATGCTGTCTCCAAGAACCGCCAAAATCTAGCACACACATTGTGAGCATATTCTCTTCTGTCTGGATGGTCCTCTCTAACTTTCCGTCCGTCTGAGGATGGAAAGCAGTGCTGAAGTCTAGCCTGGTACCCATAGCATTCTGCAGACTCCGCAAAAACCTGGAGGTGAACTGGGGTCCCCTATCCGACACTATTGATACTGGAGCCCCATGCAACCTTACTACCTCTTCCACATATACTTGTGCCAATTTGTCCATAAAATAGTTGCTCCTGACAGGGATGAAGTGAGCAAATTTGGTCAGTCTATCCACGACCACCCATATGGAGTCTAGTCTATTGGACGTTGCCGGTAACCCCACCACGAAATCCATAGCGATATTCTCCCATTTCCACTCTGGAATCGGCAGTGGGTTAAGCATTCCGGCCGGCTTCTGATGTTCTAGCTTCACCCTCTGACATACCTCACAGGCGGACACGAACTGTGCCACCTCTCTTTTCATAGCTGGCCACCAATAAACTCTCTTCAGGTCCTGATACATTTTGGTGGCTCCAGGGTGAATGTTGTATCTGGCATTATGAGCTTCCCTCATAATGTCTCCCTTCAGACCCACGTCATCTGGTACACATAACCTGTTCCCATAGCGAAGGATCCCTTTGTTGTCAAATCTGAACTCTTCATTCTTGTTTGCTTGAACTGCTCTTGCTATCTTTACCAACTCTGGGTCCTCATGCTGTTTCTGAGCCACCTGCTCCAGAAACACGGGCGTCACTCTCATCTGAGCTATCAAAGCCCCTGTACCAGACAACTCCAACTGCAACCCTTCATTGATGCGCTTGTAAAACTCTCTCACCATCGGTCTTCTCTCTGCTGTAATATGGGATAGACTGCCAAGTGATTTCCGGCTAAAGGTGTCTGCCACAACATTTGCCTTACCCGGATAGTACTGGATCTTACAATCATAGTCACTAAGCAGTTCTACCCATCTTCTCTGCCTCAAGTTCAACTCTCTCTGACTCAAGATGTACTGCAAGCTTTTATGATCAGTGAAGATCTCACATTTTACCCCATAAAGGTAATGCCTCCACATCTTGAGTGCAAAGATCACAGCTGCCATCTCTAGGTCACATGTAGGATAATTCAACTCATGCTTCTTCAGCTGCCTAGAAGCATAAGCAATTACCCTTTCATTCTGCATCAGCACACAACCCAGTCCCACATGGGACGCATCGCAAAACACTGTGAAGTCTTCATTACTGGTAGGCAGAGCTAACACCGGTGCTGACGTCAATCTCTTCTTCAGCTCTTCAAAACTCTCTTCACACTGGTCAGACCATACGAACCTTTGATTCTTCTTGGTTAATCTGGTCATAGGAGCGGCAATTCTGGAGAAGTCCTATATGAACCTCCTGTAGTAACCCGCCAAACCCAGAAAGCTTTTAATCTCTATTACTGTAGTGGGTCTAAGCCAATTAGCCACAGCTTCTACCTTCTTGGGGTCCACTTCAATTCCCTGTTCAAACACAACATGCCCCAAGAATGAGATACTCTTCAACCAGAATTCACATCTGGAGAACTTGGCATACAAGCCATGCTCTCTCAGGGTCTGCAAAACTGTCCTCAGATGATGGGCATGCTCCTTTGCATTTCTGGAATACACTAAGATATCATCGATGAAGACAATAACAAAGTGATCCAGATACTGACTGAAAACCCTATTCATGAGGTCCATGAATGCTGCAGGGGCACCTCTTCTCTTATTCTCAACTGATGGTACCCAGATCTCAGATCTATCTTGGAGAAATAACCTACTCCTGCTAGCTGGTCAAATAGATAATCGATCCTGGGCAACGGATACTTATTCTTGGTAGTGACTTTGTTCAACTGTCTGTAGTCGATACAAAGTCTGAAGGATCCATCCTTCTTTCTGACAAACAGCACTGGAGCATCCCAGGGTGAACTACTCGGTCGGATGAAACCCTTGTCTACCAGCTCCTGCAACTGCTCCTTAAGCTCCTTCAACTCTGCTGGTACCATCCTGTAGGGAGGGATAGAGATTGGTCGGGTTCCAGGCATCAATTCTATTTCAAACTCTATCTCCCTATCAGGTGGTAGTCCTGGAAGCTCGTCTGGGAAGACATCTGGAAATTCTCTGACAACGGGCACTGAGGCAGGCTCCCTAACCTGACTATTAAGCTCTCTCACATGAGCCAAATACCCCTGACATCCCTTCCTAAGCAACCTACGAGCCTGTAGGGCTGATATCAGACCTCTAGGTGTACCTCTCTTGTCTCCTCTGAAGACGACCTCTGACCCATCCTGACCTCTGAACCTGACTACCTTGTCTCTGCAGTCCAAAGTAGCACCATGGATAGATAGCCAATCCATCCCTAGAATGACGTCAAAATCTGTCAAATCTAGAACCACTAGGTCGGCTGAAAGGCATCTATCCTCGACAAACACTGGACTAAATTGGCAGACTGACTCTGCCACTGATGGATCATACTTGGGTCCACTGACCCAAAGGGGACACTCTAACCTAGAGACCATCAAACCCAACCTCTCTACTGCTCTCGGGGCAACAAAAGAATGAGATGCACTAGGGTCCATTAAAGCATACACATCTGAACAACAATGATGAGATTACCTGACACCACGGTGTTGGATGTATTCGCCTCCTGCTGTGTCATAGTGAAGATCCTAGCTGGAGCTGAGGGACCTTCACCCCGGGAACCTACTGAAGAAGAGGCTGCCCCTCTCCCTCTGCCTCTGCCACTGCCCTGAGTTGTAGCTGGAGCTACTGGCTGAGCCACACTACCAGAAGCTATCTGCTGGGACTGTGCCATAAAAGGTGCTCTAGGACACTCCCGTGCCATGTGTCCCTCCTGTCCACATCTAAAGCAGGCTGTCATTGTAACGACCCGAAAATCGGACCGTTACCGGTTCTAGGATCCAGATCGGCTTAAGGCCGCCGGGACCCGTAGCAAGCCTGACATATAACCTGTAAACCTGTATAATCCCATACATGATCAACAATCATACATAAAAATTTAAAACTTTTCTTTACATGAACATCAACCAAACTCAACCTGTGCATAAACATTAACATAACATTGATCCCTCTGTGGGATCTCATCAGTGCCCCCAAGGGGTGACATAACATACGTTGAGTTGGTTTACATAAACATCGTAAAAATCTCTAAGATCATGTGTAAAAGGGATAACACAATCTATGGTCAAGCACACACTAACATCCATAAACCTTATTACATAACTATACTGTACATTTACATTACAATTTGATCATGTCCATTGCTAGCTATTACATAAGCATGGCTTCTTTACTCTATCCGGACTCCCGCACTATACTGTACCTGCAAGCCTGGGGGTAAAGGGAGAGGGGTGAGCTAAAAGCCCAGTGAGCTGAACTATTAAAACACATAAATACTATGCTCTATGAAATGCATCATAACACAGACAATTCACATAAGGGTTGGGTGAACTTGTCACCAATTAGTCCAAGCTAACATGGTGCCAGGCCGTAGCATGGGGTCCTGGTCTTCCTGTCATACATACATTACTTACCATTATTCCAGGGCCTCCTCTGGGCTCCTGGTCTTCGAGTCCACAATCGTGCCAGGCCGTAGAATGGGGTCCTGGTCTTTCATTTCCGTGCCAGGCCGTAGAATGGGGTCCTGGTCTTCCTGTCATGGACTAATTGGGTCATCCAACATTCACCCACATCAACAACACATGATGCAATGCGGCATATTCGTGAAACTAATGCAATCACCCTATTGCATGATCATGATGCATGAAACATGATAAAACATTTAATTTAAAAGATTAAGTTTAGTTCCACTCACCTCTGGCTGACTCTAACAACACCGAAGCAGCTGACCTCACTGCTGGGGTCCTCGGTTCCTCGGGTCCGAACCTACACAGGTGGACTCAAATGAGGGACCAAACATACATGAACATAACCATAAACTACTCCCCAAAAACCCCCTAAAACATCATGAAAACATCACATAAAAACATGCAAGAAATGGCTGAACAGGGCACTTTCGGCGGCAGGTTCGGCGGCCGAAAGTCCCTCCAGAGCCGAAAGTCAGGCAGGTTCGGCGGCACCTTCGGCGGCCGAACCTCCCAGACAGATCCGAAAGTCTGCTTTCGGGGGCAAGCTTCGGCAGCCGAATGCTGCCTCCACAAGGGGGTTCGGCGGCCGAAACTCCTTTCGGCGGCCGAACCTGGTTTCTGCCAGAAGGGCAGAAACTTGGTTCACATGAACCTCTTGCCTCCCAAAACCTCAAATCATGCATAAATCTCAACTAAAACATGTATACAAGTTCCTAGGGGTCTCAAGCAGTCATATACCCCAACTACAACACTTCAAACACACAAAATCCACACACATTGTTCAAAACATCAATATTAACCCATAACTCAACATATAACCTAACATGCATTTCTACCCATAGATCTTGCATAAAACTTACTTAAAACACATAAGGAGCTTAAGATCGGCCCTTACCTCTTGAAGATCGAGAGGGAGACGACCTAAACTTGGAGATCCATGAAAATGAGCTCCTAAGTTCCCAAAGCTCCAAAACTTGGTTTAAATGCTCAAAACTTGCAATGTGAGTTTAAAACTCAAGAAAAATGGAAGAGATTTGGAGGAAGAACACAAGAGTTGAAAAGGGAAGGTCAGAAGCTTGCTGTGGCCGAAAATGGGAGAAAACTCGCCCATTTCGGCTAAGTGCCCCTTTTATAGGTGGCTGGCCAGGCCACGTTCGGGGGCCGAATGCGCTTTCGCATCCATGCAATGTTCGGCGGCCGAACTTGACTTTCGGCGGCCGAAACTAGACTTCCCTAACTCATGCTTTCGGGGGCCTAACGTGCCTCCAAAACGCATGCATGTTCGGCGGCCGAATCTGGGTTTTCCTCCAAAGACTTTTCATGCAAAAACTCATTTAATTTCATACTTAAAATCATAAAACACATTAAAACATTTTTATAGAACATGATTCTACCCTTCTAGAGGTCTCCGACATCCGAGATTCCACCGGACGGTAGGAATTTCGGTACCGGAGTCTAGCCGGGTATTACATTCTCCCCCCCTTAAGAACATTCGTCCCCGAATGTTCCTCAACTAGCGCACATAGCATGGCATAAAACATAACATACAAGGATACTAACCTCTAAAAGAGATGGGGATATTGTTGGAGCATGGACTCCCGTGTCTCCCAAGTGCATTCCTCCAAATTGTGGTGGTTCCACAGGACTTTCACCATCGGGATTTCCTTGTTTCTTAACTTTCTGATCTGGGTGTCTATGATCCGCACTGGCTGCTCAACATAGGTGAGATCCTCTTGGACCTCCACATCAGGCTCACTAAGAACCTTGCTCGGATCTGACACAAACTTCCTCAACATTGAAACATGGAAAACCGGATGGATTCTTTCCATTGAAGCAGGTAAATCCTGCTTGTACGACACATTCCCGATCTTTTGCAAGATTTCAAAGGGTCCGATGTATCGTGGGGCCAGTTTACCTTTCTTCCCGAAGCGAACCACTCCCTTTATTGGAGACACCTTGAGTAATACCAGATCCCCCTCCTGAAACTCTACTTGTCTTCTGCGGATGTCTGCATAACTTTTCTGTCTGCTTGCAGCAGTCTTGATTCTCTCTCTGATTATGGGTACCACCCTGCTGGTGATCTCTACTAGCTCAGGCCCTGCCAAGGCCCTTTCTCCAACTTCTTCCCAGCAAACAGGTGACCTGCACTTCCTTCCATATAAAGCTTCATATGGAGCCATCCCGATGCTAGCATGATGGCTGTTATTGTAGGCAAACTCCACCAAAGGTAGATGCTGCCTCCAAGAACCGCCAAAGTCTAGCACACACATTCTAAGCATATCCTCGATAGTCTGGATGGTCTTCTCCGACTGTCCGTCCGTCTGGGGGTGGAAGGCAGTGCTGAAATCCAACCTAGTACCCATGGCATTCTGCAGACTCCGCCAAAACCTGGAGGTGAACTGGGGCCCTCTATCTGACACTATAGAAACAGGAACCCCATGCAGTCTGACTATCTCATCTACATACACCTGCGCCAACTTGTCCACAGAGTAGCCACTCCTGACAGGGATGAAGTGAGCAGATTTGGTGAGTCTGTCCACAATCACCCATATGGAGTCCAATCTGTTGGACGCTGCCGGTAACCCCACTACGAAGTCCATAGCTATATTCTCCCATTTCCACTCTGGAATAGGTAGCGGGTTAAGCATTCCAGCCGGCTTCTGATGTTCCAGCTTCACCCTCTGACATACTTCGCAGGCTGACACAAACTGTGCCACTTCTTTCTTCATAGCTAGCCACCAGTAAACTTTCTTCAGATCCTGATACATTTTGGTGGCTCCGGGGTGAATGCTGTATCTTGCATTATGAGCCTCTCTCATAATGTCTCCTTTTAGCCCTATGTCATCTGGTACACACAATCGACTCCCATAGCGGAGGATCCCCTTACTGTCGAATCGGAACTCACTGTCCTTGCCTGACTGAACAGTCCTGGCAATCTTCACTAACTCTGGGTCCTCATGCTATTTCTGAGCCACCTGCTCCAGAAACACGGGTGTCACTTTCATCTGAGCGACCAAGGCACCTGTACCAGACAACTCCAACTGTAGACCTTCCTCAATGAGCTTGTAAAACTCCTTCACCACTGGTCTCCTCTCTGCCGTGATGTGGGATAGACTGCCTAGTGACTTCCGGCTTAGAGCGTCTGCCACGACATTCGCCTTACCCGGATGATACTGAATCTTACAATCATAGTCACTCAGCAGCTCCACCCATCTCCTCTGCCTCAAGTTCAAATCCCTCTGACTCAAGATGTACTGCAAGCTTTTATGATCTGTAAAGATCTCACATTTTACCCCATAGAGGTAGTGCCTCCACATCTTGAGTGCAAAGATTACTGCTGCCATCTCGATGTCATGTGTGGGGTAATTCAACTCATGCTTCTTTAGCTGCCTTGAAGCATAAGCAATCACCCTCTCCTTTTGCATCAGCACACAACCCAGTCCCACACGGGACGCATCACAAAAGACTGTAAAGGCCTCATCACTAGATGGCAGAGCTAACACTGGTGCTGAAGTCAACCTTTTCTTAAGCTCTTCAAAACTCTCCTCGCACTGGTCGGTCCACAGAAACTTCTGATTCTTCCTGGTTAGTCTGGTCAAAGGAGTTGCTATTTTCGAGAAGTCCTTAACGAACCTCCTGTAGTAACCTGCCAAACCCAAGAAACTCCTTATCTCCGTCACTGAAGTGGGTCTAGGCCAGTTAGCCACAGTTTCTGTCTTCTTGGGGTCCACCTCTATCCCATTCTCTGACACTACATGCCCCAAGAACGAAATGCTCCTCAGCCAGAACTCACATTTAGAGAACTTGGCATACAAGCCATGTTCCCTCAAGGTCTGTAGAACCAACCTCAGATGATGGGCATGCTCCTCTGCATTCCTGGAATACACTAGGATATCATCTATGAAGACAATAACGAAGTGATCCAGGTACTAGCTAAACACTCTATTCATGAGATCCATGAATGCTGCAGGGGCGTTGGTTAGCCCGAACGGCATTACAAGGAACTCAAAATGCCCATATCTGGTCCTGAAAGCTGTCTTCGGTACATCCTCTTCCCTGATCCTCAACTGATGATACCCGGACTCAGATCTATTTTGGAGAAACAACCCGCTCCTGCTAGCTGGTCGAATAGATCGTCGATCCTTGGCAATGGGTACTTGTTCTTGGTAGTGACTTTGTTCAACTGTCTGTAGTCGATACAAAGTCTAAGGGATCCATCCTTCTTTCTCACAAACAAAACGGGAGCACCCCAGGGTGAGGTACTCGGTCGGATGAAGCCCTTGTCTACCAGCTCCTGCAACTGCTCCTTCAACTCCTTCAATTCTGCTGGCGCCATCCTGTAGGGAGGGATAGAGATCGATCGGGTTCCAGGCATCAGTTCTATCTCGAACTCTATCTCCCTAGCAGGTGGTAAACCTGGCAGTTCGTCTGGGAACACATCTAAGAACTCTCTCACCACTGGCACAGAGGCGGGCTCTCTAACCTGACTGCTAAGCTCTCTCACATGAGCCAAATACCCCTGACATCCCCTCCTGAGCAACCTACGAGCCTGAAGAGCTGATATCAGACCTCTAGGTGTACCCCTCCTGTCTCCTCTGAAGACAACCTCAGACCCATCCTGACCTCTAAACCTAACTACCTTGTCCCTGCAGTCCAAGGTAGCACCATGGGTAGATAACCAGTCCATCCCTAGAATGACGTCAAAATCTGTCAAATCTAGAACCACTAGGTCGGCGGACAAGCATCTTCCCTCAACAAATACAGGACTACACTGGCAGACTGACTCTGCCACTGATGGATCACACTTGGGTCCACTGACCCAGAGAGGACACTCTAACCCAGAAGTCATCAGACCTAACCTCCCCACGGCTCTCGGAGCAATAAAAGAATGAGATGCACCAGGGTCCATCAAGGCATATACATCCGAACAACCAATAATTAATTTACCTGCCACCACGGTGTTAGATGCATCTGCCTCCTGCTGTGTCATTGTGAAGATCCGTGCTGGAGCTGATGGACCTTCACCTCTGAAACCCGCTGAGGAAGAGGCTGCCCCTCTGCCTCTGCCTCTGCCACTGGCCTGAGTCATGGCTGGAGCTGCTGGTTGCGCTACACTGCCTGAAGCTGTCTGCTGGGACTGAGCCATCGGAATCGCTCTTGGACAATCTCGAGCCATATGCCCCTCTTGACCACATCTGAAACAGGTGTTCATCCCAAACCGACATACTCCCCTGTGTGGCTTACCACACCTCGCACAGACTGCATTATCCGCACCAGAGCTTGAGCCACTCCCAAATCCCAGACTAGACTTGACTTTATTCCAGAACTTATTCTTCTTACCCTTGGGCTTACCCCATCTCTTAATGCCTGAAGCTGCTGCACTCAGGGTAGAGGGATCTGATCTTCCCCCACCCGGAGTTTTAGAACCGGAAGACTGTGCCACTGACTGCTTAACTGTCCCCTGAACAATGGCACTGGCCTCCATTTTCCTGGCCATATCTACTATGGCATGGAAGCTCTCCCTGTCCACTGACTGAATCAAGGAGGAATACCTGGAATGGAGTTTCATGACATACCTCCTTGACCTCTTTGAATCCGTGTCCAGACTCTGTCCAGAAAAAGGCAACAGCTCCATAAATCTGTCGGTGTACTCCTCTACACTCATTTCCTCCGTCTGCTTCAACTACTCAAACTCTATCATCTTCAGCTCCCTTGAACTATCGGGAAAAGCCCATCCTGCAAACTCGTTTGCAAACTCTTCCCAAGTCATGCTGTCCACTCTCGGGTTCACATAATTCTTGAACCACTCTCGTGCCTTCTTGCACTTAAGCGTGAACCCAGCCATCTGAATGGCTCTACTATCATCAGCCCCAGTCTCATCTGTGATTACTTTAACCCTTTCAAGATACACAAATGGGTCATCCCCTTTTTCATACTGAGGGGCACCCAATTTCATGTAGTCGGTCATCTTAACCTTGCTCCCACTGGCTGAGCTAGGTCTAGGTGGCTGAACAACTGGGGCTGCTGGTTCTGCAGGTGGTGGAGGTGGTGCAACATTTTCTGAGGTAGGGTTTGCTGGATTTGGATAGTAGGGTGGAGGTGGATACATTGGGTACTGAGAGTATGGTGGGTAGTATGGTGGGTATGGCATCTGTGTGGGATAAGGGGTGAAACTAGGGTAATCCGATGTACCTCCCATCGAATACCCGGGATGTTGTGAGAAATGTGGGTAGTGAGGTGGCTGAACAAATCCCGAGGCCTGAGTGCCTCCTTGGGACTCTCCCATACCTTCCTCTGACATGCTAACTCCCAGATTGCCATCCCTTCTCTGTTCTACCTCCATATCATCCCCCATGCCCTCAGACATTCCTCCCTGAACTGTTCCTCTGACTGATCTGCTTCTACCCAGATCCAAAGACCTTCTAGGGTCTCTTACTGCTCTGTCCCGATTGGACCTGCTTGACATTGCCCTAGGCAATGTAGGAGGACGGGCGCTCATGCCCTCATCCTCAGGTGGCACTCCAGTCAATCTCGCTGATCGACGAGTTCCCCTCATCCTGTTTTCTGAAAAACAGTACACAGCACATAAACATTAGCATCATATGGTTCATGTGGGCACACATGAACCCGCATCACATACATCACATATCATAGCACATCATTAATGCACATGCATAAAATCATGGCATTTCACATCATCATGCAAGACAGGACTCCACATCCTATCCTAGTGGACATGATCTTTCCTATTGTGCTTGACCTTATATAACATAAAAATTTAAAACTTTTCTTTACATGAACATCAACCAAACTCAACCTGTGCATAAACATTAACATAACATTGATCCCTCTGTGGGATCTCATCAGTGGCCCCAAGGGGTGACATAACATACGTTGAGTTGGTTTACATAAACATCATAAAAATCTCTAAGATCATGTGTAAAAGGGATAACACAATCTATGGTCAAGCACACACTAACATCCATAAACCTTATTACATAACTATACTGTACATTTACATTACAATTTGATCATGTCCATTGCTAGCTATTACATAAGCATGACTTCTTTACTCTATCCGGACTCCCGCACTATACTGTACCTGCAAGCCTGGGGGTAAAGGGAGAGGGGTGAGCTAAAAGCCCAGTGAGCTGAACTATTAAAACACATAAATACTATGCTCTATGAAATGCATCATAACACAGACAATTCACATAAGGGTTGGGTGAACTTGTCACCAATTAGTCCAAGCTAACATGGTGCCAGGCCGTAGCATGGGGTCCTGGTCTTCCTGTCATACATACATTACTTACCATTATTCCAGGGCCTCCTCTAGGCTCCTGGTCTTCAAGTCCACAATCGTGCCAGGCCGTAGAATGGGGTCCTGGTCTTTCATTTCCATGCCAGGCCGTAGAATGGGGTCCTGGTCTTCCTGTCATGGACTAATTGGGTCATCCAACATTCACCCACATCAACAACACATGATGCAATGCGGCATATTCGTGAAACTAATGCAATCACCCTATTGCATGATCATGATGCATGAAACATGATAAAACATTTAATTTAAAAGATTAAGTTTAGTTCCACTCACCTCTGGCTGACTCTGACAACACCGAAGCAGCTGACCTCACTGCTGGGGTCCTCGGTTCCTCGGGTCCGAACCTACACAGGTGGACTCAAATGAGGGACCAAACATACATGAACATAACCATAAACTACTCCCCAAAAACCCCCTAAAACATCATGAAAACATCACATAAAAACATGCAAAAAATGGCTGAACAGGGCACTTTCGGCGGCAGGTTCGGCGGCCGAAAGTCCCTCCAGAGCCGAAAGTCAGGCAGGTTCGGCGGCACCTTCGGCGGCCGAACCTCCCAGATAGATCCGAAAGTCTGCTTTCGGGGGCAAGCTTCGGCAGCCGAATGCTACCTCCACAAGGGGGTTCGACGGCCGAAACTCCTTTCGGCGGCCGAACCTGGTTTCTGCCAGAAGGGCAGAAACTTGGTTCACATGAACCTCTTGCCTCCCAAAACCTCAAATCATGCATAAATCTCAACTAAAACATGTATACAAGTTCCTAGGGGTCTCAAGCAGTCATATACCCCAACTACAACACTTCAAACACACAAAATCCACACACATTGTTCAAAACATCAATATTAACCCATAACTCAACATATAACCTAACATGCATTTCTACCCATAGATCTTGCATAAAACTTACTTAAAACACATAAGGAGCTTAAGATCGGCCCTTACCTCTTGAAGATCGAGAGGGAGACGACCTAAACTTGGAGATCCACGAAAATGAGCTCCTAAGTTCCCAAAGCTCCAAAACTTGGTTTAAATGCTCAAAACTTGCAATGTGAGTTTAAAACTCAAGAAAAATGGAAGAGATTTGGAGGAAGAACACAAGAGTTGAAAAGGGAAGGTCGGAAGCTTGCTGTGGCCGAAAATGGGAGAAAACTCGCCCATTTCGGCTAAGTGCCCCTTTTATAGGTGGCTGGCCAGGCCACGTTCGGGGGCCGAATGCGCTTCCGCATCCATGCAATGTTCGGCGGCCGAACTTGACTTTCGGCGGCCGAAACTGGACTTCCCTAACTCATGCTTTTAGGGGCCTAACGTGCCTCCAAAACGCATGCATGTTCGGCGGCCGAATCTGGGTTTTCCTCCAAAGACTTTTCATGCAAAAACTCATTTAATTTCATACTTAAAATCATAAAACACATTAAAACATTTTTATAGAACATGATTCTACCCTTCTAGAGGTCTCCGACATCTGAGATTCCACCGGACGGTAGGAATTCCGGTACCGGAGTCTAGCAGGGTATTACAGTCATCCCATACCGACATACTTCCTTATGTGGCTTACCACACTTCATACAAACAGGACTGCCTGAGATAGAGCTTGAGGCACCTCCCATTCCCAGACCGGACTTTATCTTATTCCAGAACTTGCTCTTCTTGGACTTGGATCTGTCCAACTTTACACTACTCGGAGTCTTGGAACCTGAAGGCTGTGCCACTGACTGTTTCACTTTCCCTTCGATTATTGCACTAGCCTCCATCTTCCGGGCCATATCCACTATAGCATAGAAACTCTCCCTCTCTGCTGATTGGATCAAAGAGGAATACCTGGAGTGAAGTTTCATGATATACCTCCTAGCCTTCTTCAGGTCTGTGTCAAAAGCTTGCCCTGCAAACGGCAACAGCTCTAGGAATATATCAGTGTATTCATCTACACTAATCTCCTCCGTCTGCCTTAGCTGCTCAAATTCAATCATCTTCAATTCCCTGGAGCTATCAGGGAAAGCCCATCTTGCAAATTCATTTGCAAATTCCTCCCAGGATAGACTATCCACCCTCGAATCCATATAGCACTTGAACCAATCCTTGGCCTTCTTGCATTTGAGTGTGAATCCCGCCATCTGAATGGCCCTACTATCACTTGCTTCCAACTCGTCGGTTATCATTTTCACCGTTTTGAGGTACTCAAATGGATCATCCCCCGTCTTAAACTTGGGAGCATCCAGCTTAAGGTAATTAGTCATCTTCACCTTGTCCCCCCCAGATGAGCTAGGCTTAGGCATTCGGACATTAGGGGTAGCTGGCTCTGCTGGTGGAGTAGGAGGTGCCACATTTCTTGAGGTAGGGTTTGTTGGATTTGGATAGAAAGGTGGGGGTGGATACATGGGATACTGAGGGTAGGGTGGGTAAAAGGAAGGGTAAGGCATGTAGGAAGGGTAGGGGTTAAAGCTAGAGAAATCCGATGTGCCCCCTATCGGACACCCTGAGCCCTGAGAAAAGGGTGGATATTGGAGTGGATAACCAAACCCCGAGGCCTGAACGCCTCCTTGTGACTCCCCTGAACCCTCCTCAGACATGCTTACTACTCCTAAGCTTCCATCTCTCCTCTGGTCAACATCCATATCTTCCCGCACGTCAGCTGAACTCCCACCCTGATCTGTACCCCGTCTACTAGCATCAAAAGACCTTCTAGGGTCCCTTACTAATCTCTCTCTATTAGATCTGCATTGTAATACCCGGCTAGACTCCGGTATCGGAATCCCTACCGTCTGGTGGGACCTCGGATGTCGGAAACCTCTAAAAGGGTAAAACTATGATTTTATGAAGTGTTTTCATGTATTTTAATGGTTTTAAGTAAGAAATTAAATGAGTTTTTGCATGAAAAGTCTTTGGAGGAAAACCCAGGTTCGGCCGCCGAAAGTCAAGTTCGGCCGCCGAACATGCATGCTTTCGGAGGGACTTTAGGCACCCGAAAATCTTGAGTGAAGGAAATGCAGGTTCGGTCGCCGAACTCCAAGTTCGGCCGCCGAACCTTGCATGCATGCGGAGGCACTTTCGGCCCCCGAACGTGGCCTGGCCAGCCACCTATAAAAGGGGCACTTAGCCGAAATGGGAGAGTTTTCTCCCATTTTCGACCTCAGCGAGCTTCCGACCTCCCTCTCCCAAATCTTGTGTTTTTCCTTCAATCCCCACCATTTTCTTTGAGTTTTAAGGTTCCACAAAAGTTTTTCAGTGTTTTTAAGCAAGTTTGGAGCTTGGAAGTCTTGGAGCTAAATCCCTCCATTTTCCGAGCTAGGGTCGTTCTTCCTCTAGATCTTCAAGAGGTAAGCTTCGATCTATGCTTCTTTTATGTTTTATGAAAGTTTTATGCAAGTTGATGGGGTAGAATGCATGTTTAGGTTATATGTATGTTTATGGTATAATGTATACTTTGATGAACAATGTATGTTGATGTTTGTGTGTTTGAAGTGTTGTAGATGGGGTATATTATAGTTTGAGACCCCTAGGTGTGATGTACGATGTGTATGCATGTGTAGAAACAAGTTTATGCATGTTTTGAGGTGTTTTGGAGGCTGTGGACACAGGGGAGCCAAGTTTCTGCCCTTCGGCAGAAACTCAGGTTCGGCCGCCGAAGTGACTTTCGGCCGCCGAACCCCCTTGTGGAGGCAGTTTCGGCTGCCGAAGCCTGCCCCCGAAACTCAAGTTTCGTCTCTGTCTGGGAGGTTCGGCCGCCGAAAGTGCCGCCGAACCTGCATGACTTTCGGCTGCAGAGGGACTTTCGGCCGCCGAACCTGCCGCCGAAAGTGCCCTGTTCAGCCATTTCTTGCATGATTTCATGTGATGTTTTCAGGATGTTTTAGGGGGTCTTTGGGGAGTATTTTGGAGTCATGTTCATGTATGTTTGGTGCCTCATTTGAGTCCACCTGTGTAGGTTCGGACCCGAGGAACCGAGACCCCCGGTTGTGAGATAGTCGTTCAGAGTTCGTTGTTAAAGCTTCAGTTACCAGGTGAGTGGAACAACCCCTTAAGCTTTAAAGTAAAGGAATAAATGAATGAATCATAAAGCATTGCCCATGCATCATTATGCTATGCAATATTAGGTTGTATGCATTAGAATTCACGAATATGTTGCATTGCATACTTTGTTGTTGATGTGGATGAATGTTGAATGATCCATTAGCCCTTGTATGTCATGATAGCCTATGTGAGTCCAGGTGTGCCTGCTACGGCTCTACGCCCCTGGCACTATGACTGTTTATGAAAGTCCGGGTGTGCCTGCTACGGCTCTACGCCCCCGGCATGTATGAGTAAGAAAGATTGGGGCTATATGGTGACAAGTTCATCCTTGTTGTGAAATGTTTGTGTTATGGCGCATACATGAAAGCATGAATAAGAAAAAGAAAGAAAAAGTTAAATAATAATAATAATAATAATAAAATGAATAATAATATACCTAAAAAGGGTGGAATTAAAACAAATGTTTTTAGTTTCTGCTCACTGGGCTCTAGTAGCTCACCCCACTCCCTTTATCCCCAGAGTTGCAGGTACAGGATAGATCAAGAAGTCGGCTAGAGTGAAGTCAAGCCTTGTATGTTGTAATAGATAATAGTGGACATGAACATGATGTAATGAGTATTTATGCCCATGTAATGTAATGAATGAGTAATGTATAGTTATGATATGTAATGATGATGATGATTGAGGATTAGTATGTGCTTGACCCTATGTTTATGGTTATCCCCTTGGCACATGATCTATAGAAATGTTTTTATGATGTATTTGATAGTCCAAGCTTATCGAATGATGAAATACCCCATTGGAGCATTTGATGAGGACTCCAGTGGTGGTTATGTTATTAGATGTGCACATGTTCAGGTTAAGCTTGGAAAAAGAAAGAAAAAGTTTACAGTTTTATGTATGTTGATCATGCATGGGATATTACAGGTTACAGGAGGTATGCTTGGCTTGCTACGGGTCCCGGCGGCCTTAAGCCGATCTGGATCCTAGCGCCGGTAACGGGTCGGATTTCCGGGTCGTTACATGCATGACATTGCCCTTGGCAATGCAGGAGGACGGGCATCCATGCCCTCATTCTCTGGTGGTACTCCAGTCAATCGTGCAGATCGACGAGTGCCTCTCATCTTGCTTACTAAAAAACAACACATAGCACATACAACATTAGCATCAAATGGCTCATGTGGAAACACATGAACCTGCATCACATACATAGCATAACATTAATGCACATGCATAAATCATGGCATTTCACATCATCATTCAAGACAGGACTCCACATCCTATCCTAGTGGACATGATTTTTCCTATTGTGCAAGCCCTTCTATAGCTCCTATGAGCCCGACAAACTCTAGGTCCGACCATATGAACCTAGGGCTCTGATACCAATCTGTAACGACCCGGAAACCGGACCGCTACCGGCGCTAGGATCCAGATCGGCTTAAGGCCGCCGGGACCCGTAGCAAGCCTCCTATACCTGCTATACCTGATAACATCCCATACATGATCATACATTTTCATAAAATTTTAAAAACCTTCCATATTCCAAGCCTGACCTGAGCATGCACTAAAATCATAAACATAAACCCCAAACTAGAGCCCTCATCAAATGCTCTAGTGGGTTAACATAACATACATCAAGCTTGGACTATCATTTCTCATCATAAAAACATTTCATTAAAAGATCATGTACAAGGGAACTAACATTACTATTCGGGCCAAGCACAATACTAAACTATGGAACATTCTCTACATTACATTGCATAAAATCATTTTTTAATACATGTCCACTCTAACTATTACATTTAACTTGACTTCAATCTTGAAGACTCCCCGATCTATCCTGAACCTGCAAGCCTAGGGGTTAAGGGAAAGGGGGTGAGCTAAAAAGCCCATTGAGCAGAACAAATAACATATTCATAAAGTATGCTTTCATGGAATGCATCACAACACATACAATTCACACCACGGATGGATTCGTCACCAATAACCCTCTACATATCCAATATGCCCGGCCCTCGACGGAGCTCTGCAGGATTTCCTCTTAAACATCACACAATGCCAAGACGCGTGGACATGGGCAGCCCTGGACTTTCATTAATTATCATATCATGCATAACAAATGCCAGGACGCGTGGACATGGGCAGTCTTGGACTTTCATTAATCATCATATCATATTGAGGGCTAATGGATCATCCAACATCCATCCACATCAACAACATATTATGCAATGCAACATATTCGTGAGATTCTAGTGCAAAACAACCTAAAATATATCATGGCATTCATGATGCATTAACATGCTCAAAACTTTATTATTTTAAAATATAGTTCAGTTCTACTCACCTCTGGCTGACTCTGATCTAACTCTGAAGCAGCTATCTCACTGCTGGGCTCCTCGGTTCCTCGGGTCCAATCCTACACAGGTGGACTCGAATGAGGTGCCAAACAAAAACTAACATGACTCTAAACAACTCTCCAAACACCCCCTAAAACATCACAAAACAATCATAGAAAACATGCAAAGGAAGGCTGAACAGGGTACTTTCGGCGGCAGGTTCGGCGGCCGAAAGTCCCTCCAGAGCCAAAAGCCATGCACCTTCGGCGGCCAAAGGTTCCTTCCAGATCCGAAACTCATGCATGTTCGGCGGCACCTTCGGCGGTCGAAACTGCCCTCCAGAGCCGAAAGTCCAAACTTTTTGGGGCAAGCTTAGGCGGCCAAACATGCCACCACAGGCAGGTTCGGCGACCGAACATGCCTTCGGCTGCCGAACCTGAGTTCTTCCAGAAATGGCAGAACTCAGCCCTCACATGCACAAATGCCTCCCAACTTTCCAAACTCAAACCAACTTATACAAAAACAAGCATACATACATCCATAAGCATATAGGGGTCTCGAACTAGCCTAAACCTCAATAACATCACATCTAGCAACACATACAACATACATTAACCATAAAACTTACAAAACCCTAACATATGCATATACTCTAATCATGCAATAAACCCTTTTAAAACTCCTCAGAGTCGGCCCAGAGCTAGTCAGAAGTGAGTGGAACTAAACCTAATGCTTTAACTTAAGAAATTAAATATTTTTAGAGCATGAACCATGCATCATGAAATGCCATGATATGTATTAGGTTGTTTTGCATTAGAATCCACGAATATGATGCATTGCATAATATGTTGTTGATGTGGATGGATATTAGATGATCCTTAGCCCTCAGTATGAGATGAGATAATATGATATGAGATGACATGGTATGATATAGAAAGCCCAGGTGTGGCCTAATCGCCCCTGGCATCATGTATATGTAAGGAAAGACCAGGTGTGGCCTAATCGCCCCTGGCATAGTTGGACATGTTATGATATGAGTTATGTAAGCGAATACTAGGTGTGGTGATAGAGCATAAATTAGCCCATATTATCATGATATTCTTGATGTCTATTTACACCTTTTCTACCTAATTTTGTGGTTTTAATCATGTTTTGCAGATATTAGGTGAAAAGGGACATTCAAGAGAAAATGCTCTTAAAAACGCTCAAAAGTGCAAAATCTGGAAAACCCACCTTCGGCGGCACCTTCGGCCGCCGAACATTGGCTCCAGAGACGAAAGTCGACCTCCTTCGGCCGCCGAACTCCAACCTTAGGCCGCCGAACCTTCAGACCAGAACCGAAGTCCAGCCTCCGAAACTCAATTTAGGCAGCCGAAAATGCGCTCTAATTCATTCCTTCCTTATTCAAGAAGCCATATCCCAAGTTGCCATATTTGAGGAGCCAATCAAGGGAAGTATCTTGAGATCCAAATCTTCAAGATTCACATTTAATTATTGGATCTCAAAGATCTAGCTCATTAAATGAACCAAATCCAAAGATCACATCTTTCCCACTTCATTCAAGTTTCCTAAGAAGGCTCCATCTTCCTGATTAGTGCATGGGCAATCTCTTGGACTTAATGTACAACATCTTGAGGATCTTGGACAGCTATGAAAAGACCAAAGTGCCCCCACTTGCCTCCCATCACATGTGACTCGTTTTTGCCTTCACTCATGCACAACCAAGGCACATGCAACACCAAGGGTACTTTGGACAACCTCTAAAAGACTCATGGACTGCCACCAAACCCTAGGCAGCCTCTCAAGACATATTTAAAGGCTTCAAGAAGACAAGAAGGGAGACTTTTAGGTTTTTTCCTCTCCAAGAATCGGCAGCCTCTTCCAAGGCCTCTCTCACCCTAGTTCTTCATTTTTCTTCTTCTTTTCTTTTATTTTCTGTTTTGGTTCAGCCATGAGTGGCTGAAACCTTTATTCTAGTTGAAGTTTGGTTGAAACTAAGGTTGTTTAAAAGGTTGTGAGATCTGAACAGAAACTTTTGTCTTTGATTTTATTCAATATTCATGCAATTGTGCTTAATTATAAAGATTGCTTTGTTGTTTTGATCAAATTGGCCACTTGATTCTTGATTGCAAAGTTAGTTGATTGTTGATTAGGATATTTGTTAGTCCGTAATTGCTGGAAATATTCTGATCTAAGAACACTTGGTGTAAAAAACCAAGGAATTGCATGATCTAACATCATCTCATGCGTTTGAGTAGTTAGGGTTTGGATCTTTCTTATTCTTTATGCAATTGGCAATTGTTTTGATGCCCATGGCCCAAGGACGTTCCTTGGCAATTTGTTGATTAGTAATTGGTTAGAGGACGTTCCCTAATCAGTTTATTCATAAGGAAAGACATGGTGGTGAGAAGCGTCTTCCACCCCCATAACCAACCTATTGAGTTAATCAAGATTACCATGTTTCAATGATCAACCCAAACAACCAAAGTGGATCCATATCTTCAACTAGACCTTTCTCTTATTGATTTCTCTTTTATTTTAATTACTTGCTGTTTTAATTGCTTTCATTAGTTATTAATCAAATCATCTCAAAACCCCCCTTTTTTACTTTCCTTGCACTTTACTTTTGTTCTATTTGCAATCACTTGCTTTCACTTGTGCTTTCCATTGGTTTGATTGGTCTTGATTAAGACAAATAAGTAGGTAATCAATTCTCTGTGGATACGATCCTTCACCACTATCTACAGTTGTATTTGTAGGTAACCAAGAAGGTTATTTTTGACCGGCTTCGACAACCGCTCCTGTCAAAAATTGGCGCCGTTGCCGCCGAAAGTCCTGCACTCCAGCAACCAAGTTGCGCACCAATGGCAGAACCTCGAGCACCAGCTGCTGCCCATGATGGACATGCTGTCCAAGGCCAGATAATTCAAGAAAATCCAGCAAATAGGCCACAAGCACAAAGGGAAAGAACCATGAGGGAGTTAGCAACTCCTATAGGTGATTATGCTCCACTTTGCATCACCTATCCACCTCTTGCAGTTCCCTTTGAACTGAAATCAGGTTTGATTCATCATCTTCCTAAATTTAGAGGTTTGCAAAATGAAAATCCACATAAGCACTTAAAAGAATTTAAAATTATTTGCTCATCCATGGGACCTCAAGGGATCTCTGAAGATCATGTTAAACTAAGAGCTTTTCCTTTCTCATTAGATGACCATGCTAAGGATTGGTTATTTTATTTGCCACCTGGATCTATAACTTCTTGGGATGATATGGTCCAAACCTTTTTGGACAAGTACTTCCCACCATCTAAATCAATTGGCATAATAAGAGAAATCACTAGCATAAGGCAAAAACCAACTGAGGACTTATATGATTATTGGGAAAGGTTTGAAAGACTATGTACAGGTTGTCCACAACATGATATGTCAGACAAAGCCCTCATTCAGTTCTTCTATGGAGGCTTGATTCCATCAGAAAGGAAACTCATAAATGTAGCTTGTGGAGGATCCATCCTAGACAAGACACCTAGGGAGATGAAGGAACTAATATTCAATCTTGCAGCTTCATCCAAGCAATATGAAGAAGAGGGGCAAGCGCAAAGAGGAATCTATGAGGTAAGAGCATCCTCTGTTGAATTTCAACTTTCAAAACTAACTTCTCTTATGGAAAAGATCGCCCTTGGCCAAGCTCAACAAAATCAAGCACCTCAGCCTCCTAGGCCATGTGAGATCTGCTTCCATGTAGGACACCCCACTGATCAATGTCCTACTCTCCAAGAAGATCACCACCAAGTCAATGCAATGGGAAGGTACAACAACCAACCTAGATATGATCCATACTCCAATACATACAATCCAGGTTGGAAAGATCACCCCAATTTTAGCTATGGAAAGAGCAACAGTGATCAGAACTACCAAAGCTACCAAAAAAATCAAACCCAACCAGCACCTTCAAATCCTAATCAGAACCTTGAAAAGATCATGCAAACAATGATGGAAACAATGGTGAACACCATGCAAGGCGTACGACAAGACCTAGGCCAGATGACCACATCAATGCAAGGTGTGCAACAAAACCTAAGCCAAATGGCCACCTCTATAGGCCAACTGCAATCCCAAGGTAAGCTCCCTTCTCAAACTGAAACCAACCCCAGACAGAATGTTAGTGCTATTACCTTGAGAAGTGGCAAAGAGCTTCAAGATACTAATCATGAGCAAGAAAAAGAACCAAGTCCACCTGAAGCCTCTCCATCTCAATCTGAGCCACCTCATGCGCACAAGACTGATCCCAAAGTAAGTTTCCACGTTCCTCCTCCTTTTCCCAAGAGATTTGAAAGAACACAAAAAGAAAAAGAAGAAAAGGAGATTCTTGACACTTTCAGAAAAGTGCAAATCAATATACCTCTGCTAGATGCTGTTAAGCAGATTCCCAGGTACGCTAAATTTCTGAAGGAGCTTTGCACAAATAGAAGGAAGCTTGCTGAAAGACAGAAAGTAAGTGTAGGTGAGGTAGTTACTGCTGTTATTAAAAGAAAACTCCCTACCAAATGCAAGGACAAAGGTATGTTTGCTATCTCTTGCAAAATTGGGAACGTTGGTATCAAGAAAGCCATGTGTGATCTTGGTGCATCTATCAATGTCATGCCTCTCTCCATCTATAAATCTCTTAATGCATGTGCTTTAAAAGAAACAAGAGTTGTGATTCAACTAGCTGATAGATCTGTGGTATACCCCATAGGTGTTCTTGAAGATGTGCTAGTCCAAGTAGATGAACTTGTCTTTCCTGCTGATTTTTATGTGATTGATACTAAGGAAGATAGTTGCAATACTAGTTCTGACATTCTTCTTGGGCGCCCTTTCTTGAGTACTGCTAGAACTAAAATTGATGTGCATGATGGTACTCTTACCATGGAATTTGAAGGGGAAGTAATTAAGTACAATGTCTATGATGCCATGAAATATCCACATGATATGTCCCCTGTTTATGGTCTTGATATTATTGATTGTTTAAGCCAAGATGTGTTTAATGAAAATCAAGATTCTGTTTTAGATGATGACCTTTACAGGATTGAAAATCTGAAACTAAAAGAAACAGTCTGCAGCATTCAGCAAGTGGAGATCAAGCAGACAGAAGACATTCGGCCGCCGAACATAACCCACTTTCGGCCGCCGAACTCCACTGAGCTTCAATCATCGCATTCTGATGCACCACTTCAGAAACACAATGCGCAAACAGAAGACGCACTTCGGCCGCCGAACATCTTTCGGCCGCCGAACTTAGAAGATTTGCGGAAGCCGAATCCATCGCCGCAGCTCATTTCGGAACTCGAAGACATTCGGCCGCCGAACTCAGTTACTTTTCGGCCGCCGAACCTCACCCAGCAGGACCCAAGACAGGCAAGCTCCTCCGAACCTCCTTTGCAACACTTCCCTGAATCTGAAGAATCCAAGGAAGACCTACTTGAACAAATCTTTCTTGCTCAGTCTGATGAGCCATGGTACGCCGATATGGTAAATTACTTGGCCACAGGTAACTTACCTTCTGACATGCCTAAGCACACTAAAGATAAAATAAAAAAGGATGCCAAATACTATGTTTGGGATGAGCCTTATTTGTGGAAACATTGTGCTGACCAAATGATAAGGAGATGCATTCCTGACCAAGAAATAGCCTCTGTACTTACTTTTTGTCATTCATATAGTTGTGGAGGACACTTTGGTCCAAGGAAAACTGCTCACAAGATACTTGAAAGTGGCCTATTTTGGCCCACCATGTTTCAAGATGCTTTTCTATTTTGCAGGACATGTGCTAGGTGTCAACAGACTGGAAATCTGAGCAAAAGAAATCAAATGCCACAGAACCCCATCATGGTCTGTGAGGTGTTTGATGTTTGGGGCATAGACTTCATGGGACCATTCCCACCATCCTTTGGATACACATATATCATCCTTGCAGTGGATTATGTATCCAAGTGGGTGGAGGCTAGAGCAACTAAGACTGATGATGCCAAGGCAGTGGTAGACTTTGTGAAGACCAACATCTTTGCCAGACATGGAGTACCAAAGGCAATCATCAGTGATCGAGGGACTCACTTTTGCAATAAGGTAGTGGAACATCTTCTCAAAAAGCACAATGTGATTCATAGAACATCCACAGCCTACCACCCTCAAACAAATGGACAAGCTGAAGTGTCCAACAGAGAAATCAAAGCCATCCTTGAAAAGACAGTTTCTCCCAACCGAAAGGATTGGAGTTCAAGATTAGAGGATGCTTTATGGGCCTACAGAACGGCCTACAAGACCCCCATAGGTATGTCTCCTTATAGACTGGTTTATGGGAAAGCTTGCCACCTTCCAGTTGAGCTTGAACACAAGGCATATTGGGCTGTGAAAAATTGCAACATGGATCTAAAAGAGGCTGGACACCATCGCAAGTTGCAACTGCAAGAGCTTGAGGAAATAAGACGAGATGCATATGAAAACTCTTGGAACTACAAAGCAAAGACCAAGACCTTCCATGACAGTCACCTTTCAAGAAAACAATTTGAGGTTGGTGATAAAGTTCTACTCTTTGACTCTCGTTTAAAACTATTTCCAGGAAAGCTAAGGTCTAGATGGATTGGACCATTCATTGTGGAGCATGCCCACCCACATGGAGCTGTTGACATCCGAAGCATAGAAACTGGAAAAATCTTCAAGGTAAATGGGCATCGTCTGAAACCATACTTTGAAGGATTCGCAGTACAAGTAGTGGAGGAGATTCCACTACAATCTCCTTCTGCCTAAAGTGATCATACCATGCACACCACACCCCAGGGAAGTACTCAGTGTCCTTTGTTCTTTTATGTTTCTTATACATTGAGGACAATGCATGATTTAGGTGTGGGGGTATTCTGTATATCTCTGAATTTTATTTTTGCTTTAATCTTTAGTTTGCTTGCATTAGGAAAATTTTTTCTTTTTTGTTATTGTTATGCTTTCAATAAAACACACACAACCACAACCTTCCTCTTCTTTTTTTTGTTTTGCTCTACTCAAACTAATGAGCTATGTTAGATGAGTCTTTTCTTTCCTTGACCCCATTGATGTTATAACTCTTTAAACTCATGTTGAATCACTTGCAGTGGGTTGTGTTCATGTTTGAGAAGTGCCTTTTGAATTGAATCTTTGAGTTTGCCATGGTGAAAAACATATTGATGACCCTCAATTGATGAGAAAAATCTGAATTTGTGTGAATGAACTTAATATGACTTGCTTAGCAATAGGTGTTGATTTGCCCAAGTCATTGAGAGAAAGAAAATTCAGCAAAGGCAAAGCCCTCAAAAGCACAAATTCAAAAACTGTTCCAATGGTCAAAAGACTAAGAACAAGGCTACTAGCCACTTGGATAGGTGACCAACTGAAATATCAAAAAGTTACATCAAAAATAGGTTGGTGACCTTTCCAAGCAAGATCTAAAGTGCAAAAGCCTGAATAAAGTACTTCAAGGTAAGGGCAAGTCACACCAAGAGCTGGAAAAAGTCTTAACAATAATATGCATGATCTCTCTTGAGGAAAACAAATCCTAGCCATGGTAAGCAAAGGGAATCAAGGAAAATAGGTAAGTAATCTTCATGCACATACTCTTCACTACAATGCTTCAACATAAGTGTCTTGAGTAAGAGCTTAAAGTGGAAATAAGGATCAAGTAGCAAAGAAAACTTATTTGACTATGTTTGTTTGCTTGAGGACAAGCAAAAGTTTAAGTGTGGGGGTATTTGATAGAGCATAAATTAGCCCATATTATCATGATATTCTTGATGTCTATTTACACCTTTTCTACCTAATTTTGTGGTTTTAATCATGTTTTGCAGATATTAGGTGAAAAGGGACATTCAAGAGAAAATGCTCTTAAAAACGCTCAAAAGTGCAAAATCTGGAAAACCCACCTTCGGCGGCACCTTCGGCCGCCGAACATTGGCTCTAGAGACGAAAGTCGACCTCCTTCGGCCGCCGAACTCCAACCTTAGGCCGCCGAACCTTCAGACCAGAACCGAAGTCCAGCCTCCGAAACTCAATTTAGGCAGCCGAAAATGCGCTCTAATTCATTCCTTCCTTATTCAAGAAGCCATATCCCAAGTTGCCATATTTGAGGAGCCAATTAAGGGAAGTATCTTGAGATCCAAATCTTCAAGATTCACATTTAATTATTGGATCTCAAAGATCTAGCTCATTAAATGAACCAAATCCAAAGATCACATCTTTCCCACTTCATTCAAGTTTCCTAAGAAGGCTCCATCTTCCTGATTAGTGCATGGGCAATCTCTTGGACTTAATGTACAACATCTTGAGGATCTTGGACAGCTATGAAAAGACCAAAGTGCCACCACTTGCCTCCCATCACATGTGACTCGTTTTTGCCTTCACTCATGCACAACCAAGGCACATGCAACACCAAGGGTACTTTGGACAACCTCTAAAAGACTCATGGACTGCCACCAAACCCTAGGCAGCCTCTCAAGACATATTTAAAGGCTTCAAGAAGACAAGAAGGGAGACTTTTAGGTTTTTTCCTCTCCAAGAATCGGCAGCCTCTTCCAAGGCCTCTCTCACCCTAGTTCTTCATTTTTCTTCTTCTTTTCTTTTATTTTCTGTTTTGGTTCAGCCATGAGTGGCTGAAACCTTTATTCTAGTTGAAGTTTGGTTGAAACTAAGGTTGTTTAAAAGGTTGTGAGATCTGAACAGAAACTTTTGTCTTTGATTTTATTCAATATTCATGCAATTGTGCTTAATTATAAAGATTGCTTTGTTGTTTTGATCAAATTGGCCACTTGATTCTTGATTGCAAAGTTAGTTGATTGTTGATTAGGATATTTGTTAGTCCGTAATTGCTGGAAATATTCTGATCTAAGAACACTTGGTGTAAAAAACCAAGGAATTGCATGATCTAACATCATCTCATGCGTTTGAGTAGTTAGGGTTTGGATCTTTCTTGTTCTTTATGCAATTGGCAATTGTTTTGATGCCCATGGCCCAAGGACGTTCCTTGGCAATTTGTTGATTAGTAATTGGTTAGAGGACGTTCCCTAATCAGTTTATTCATAAGGAAAGACATGGTGGTGAGAAGCGTCTTCCACCCCCATAACCAACCTATTGAGTTAATCAAGATTACCATGTTTCAATGATCAACCCAAACAACCAAAGTGGATCCATATCTTCAACTAGACCTTTCTCTTATTGATTTCTCTTTTATTTTAATTACTTGCTGTTTTAATTGCTTTCATTAGTTATTAATCAAATCATCTCAAAACCCACCTTTTTTACTTTCCTTGCACTTTACTTTTGTTCTATTTGCAATCACTTGCTTTCACTTGTGCTTTCCATTGGTTTGATTGGTCTTGATTAAGACAAATAAGTAGGTAATCAATTCTCTGTGGATACGATCCTTCACCACTGTCTACAGTTGTATTTGTAGGTAACCAAGAAGGTTATTTTTGACCGGCTTCGACAACCGCGCGAGTCATGTGGCCTCATCGCCCCTAGTATAGTTGGACATATTTCGATATGTAGGGGGCTAATGGTGACAAGTTCATCCTTGATGTGGTATGTTTGTGATGTGATGCATTCCATGATGGCATATTTGTAAATGAACTGTTCTGCTAGTGTGGTTTCCGCTCACTGGGCTTTATAGCTCACCCCTCTCCCCTAACCCCAGGTTTGCAGGGTCAGAGATAGTCAGAAGATCAGTAGGTTATGTCTATGGTCAGATTCATGTAATAGATTAGTAGTGGACATGATGTAAGGTAAGGATATGTAATGAAATGTAAAATGTTATGATGTAAATCAATGTAATGTAATAGATAGAGTTGTGCTTTGCCCTAGAAGTGTGGTTAATCCCTTGTATATGGTCCTTATGTATGTCTTTAATGAGACAGGAAAACCAAGCTTATTTATGTTGCCCCATTAGAGTTGATGATGAGAACTCTAGTGTTGGGGTTTATGATTATGAGTTTGTGCTTGCACGGGTTAAGCTTGGTGTATGAAAGAAAGAAAAAGTTTACAAATTTTATGTTTTACAGCTTTTATGTTTATGTTTGGGATTATAGCAGATGTACAGGATGTATGTTAGGCTTGCTACGGGTCCTGGTGGCCTTAAGCCGATCTGGATCCTAGCGCCGGTAGCGGTCCGGATTTTCGGGTCGTTACAGAATGGTATCAGAGCCCTAGGTTCATATGATCGGACCTAGAGTGTCGGGCTCATAGATGTTATATAAGGGCAAGCACAGTAGGAGAGATCATGTCCACTAGGATAGGATGTGGAGTCCTGTCTTGTATGATGATGTAAAATGCCATGATTTTATGCATGTGCATTAATGATATGCTATGTATGTGATGCGGGTTCATGTGCTTGCACATGAACCATTTGATGTTAATGTTTATGCGTTATGTTGTGCTTTCAGAAGTCAAGATGAGAGGAACTCGTCGATCTGTAAGGTTGACTGGAGCTCCGCCAGAGAATGAGGGCATGGATGCCCATTCCCCTGCTCTGCAGAGGGCAAGATCTTGTAGAACAAGCAGAGAAGGTACATCAAGGGACCCTAGAAGGTCTTTTGATGCAGATCGGAGGAGATCAGTTCAGGGTGGTATGTCAGCATATGTGATGGGAACTGAGGAGGGTAATCAGAGAAGAGATAGCAGTTTGGGCAGGAGTATGTCAGAAGACGATATGGGAGAGTCCTAAGGAGGCACTCAGGCCTCGGGCTTTGTTCCACCACAGTATCCACCCTACCCGCAAGGGCCAGGGTATCCGATGGGAGGTACATCGGATTTCTTTCATTGCAGCCCATATCCCGCCTTTATGCCCAATCCACCCTTTTACCCACCTTACCCACAGTACCCCATGTTTCCACCCTCATCCTTCTACCCAGGTCCAGTAAACCCTAATCCAGGGAATACTGCACCTCCTCCTCCACCAGCAGAGCCGATAGTCCCTGATGTCCAGATACCCAAACCTGGTTCATCAGTTGGGGGTAAAGTAACGATGACAGATTACTTAAAGTTGGGTGCCCCCAAGTTTGAATCAGGTTATCACCCTTTTGAGTACCTCAGAACGGTGAAGATGATAACTGATGAGTTGGGATCAAGTGACAGTAGAGCCATTCAGATGGCAGGGTTCACATTGAAATGTAAGAAGGCAAGAGAATGGTTCAAAAACTATGTGGACCCAAGATTGGAAGGCTTATCCTGGGAGCAGTTTGCCAATGAGTTTGCAGGATGGGCTTTTCCAGATAGTTCCAGAGAATTGAAGATGATTGAATTCGAACAGCTAAGGCAGACAGAAGAGATGAGTGTAGATGAGTTTACAGACAGGTTCCTGGAGCTGTTGCCGTTTGCAGGACAAGGTCTTGACACAGACCTGAAGAAGTATAGGAGATATGTTATGAAGCTTCACTCCAGGTATTCCTCGTTGATTCAATCAGCAGAAAGGGAGAGTTTCCATGCTATAATGGATATGGCACGGAGAATGGAGGCTAGTGCCATCATCCGAGGGACAGGTAAGCAGTCTGTGGCACAGTCTTCGGGTCTCCAAGTCCCGGGGACAAGTGATGTTAATCTCTCCCCTCTGAGCGAGGCCGTCACAAAGAGTAAGAAGGGAGGCAGAGGCCTCAGAAGATCGAAGAAGAGCAAGTTCTGGGATCAGATAAAGTCTGGTCTGGGTTTTAGTGATGGTTCGAGCTCTGGTTCGGGTAACTCCAGATGTATGCGGTGCGGTAGGCCGCACAAGGGAGTCTGTTTCATTGGGACTACGACATGCTTCAGGTGCGGACAGGAGGGGCACATGGCACGTGAGTGTCCCACTGCAACCTTGTTGGCACAGTCCCAGCAAATAGTTTCAGGCAGTGTAGCTCACCCAGTAGCTCCATCCATGGCGCAGGGCAGAGGCAGAGGAAGAGGGATAACTCCTTCAGCAGGTTTCCCGAGTGAAGGTCCATCAGCTCCAGCACGGATCTTCACTATGACCCAGCAGGAGGCTAACACATCGAACCCGATGGGATCAGGTAATCTCACTCTAGTATGTTCTTATGTGTATGTTTTATGAACCCTGATGTTTCTCTTTCTTTATTTTCTTGCGAGTCATTGTGAGGTTGGGCATGATAGCTTAAAGGTTAGAGTATCCCCTTTGGGTCGGTGGACCCAAGTGTGATCCATCAGTAGCAGAGTCAGTCTGCCGGTATAGTTCAGAGTATATTGTGAGTAGATGCCTTCCAGCTGGCCTAGCGGTTCTAGATTTGACTGTTTGACGTCATTCTAGGGTTGGATTGGTTCTTCTACTAGTGGTGCTACCTGAGTCTGCAAAGACAAGGTAGTCTAGTCCAGAGGTCAGGATGGATCAGAGGTAGTCCTTTGAGGGGACGGAGTAGGGATACCTAGAGGTTTGTTATCAGCCTTATAGGCTCGTATGTTGCTCAGGAGAGGTTGTCAGGGGTTTCTAGTTTATGTGAGAATGTATAGCAGTCAGGTCAGGGAGCCGCCTCAGTGCCCGTAATCAGAAAAGTTCGTAGATGTTTCCCAGATGAGTTCTCAGGACTACCGCCTGTCAGGGAGATAGAGTTCAAAATAGAAGTAATGCATGGAATTGGACCAATCTCTATCTCTCCCCACAGGATGGTATCAACAGAGTTGAAAAAGTTGTAAGGATTAATTGCAAGAGTTGGTAGACAAGGGTTCCCATCTAATTGAGCACCTCACTTTGGGGTGTTCCAGAGTTGTTGCGAGGTTGAAAGATGGATCCCAAGGACTTTGTATCGACTACAAGTCGTTGAACAAAGTCACTACCCAGAGTAAGTATTTGTTACCTTGGATCGACGATCTATTTAAGCCAGCTAGCAGGAGCTGGTTGCCTTTCCAAGATAGATCTGAAGTCCAGGTACTATCAGTTAAGATCAAGGAAGAAGATGTTCAGAGAGCAGTGTTTAGAGCCAATTATGGGCACTATGAGTTTCTAGGAATGTCGTTCGGGTTAATGAACGCCCCTACAACATTCATGGATCTCATAAGCAAAGTTTCAGTTGGTTTTTGGACCACTCCGTTATTGTCTTCATCGATGGTACCTCGGTGAGTTCCAGAAATACAGAGGAGTATGCCCATTATCTGAAATCAGGATTGCAGATCCTGAGAGAACATGGCTTGGATGCCCAGTTCGCCAAATGTGAGTTTCGGTCGAGGAGCATACCTTTCTTGGGTCATGATATGTCGGGAAAGAAGAGAAAAGTGAGGTAGACCCGAGAAAGCTAAAGTTGTAGCTGACTAGCCCAGGCCCATTATCGTGTCAAAGATCAAGAGCTCCTTGGGGTGGGCCGGTTACCTACTGGAAAGTTCATCCAGAACTTCCCTAGAGTTGTCGCTCCTATGACCAGATGGATCAAGAAGAACCAGAGGGTTGTGTGGTCTTCTCAGCGTGAAGAGAGCGTTGAAGAGCCGAAGGAAATGTTGATGACAGCACCAGTGGTGGCTCTGTCCGCCAGTAATGAAGATGTCACAGTGTCCAGTGATGCGTCCCGGGTGGAACTAGATTGTGTGTTAATGTAAAATGGCAAGATGATTGCTTATGCTTCTAAATAGCTGAAGAAGCATGAGTTGAGTCATCCTACACATGATCTAGAGATGGAAATGGTAATCCTTGCACTCAAGATGTGGAGGCGGTACCTGTATAAGGTATGAGGATGGATCCTTACAGATCGAAAGAACTTGCAATACATCTTGAGTCAAGGGAGAAAAACCGAAGGCAGAGGAGATGGGTAAAAACTGCGTGGTGTTTATGACTCCAGGGTTCAGTATTTTCGGCTGAGGCAGATATTTCAATAGATGCCCTCAACCGGAAACCACTTGGCAGCTATCCCATCCCTTAGTGCAGTAAGAAGAAGATCAGTAACCAAAGAATGAGAAGAATCAGAACTGCTGTGAGTCAGCAGGAGAGTTATGAAGTTGTCTGCAAGAGGCATGTAATGTTTCAGAAGCGAGAAGAGTTTTGTCAGAGTGCGTCGCGGAAGCATGTTGAGGTTGCTGGAGGTGTCTCCTAAAGAGAGGATGATTCGTTATGGGCAAAAGGTAAATTAGTTCTCAAATACATTGGACCCTTGAAATCCTGCAAAGGATTGGGAATGTATTCCACGAGTTAGATTTACCTACTTCAAAGGAAGAGCTCCATCCGTTTTTCCATGTTTCCACGGTATATGAGTTCGTGTCGGGTCCGAGTGAGGTTCTGGAAAGAACCAGAGGTGAAGATCATAAAGGATCTCACCTATGTTGAGCAGTTAGTACGGACCGCAGACACACAAGTTAGAAAGTGTGGAAACAAGGAAATCCCGATGGTGCAAGTCCCTTAGAATCACCTTAAGATGAAAAGTGCACCAGAGAGACCGAGAGTTCCTACTCCAGTGATACCGTGTTTCTTTATAGACTAGAGTTTATGTGTTGTTATGATTGTGCTTATGTTGTGTATATGCATGCGCCTGTTTGTTTGAACATTCGGGGACGAATGTTCTTAAAGGGGGGAAGAATGTAATACTCGGCTAGATTCCGACATCGGAATCCCTACCTTCTGGCGGAATCTCCGTTGGAATCTGGAATTTTGATGAAGCCAGAGTCTTCTTGAGGGGTAAAATGTGTTTCTAAAATGTTTTTATTGATTTCATGATTTTAAATGAAAAAGAATTGAGTTTTTAAAAGAAAAGACCAAAGGGGCATTTGCCAGGTTCGGCCGCCGAAAGTAAAGTTCGGCCGCCGAACATGGGAAGGTTTCGGGAGTGCCTTTGGCCTTCGAAAACCTTGTTTGAATGAATCAGGTTCGGCCGCCGAACCTCAGGTTCGGCCGCCGAACCTCAAGTTCGGCCGCCGAACATGCATGAGTTTAGGGGACACGTTAGGCTGTCGAAGGTGGTTCAGCAAGCCACCTATAAAGAGCCCTCAGATCGGAAATGGGCGAGTTTTCTCCCCATTCTCGAGCTCAGGTGAGTCTTGGTCCTCCTTTGGTCGTTTTCTTGTTTTCTCTACCCATCCTTCAAGTTTTCATGAGATCTACCCTTGTTTTGAAGATTTAAAACCCAAATAGAAGTTTTGGAGCTTTGAGGCTTTTGGAGCTTGGATCCTCCACACCTCCGAGTTAGGGATCGCACCACCCCTCGATCTTCAAGAGGTAAGTGTAGATCCTTGCTTCCCTACTGTTTTAATGAATTTTTAGCAAGTTTAATGATGTTTTGATGATTGAGTATGGATAGATATGCATGCTAGGGTTTATGTGGGTTTTGTGCCCAAAGTGTGTTTATGTGATGCTATGTTGAAGGTTTGAGCTGGTTTATGCATGTGGGAGAGTGTATGCATGATTGGGAAAGAGCAAGTGAGATTATGGGTTGTTTTGATGGTTTTGGCCTATGTGGGTCATAAACTATCTATGTATGCTTTTGATGTGTTTTTGGGGTTTAATCTAGTTGTTAAGCTCCTTTATGCATGACTAAGGGTTTATGCATGACTAAGGGTTTATGCATGGTTTTGAGAAGTTTATGCATGTTTTAAAAGGTTGGATGCTTGTTTTGGGGGTTTGGGAGGCTTGTATGCACAAGGGCTGAGTTCTGGAAGAACTCAGGTTCGGCCGCCGAACATGCCTATGGATGCATGAATTGGCCGCCAAACCTTGCCCCCAAAAGTTGTGTTTCAGAGCTGAAGCAGACTTTCGGCCGCCAAAGGTGATGTTCGGCCGCCGAAAATGCATGACTTTCGTCTCTGGAGAAAGGGTTCGGCCGCCGAAGGCGCCCCCGAACCTGCATGACTTTCGTCTCTCGAAGGGACCTTCGGCCGCCGAAAGTGCCGCCGAAAGTGCCCTGTCCAGCCTTTTCATGAGTGTTCTGTATGCATGTTTCCTTGATGCTTTAAGGGGTTTTGGGGGAGTTGTTTATAAGTTGTTTAGGGTGTGTTTGGCACCTCACTGGAGTCCACCTGTGTAGGATCAGACCCGAGGAACCGAGGTGTTTAGCAGTGTCAGCCGTTTCAGAGTCGGCCCAGAGCTAGTCAGAAGTGAGTGGAACTAAACCTAATGCTTTAACTTAAGAAATTAAATGTTTTTAGAGCATGAACCATGCATCATGAAATGCCATGATATGTATTAGGTTGTTTTGCATTAGAATCCACGAATATGATGCATTGCATAATATGTTGTTGATGTGGATGGATATTGGATGATCCTTAGCCCTCAGTATGAGATGAGATAATATGATATGAGATGACATGGTATGATATAGAAAGCCCAGGTGTGGCCTAATCGCCCCTGGCATCATGTATATGTAAGGAAAGACCAGGTGTGGCCTAATCGCCCCTGGCATAGTTGGACATGTTATGATATGAGTTATGTAAGCGAATACTAGGTGTGGCCTCATCGCCCCTAGTATAGTTGGACATATTTCGATATGTAGGGGGCTAATGGTGACAAGTTCATCCTTGATGTGGTATGTTTGTGATGTGATGCATTCCATGATGGCATATTTGTAAATGAACTGTTCTGCTAGTGTGGTTTCCGCTCACTGGGCTTTATAGCTCACCCCTCTCCCCTAACCCCAGGTTTGCAGGGTCAGAGATAGTCAGAAGATCAGCAGGTTATGTCTATGGTCAGATTCATGTAATAGATTAGTAGTGGACATGATGTAAGGTAAGGATATGTAATGAAATGTAAAATGTTATGATGTAAATCAATGTAATGTAATAGATAGAGTTGTGCTTTGCCCTAGAAGTGTGGTTAATCCCTTGTATATGGTCCTTATGTATGTCTTTAATGAGACAGGAAAACCAAGCTTATTTATGTTGCCCCATTAGAGTTGATGATGAGAACTCTAGTGTTGGGGTTTATGATTATGAGTTTGTGCTTGCACGAGTTAAGCTTGGTGTATGAAAGAAAGAAAAAGTTTACAAATTTTATGTTTTACAGCTTTTATGTTTATGTTTGGGATTATACCAGATGTACAGGATGTATGTTAGGCTTGCTACGGGTCCTGGTGGCCTTAAGCCGATCTGGATCCTAGCGCCGGTAGCGGTTCGGATTTTCGGGTCATTACAAACATCTGAGCCCAGGTTTAATTTAGAACTTTACGTAGTTCGCTACGTTATTTAAATCCAGATTTATTACTTGTATACCTCCTAAAAAACTCTCCTCTGGCTTACGGAAGATCCGCCAAGGAGAAAGCGAGCCTTAAGGATCTTTATCTCACAGTTCAATGCTGAAGCAATATAGGTAGAGGAGTTAAATCATGAGATAGCATATGAGACATTGAAGAAAGAAACACGCAATGTCAAGTTCATAGATTTCTTAATAAAAAAACTCGGCTGCAACGTATTAACAATTGATAGACAAAGCCCAAAAGTATATCCGGCTGGATGACGAAGTCCAAGCATTGAGGGAGGACAAGAGGGCAAACCAAAAGCAAAATCAAAAGCCGAAGAGGCAAGGACGTATAGAATACCACAGGAGTTACCCCGTCTCCCAAAGGAGGGATGAAAAAAGTAAGTATACAAATTATACTTCATTGAATGACTCACAGATATGTATTCTAATGTGGATCAGAAAAAATGACAAGGAAGTCAGATGCCCGCACAAGCTCAATCCCGAGAAAGCGGAAAGACGAGACAAGACCAAGTACTGATATTTCCATGAAGATCAAAATCATATGATGGAGGAGTGTCGACAACTGAAATAAAAGATCATGAGGCTAATGAGGGACATCACTTTATGAAAGTTAGCGAAGAAGGATAGGGAAGAGAGGAGACCTGGACCTGAGGCAACAACTCTTAAGACCACCCCTGACTGGGAGCCTGTGGGGATTATTCACATAATCGCAGAAGGACCTAGTGATAATTAGGAAAAGTAAGCAAATCATAGATGTAACAGCCGAACTAATAAGCTCGATGACCAGGTTGCCTGCAGTGGTAACATATGTCTCCCGTTGGCTTCTGATAAGGATTGATTCTGCCTCCGTTGTCTGCTATAGTGGTGACTGCTTTTCCCTTACTATCTCTGCTTTCTTCCATAGTATTTTGAGGATTGCCAGAATTTACAACCTTAGAAGGTTGCCCGCTGTAACTGCCTCTATACTGTTGCGTCCCTATCGAATTAGAATTTTTATAATTAAAATTTCAGTTATACTGCTGTCGTGGTTGCCAATCAACATGCTCTTCTGCCTTTTTTGCCATCTCAATGGCGCCTGCAAAGTGAAAATCATAGCTACTCCCATCATACAACGAATTTCGTGATTCAATCCCCTCTGATAATGAGTAACCTGCTGGGCTTCATTATCACAGTTTTCACACCTTGTCTGCAACCTCAAACTCCTCAGTATATTCATTCACCCTTTGATTTTCCTATACACAGTCATGATACCAGTTATACAAAACCTGAGCGTGATCACTAGGCAAGAACTGCTATTCAATCATCTGCTTCATCAACACCCAGTTTCGTATGGGTTGGCCTCCTCCGATAGTATTCATTTTGAACTGAATTCCACCAAGCTGCTGCACCCCCTTTTAACTTATAGGCCACAATTGGAACCTTGTAATCCTCTTTCACGTTCATAACTTCGAAGAAACCTTCAACCTCTGCTAACCAATCAAGAACAGATTCTACATCCAACAAACCATAAAAGTTTTGAAGATCTATCTTTATCTTGTAACCTTCTTGATAATTCTTTTGGTGATTTGCAGGTATAGGATTGGCGACCACAGGATTGGTGACTAGCTGGGGGTGTGCGGTCACGGCGGGTTGGTGGATTCCCTGATGCAAGGCTAGCTGTTCGATCATCTCCCTCAATTCTGCCAAAGATGCCTCAATTGTAGCAAGTCGTGCCTCTTGGTTGTCTGCTATGGTCGAACTTCGCTCTGATACTAATATGATAAAGACTAGAAATCGAAAAATCTTATTGAAATTCTTTAAAAATTGAAACATGAATTTCTAATAGTTAAGGGAGGCTATTTATAATAGGAAAAAAAAACCCTAATATGCAAAATTATAAAAATATCTAAAAAATTAATTAAAATGCAAAATTCACTCCCTAAATGATGAAATTTTCATATTAAACTTTGTGACAGACCTATGCCCCTTGTCACATTTTTGAAAGTCGTGTGTCTCGAAATTTCTTTTACGAAAAGTTATCGTGGGTCTCCATCGGACGTCAGTAGCAAAAGTTAGGTCCGGTCCAAATCTGACATAAAGTCCAAGACTAGTTGCTTCATGTCATCTAATCTCAGTGTGTTTTTTGAAATCACACATAATACAGAAAAAGAGACAAGATAAAGTTTTATCAGCCTTTATCCTTTACTTTCAACATAGATTCCCATTTTTTTATTCAATTCAGGTTAAATCATAAAATTTTTTGCATCAGATCACAATCAACCCATAAAAAAATATACTCATAATTCAAGTCATATAATTAACCGTTTCAAAGGCTGTTGTTTATAATTGGCCAAGTTCTCAAAGACTGTTGGGTGCCCGAGTAGCTGCAAGTGAATTATTGTTCGTGGAGTTGATATTGCGAAGATTTTTTTTTTTCAGCTAAATTTATTTATGCGCTTGAGAATAGCAATGTTTATATATGTTGGACTAGAGACAATATATAAAGAAAAAGAAGAACTCTTTATTTTCTGAGGATTACATTAATGAGTTCCAAAAAAAAAAAAAGTGTAAGGAAGGAATTTCCGGAACATGATTACTTTAGAGGAGTCATTGGTTGCTGTGTTGATCAAGTAGGAACAATGTTGCTATGCAAATGATTGCTATTGGGGATAACTCCAATATTAGACATTCGATCCATACAGTCATTCAGTTGTGGTAATTACTTGCAAATAATAAATGAATATAAAATTTAATGTAATTTCGCATAAGTCTATTTTATTAATTGCAACTACTGATTATTATTAATAAAATCACACATATTCAATCACTCATAATTTAACTTTACTGCATACCATTCACTAGACGACGCTAAAAAATTCTATCAATCACATTTTTATTTATAGTGTTAGTTTACTCTGACTAGGAAAGAGTATTTCACCAGTATTATTAGTTTTCATCTATTGTAAAATAAATCTTTAACTCTAATAGAAAAGAATATCCACTGGGTATAAATCTAATACATTCTAAAAAAATACCTCTATTATTAAAAGTATTTAGTTAGACCAGAAAGGAGAGAAAAATGGCACTAGCTATGGTTTGAATGGAGGGGGTTGTCCAACACTGGTTACAATGGTTGAGACAATAAATAGGGAAGATGTCTTGATCGCAACTGTAGCTAAAATTACAATAATTTTCATTATTAAATTTAAAATAAGAAAATTCTAGTGGATGGGTTCTCATACACCTTGTATGTAAGAAATTTCCTACAACAATAGGATACCTTGTTGCTATTTGTCACAAGAAAACCATTAATGAGTATATTGATAATTTCAAGGTATGTGCAATGGCAGGCATTATAATGAATAGGATATTTTCATACATCTCTCGTTGATCCAATCCTATTGAAATAATTTTGAACAATCTTGTATATTTTCTAAATAGATTGAGGAGGAAAATTATACGAGACCACAAAATAATTAGAATAATGAGTTTAGCACGTGAATTTGAAAGAGAGTTACAATCCATCCATTGAGAAGTTAACAGGTGTTGTTGAAAAAAACAATTTCTAAAAACTTCTATCTGAAAAATATTTAAAAATTATTCATATATAAAATATATTTTTTTTTATGTATTTAGAATATATTTGAATAGTGGAAAAATTGGAGAAATGAAAATAAGAGATAGAAAATAAATTGAAAAGACACTCTCCAATGTTTGGATGGAGGAAAAATAAAAGGAGAGTATTTTCCCAAGTATTTCCTCTAATCTAAGGTAAGCATGTATTATTTTTATCCCTCTTTGTTTTTCCCTTGTTTCTTTCCTCAATTATAGCAAATGTAAACTAATAGGAAATTGAATTGTTGTTTTTTCTTGTTTTGAAATGAGATATTATTCAGAGTTTTCTTGCTTTGTTGTCATTTACTGCATTAATGGTTTGGCTTTCTAATTGTCAAGTGTTGTGAAGAGAGATGATTTCTTTCCCACTTTTGCTCTTTTTTTTTTTTTTATTGATCAATAAAGCTATTTATTTCTCCTTTCTCCATACATTTTCGGTTTTTTTTAATAATTAAATGTAAGAATTTTTTCATAATTAAGATTTTTTTATTGGACTAAAATTTATTTAATAAAATAGTATAAAATTAAAGGATATCTATTTTAATTAAAATAAATCCTATCCATTCATGTACTATTTAATTGATATACCAAATAAAATCAAGAGATATATATAAGTATCTTTCTACCCATTTAAGATTTTTAAGTATCAAAGAGATTAGGGTTATCTTTAAAAAAGAAAACTCAAACTCAAGTTTCTCTCTTATTAAATGAAAATGGTTCAAGTTAATTTCGCATAAGATATACTTTTATATATTTATGAGACTTAATTTATGTAAAATATGTTATTGGGTTATTAAATGAATTTTATATTTATAATTCATATTATAATCATATTTACAGTGCACTTATCAATTTAGTTTGATGGTAAATATATTTGAGTAAATCCGAGAGGTTCTACTCTCTCGAACCCCAATTTTTATTTAAAAAAAAAAAATCATACTTACAATAATTAAAGAATTAATTTTACATTAAAAATAGTTGACAACCGGTAATTTATAGTTATTATTTTTAGTTTATAATTATTAATGATAGCGAATAAAAGTTTATTTATATTAAAAAGTAAAAATTTGTGTAATTGAAGCTGTTTATATAATTTAGTACTTTTAAAATAAATATATAATTATTAAACTATATTTGATCATATATATAATTGTACGTTGGTGAGGATAAGGCTGTGGTTGCCTTTAAACTGGCCTTAGATTTAGGGTTGAAGTTGCAACTGGGGTTAAGGTTGGCATTGTGGCGGTTTGCTCGGCCATGTGTGATCAAAGAAAAATTAATGGTGAGTTTGAGCATGCGTATATTGATGGCGAAGAGGAAGAGAAATTGTATCGTTTATCGATGGTGAATAGAGAGAGATTCTAAAACAGTGATTTGGGTGAAATAGAGGTATTATGTAATGGAATTTGGCTATCACATTTTCAAACAAGGTGTACATTCAATGAGCATGGAGAACATAGAATAAATTTTATTTTACTAAAATAAAAATAAATGTAAATGGAGAGTTTGGCTCTAACAATAACAACACAATTCCTTTTCCTTCTTTGGCTAACCAACATCATACACTGCTCTTCTTTCTCACATTGATAAACTAAAAAAAGAAAAAAAAACATGGGACAAAGGTATAGAATTGTAATAACAAATTCAGTTTCTAGATAATCATAGAAACATGATTGCTTCTCGCCATTTAATCCCCAATAGTAACTCAACATCATATCATGCCTTAAAGAAACTAAAACCGTTGTGTAAACAGTAGCTTATATCAGAACAACCCAAGGAAAAGGCTTCAACCGATGCTATCACTCCAAATATTTCTCATATATTTTCACTCTAGCTTTAATTTGGGTAGAAATTGCAAATAACAAAGAAACACACACATATATATAAAAAATACAATCTTGAATGGCATATATATGTTCAGTGCTAGCTTCAATTCAAGGCAACACTGAAGATGGCACTGACATTTTTGCTGCGGTAAGTATCAAAAAGGGAAAATTACTTTTTAGTCCCTGAGATTTAACGTAATTAACACTTCTGTTCCTCTATTTTGACGACCCAACACTTAAGTTCCTCACTTTTTTTTCCGTCCAAATTCGTAGTCCTTCCGTCCATTTAAACCGTTTGGTCAAAGAGTCAAAGGTGAGAGGTGATAGTTTTTTCCAAAAATACCCTTTTCTCAATGTGAAATTTCTATTTTTTTTTTCTCTTTCATGTTTTCTCCCGTTGAAGAAGAAAAAGAAGAAGAAGAAGAAGAAGAAGAAGAAGAAGAAGAAGAAGAAGAAGAAGAAGAAGAAGAAGAAAAAGAAGAAGAAGTTGCAGAAAGGGTAGAAAGAAGAAGAAGAAGAAGAATAAGAAGAGGCATTTGGGTTTGGGTTTTGTGATTTTGAAATAGCGGGATTTTTAGAGGGTTAATTTTGTCAATTCATGTGTCCCAAACGACTATTTTGGACGGAAGGACTACGAATTTGGACAGAAAAGAAAGTGAGGGACTTAAGTGTTGGGTCGCCAAAATAGAGGGACAGAAGTGTTAATTACGTTAAACCTCAGGGACTAAAAAGTAATTTTTCCATCAAAAAATTATGTCCTTTTTAATTTATTATCTTTGCTTTAATTGTAATCTTAGTATAGCATGGTCAAGTATGGTGTAACGACCCGGAAACCGATACCCTACCGTAACGGCCCGAACCGCCACCGGCGCTAGGATCTAGATCGGCTTAAGGCCGCCGGGACCCGTAGCAAGCCAAACATACCTCCTATCACCTGGTCAAATCCCATACATGATCAAAACTTTAACATAAAAACTTAAACATCTGATGTACAAACCGAGCCTGACCTGTATGCGACATAACTGAAAACATAAAAGGATCCCCTACTAGAGCCCTCATCACAACTCTAGCTGGGTCAACATAACATACATCAAGCCGGAGTCACATCCAAAGAACCAAACCTAACCTGTGCATGCATCAAACCACAACACAAGACCTCCATTAGGGCCCTCATCCATTACCAAAGCGTGGTACACAACACATGCCACAAGTTTAGTTCAAACACAACTCGACATCTAACACAACATACATCATGTATTAGAAAGGGACTAACCAAGTCTTAGGTCCAAGCACAGTACTAATCCATAAACATAACTCCACTTAACTTTACATTACATTCTCTTACAAATCATTATCAATTTACAATACATGTCCACACTAAAAGTACTAATCTAATACTATTACAAGACTTTTACCCTTGACGTCTTCCTTGCCTACCTCTGACCTGCAAAACTGGGGTTAGGGGAGAGGGGTGAGCTAAAAAGCCCAATGAGTAGAAACAAAGAAAAACAGTTCATTAATTACATGCTTTCATGAAATGCGTCACAGCACAAACAAATCATATCACGGATTGGACCCAACCCCAAAACATCCCTAAGCTATTTGCCCGGCCACCATAGAGGGCACCACAGGACTTCGTAATGCCTGGCCCAGCCAGGTCTTATCCATAGGGCTAGTGGGGTCGTCCTTGGTCCAATCTCCATCAACAGTAAATAATGCAATGCTTCATATTCGTGTAACTAGTGCAATCAACCTATTACATATAAACATGATGCATGAGCATGCTTTAGGCATTTGATTTCATAAAATAAAGATTAAGTTTAGTTCTACTCACCTCTGGCAGATGCTGGACTGACTCTGCAACTGCTAACACTGATGGCCTCCTCGATCCCTCAGGTCCGGTCCTACACAGGTGGACTCGAATGAGGTGCCAAACACATTCTAACCAATCATAAACAACTACCCAAAAACCCCTTAAAACATCACTTAAACATGCATAGAAAACAACCTTGAAAAGGCTGGACAGGGCACTTTCGGCGGCACCTTCGGCGGCCGAACCCTCTCTCCAGAGACGAAACTCGGGCACTTTCGGCGGCACTTTCGGCGGCCGAAAGTCCTTCTCCAGAGACGAAAGTCAGGCACTTTCGGCGGCCGAATCCTCCCTTCGGCGGCCGAAAGTCTGCTTTCAAGCCAAAACTCAGCTTTCGGGGGCAAGGTTAGGCGGCCAAACCATGCATCCAAAGGCAGGTTCGGCGGCCGAAACCACCTTCGGCGGCCGAACCTGAGTTCTTCCCAGAAGGGCAGAACTCAGCTTCTCATGCATTCAAGCCTCCCAAACCTTCCAAACACCCCAAAACAAGCACCCAACCTTACCAAAACATGCATAAACCCTTAACCATGCACAAAGGAGCTTAATAGCTTGATTAAACTCCAAAAACAACGTCAAAACATACATAGATAGCTTATGACCCACATAAGCCAAAACCATCAAAACAACCAAATCCTCACATACTCTCTCCCCATCATGCATACTCACTCCCATATGCATAACCTAGCCTAAACATTCAACATAACATCATATAAACATACATGAGCATCACATAACATACATTGGGCATAAAACCCACATAAATCCTAACATGCATATCTACCCATACTCTACCATTAAAACCTTCATAAAACTTCAAAAGACACTAGGAAAGTAAAGATCTACACTTACCTCTTGAAGATCGAGGGTTGCGTGATCTCTAACTCGGAGGTGTGGAGAATCCAAGCTCCAAAAGCTCCAAGCTCCCAAAACTTCGATCTAAGCTTTAAAACTCTTCAAAATAACCATGGAACTCATGAAAACATGAAGGAGATGAAGAAAAACATGAAAACGGCCAAGGGAGAACAAAAACTCACCTGAGCTCGAGAAAGGGGAGAAAACTCGCCCATTTCCGATCTGAGGGCCCTTTATAGGTGGCCTGGTCAAAGACCTTCGGCAGCCTAACGTGCCCCCTAAACTCATGCATGTTCGGCGGCCGAACTTGACTTTCGGCGGTCGAACCTTGGCTCGTTCAAACAAGACTTTCGGAGGCCAAAGGCGCTCCCGAAGCCTTTCCATGTTCGGCGGCCGAACCTGGCAAATGCCTCCTTGGTCTTTTCTTTTCAAAACTCAATTCTTTTTCATTTAAAACCATGAAATCAGTAAAAACCTTTTAGAAAACACATTTTACCCCTCTAGAAGCCTCTGGCATCTTCGAAATTCTAGATTCCAACGGAGATTCCGCCGGAAGGTAGGGATTCCGATACCGGAATCTAGCCGGATATTACATATGGCTTAAGTGTTATTTAGGTGAAAATGTACTGGTTAATTATGTGAAAGTTACTGCTGCTATATTATTTTAACACGTGAATAACAACTTTTTATATTTGCTTAAATATATGTAATGTCACAACAATGAAGTAGATTTTTCTTTTCGCTTTTTTGTCCTGAAACTAATAAATGGTATCAGAGTCCTCTTATTCTTAGAGGGACAGAGGAATTGAGAGAAAACAAGTGAGAAATCTCCACTAAAAGACCTGTTTTAAATAGAAAATGGCTTTTAGCAATGCTAGAGCACTTTCAACACCGGTCTTCAATGGTGACAACCATCGACTTTGGGCTGTGAGAATGAAAGCCTTGTTGAAAGGCTTAGTTTTATGGCAAGTAGCAGAAACAGTTTAGGGGTATTTAATGGTTGGTTTGGATAAGTTTAAATTCAAATTATTTTCATTCATCATAACACACAATTATTTAATTTTGTAACCAATTTCAATCCAATCTAATTGATTAACCGGTTAACCATTTAAACTATCCAATAACTCCATACCCATCAATTATTAAAATAGTTTTTTAGTTATATTAATTATAAAATATAATAAAAAATTATTCAGATCTCAATTATAAATTTACTAATATAATAAAAGTAGAACTAAAAGATATAAAATAAAAAAATAATAATTAAATGAAAATAAAATAATTAAAATTATATATTACATTTCAAATAATAAAAAAGCAAAAAAAATCTAATTAATTTTATAAATTACACAATTTTAAAACTTGTAAACTAAAAAAGTTAACTTTAAAATAAAAATTATTACTTTAATTTAACTTTTCAAAAATTAAAAAATTAAAATAATTTCTGAGTATTATTTTAAATTTTTTTCAAGAATGTGACTAATTTTAATTTTATAGAAACTAAAAAATAAAATAAAAATAAATATATTTTGCACGTTTAACTTTTTTTTTTTTAAATGTGGCTACTTTTAAATTTTACAAGAATAAAAAATTAAAATAATTTTTACATATTAATTTAACTATTTTCATAAATATGACTAATTTTATTTTTGTAGAAATTTTAAAAAATAATTTATGTACATTATTTTATTTTTTTTTAGAAATATGACTAATTTTAATTTTTTAAAAATTAAAAAATAAAAATAATTGAATTGAAATATTACATTCCTAATAATAATAGAAATAAGAAAAAAACTAATTAGTAATATATGCGAACCAAACACAAAAATTAAGAGAAGGTAAAACTAGAATTAGAATGTATAATTAGATATAAAATGATTATTTATTGGTTAACCAAAAAGAACTATATTAATTGAATAAAATATCTAAACTAATCGAATATAAACATTTAATCAAGTTTATTGGTTTGGATTGGTTGGATTTTATTGACCCCTAATCTTCTCTATTGAGGGCTAATCCCATAGTCACACAGAAGAAGCACCATGTTGAAGAAGTGGCAAAGAAATTCAAAACACTCTCTTATATACATTAAATTGTGTCTGAGCCAATATTCACACGCATTATGGCATGTGAAATAGGAAAAGAAGCTTAGGACAGACTTAAAGAAGAGTTCTAAGGTAGTAACAAACAAGACAAATGAAGCCTTGAACCTAAGAAGAGACTTTGAAGCTTTAAAGATGAAAGAAATATAGAATGTGAAGGAATTCTCTGTCAAAGTTTTGAAGTTTGTGAACCAGATCAGGGTCCTTGGTGAAGATCTTCCAGACAAGAGAGTTGTAGAGAAGGTTCTTATGAGTCTACTTGAGAGGTTTAAAGCCAAAATTTACTCTCTTAAAGATTCAAAAGATCTTTCATAAATTTCACTAGCAAAGCTTGTTAATGCATTGCAAGCAACAGAACAAAGAAGAAATTTGAGGTAGGAAAACAATACTGAGGTTGCTGTTGTCATAAAAAATAAAGAGAAAGTTCACTTCAAGTCAAAAGGAAAAAAGTTTAACAATAGAAGAAAACAAGAAAGAAGGTGACAACAACAAGAATGCAGAAAGGAAATGGAAGTTCCCTCAATGTCCAAATTGCAAACAAACTAATCATTTGGAGAAATTTTGTTAGTATAAACTTGGTGTTTGGGAGAGATTCCAATGATTATGCACAAGCTGCCCTCAACATGACATCTCTGATAAATCCCTAATTGAATACTTTTATAGAGGTTTGTTACCTTCAAAAAGGAGGTTGATTGATGCAGTGTGTGGAGGATCGATTGAAGACAAGACACCTTAGGCCATAAGAGACCTAATCTCCATTATGGCAGCAGCCTCAAAGCAATATAGAGATCAAAGAGAATTGCCAAGGATAGTAAATGAGGTAAGTACATCTTTCTTAGCTTCACAAATTTTTTATCTAACATCTGCTATCCGTAGCCTTATTGTAGAAAAGGCCCAGCAAGCTCATCAAATTCAGCAAATAAGGCCATGTGAGATATGTGCCATGGTAGGACATCAAACCGACATGTGTCCTTCTCTTCAAAAGGAAGAGCACCAAGTCAATATATTTGGGGGTTTAATCCATACTCTTACACCTACAACCCAGGTTGGAGAGAGCATCCGAATTTCAATTATGCTAGGGCAAACCAATTTCAAAATTATCAGCAAAAGAATTATGCACAAACAGCCCATTAAAAGTAAGGTATGCCTCTTGAAGATATTATTAATTCTCTTGCTAATTATATACAAAATTTGGAATGACACATAAGTCAAGTAGCCATATCAGTGAGTAGACTGGAGTCATAAGAGAAATCATCTTCACAAACAATGGTTAACCCAAAACAGAATGTCAGCGCTATTATCTTGAGAAGCAGGGAAGTACTGTTGAATGACGGATTCGACCAGCGATTTGCCCAAACTTCTAGGCAAACCAATAGCAAAGTGCTGCAGAATGACAGATTTGGACAGCAATTTGCCCAAATCCATGGGCAAACTATTGAAAAAGAACTATAGAGTAATGACTCTGAACTTCAATTTGCCCAAATCGAGAGATAGATAGATTTACCCAGTTGAATTGATTTGCCCAAATCGATAAAATCCAGACCAAGGCAGCAGAGAGCAGAAAAACTACCAGACCAGTTCAAGATTTCACCACCCTTTCCAGGAAGGTTTGCAAGATCTAAAAAAGAAAAAGAAGAAAAGAAAATTCTTGAAACTTTTCACAAGGTTGAGGTAAATATTCCTTTACTTAATATTATTAAGCAAATGCCTAAATGTATGAAATTTTTGAAGGATTTTTGTATCAAAAAGAAAAAGCTACTTGAGAATGAATGGAGGAAAATGTTTCTGCAGTTATTCAAAGGCAATTGCCTCCTAAATGCAATGATAGAGGTATGTTCGCTATTTCTTGCACTATTGGTAATCTTGGTGACTGTGCGGTTATTGAAGCCGCTCGAAAATAACCTTTTTAGTTATCCACAATTTTACAACTGTAGATAGTGGTAAAAGGATCGAATCCATATGGAATTGATACTTACTTATTTTCCTTATCAAGACCAAGTAAATAAACTGAAAATAAAATAAAAGGGGAGGTTTTGAGATTGTTGAGCTAAACTAGAATTAAAAATAGTAAAGCAAAGAAAATAATGAAATAAAGAGAATTCAATAATGAGAAAAGCTCTAGTTGAAGAATTGGATCCACTTCAGTTGTTAGGATTGATCATTGACATTTAGGTTCTTTTATTTGACTCAAAAAATTAGTTGTGCAGGTGGAAGAAACTTCTCACCTCCATATCCCTCCTTAAGCATAGATTAACTAGGGAACATCCTCTAATTAACCACTAATCAACAAGTTGCCAAGGAACGTCCTTGGAGCTTTTAGCATCTTACAACTGTCAATTGCATTAAGAGATAGAGTGATAAAGCATAATTTAGACCACTTTATCATGATATTATTAATGTTCATTTACACTTTTTCTATCTAATTTTGTGATTTTAATCTTATTTTGCAGAAAATGGTGTAAAGAGACAATTTGGTGAAAATGCCCCTAAAACTACCTAAAATGGAGCAAAGGAGAGCAAGCATGCCAAGTGCAACTTGAAAGGAGCCAAATGTAATACCCGGCTAGACTCCGGTATCGGAATTCCTACCGTCCGGTGGAATCTCGGATGTCGGAAGCCTCTAGTAGGGTAGAAACATGTTTTCATAAAATGTTTTAAGGTACTTCATGGTTTTAAGTATGAAAATTAATGAGTTTCTGCATGAAAAGTCTTTGGAGGAAAACCCAGGTTCGGCCGCCGAAAGTTAAGTTCGGCCGCCGAACATGCATGCGTTTTGGAGGCACGTTAGGCCCCCGAAAGCATGAGTGAGGGAAGTTCAGGTTCGGCCACCGAACATGACATGCATGCAGAGGCACATTCGGCCCCCGAACGTGGCCTGGCCAGCCACCTATAAAAGGGTCCCTTAGGTCCGCACGGGCGAGCTTTTTCTCCCCCGTCGTCGGCCAAGGTGAGTCTCCGCCACCCCTCCCTCGATCTTGAGTGTTTTCCTTAGATCTTCCATGGTTTTCACGGGTTTTAACTTCTGTTTTGAAGATCGGTGAGTAAAGAACAAGTTTTGGGTACTTGGAGGTTCAAAGAGCTCAATCTCTCCATCTCCAAGCTAGGGTCGCCTTTCCTCTCGTTTCTTCAAGAGGTAAGCTCGGATCCACCCTTGTTATGTATTTTAAACAAGCTTTAAGTTGTTTTATGGGTAGAGATGCATGTTTAGGCTTGTTGATGAGTTTATGGGTTTTGATGTTTTGATGAACAATGTATGTTGATTTTTGTGTGTTTGAAGTGTTGTAGTTGGGGTATTTGATAGTTTGAGACCCCTAGGTGTGATATATGGTGTTTATGCATGTTTTAGAACAAGTTTATGCATGATTGGTGAGTTTGGAGGCAAAAATGCATAAGGGAGCCAAGTTTCTGCCCTTTGGCAGAAACCAGGTTCGGCAGCCGAAGGCACTTTCGGCCGCCGAACATGGCTGGGGAGGCAGGCCTTTCGGCTGCCCAAGTTGCCCATGAAAAGAGACTTTCGTCTCTGTCTGGGACTTTCGGCCGCCGAAGGTGCCGCCGAACATGCATGAGTTTCGTCTCTGTCTGGGAGTTTCGGCCGCCGAAGGTGCCGCTGAACCTGCCTGACTTTCGGCTCTGGAGGGACTTTCGGCCGCCGAAGGTGCCGCCGAAAGTGCCCTGTCCAGCCATTTCTTGCATGTTTTTATGTAGTTGTTTATGATATTTTAGGGGGTTTTTGGGGAGTATATTAGCGTTATGTTTACGTATGTTTGGTCCCTCATTGGAGTCCACCTGTGTAGGTTTGGACCCGAGGAACCGAGGACCCCAGTAGTGAGCCAGCTGCTACAGAGTTTGTCAGAGCTAGCCAGAGGTGAGTGGAATAAACTTTAAGTTTTAAAATAAATGAAATATGAATTTTGAGCATGATCCATGCATCATGAATGCCATGAGATATAGTAGGTTGTTTGCATTAGTATTCACGAATATGTTGCATTGCATTTATGATGTTGATGTGGATTGGTCATTGGATGATCCTTTAGTCCTCATATGATATGATGATGTTATGGCATGATATGGTATGGAAGTCCAGGTTGTACCCATTCTACGTCCCTGGCACGATGTAAGAGGAAGTCCAGGTTGTACCCATTCTACGTCCCTGGCACAGTTGGACTGTATGATATGTTATGTTAAGAGAAAGACCGGTTGTACCCATTCTATGTCCCGGCACAGTTGGACTATGTAGAGGACTATTGGTGACAATACCATCCGAGATGTGATTAGTTGTGATGTGTTGCATTACATAATGGCATGAGATTTTTTTAAATATATGTTTTCACTATTCTGCTCACTGGGCTTTGTAGCTCACCCCTCTCCCCTAACCCCAGATGTGCAGGTACAGGGTAGACCAGGAGGTTAGCCAGAGTTTTGAAGTATGTGTATGTAATAGTTAGAAGGTGGACATGACAATTGTAATATGATGTAATGTAAGAGATTACAGTATGTATGTAATGAGGTATATTGAGGTTATAGATGTGCTTGACCCTATGAGTTTTGTAATCCCTTGTTGATGCATGATCTTAGATATTTGATGATACAGATGTTAGCCAACTCATCTCATGATGTATTGCCCATTGGGGCATTGTTGAGATCCCACAGAGGGATTATGTTTATGATTATGGCTATGCACAGTAGATGTTCAGGTTGAGTTGGATGAATGAAAGGAAAAGTTTAAAATTTTTATGTATGTTTGTTGATCATGTATGGGATTAAACAGGTTTACAGGTTATATGTCAGGCTTGCTACGGGTCCCGGCGGCCTTAAGTCGACCCGGATCCTAGCGCCGGTAGCGGTCCGATTTTCGGGTCGTTATAGAATGGTATCAGAGCCCTAGGTTCATATGGTCGGACCTAGAGTGTCGGGCTCATAGATGTTATAGAAGGTCAAGCACAATAGGAAGATCATGTCCACTAGGATAGGATGTGGAGTCCTGTCTTGCATGATGATATGAATTGCCATGACTTTGTGCATGTGCATTAATGATATGCTATGCTATGTGATGTATGTGATGAGAGTTCATGTGTGCCCACATGAACCATATGATGCTAATGCTTGCTTGATGTGAACTGTCTTTCAGAAAACAGGATGAGGGGAACTCGTCGATCTGCCCGATTGACTGGAGTGCCACCTGAGGATGAGGGCACGAGCGCCCGTCCTCCTACATTGCCTAGGGCAATGTCTTGTAGAGATAACAGAGAAAGAGCGTCAAGGGACCCTAGAAGGTCTTTTGATGCTAGCAGAAGGGGGACTGATAGAGGAGGAAGTTCTTCAGATGTGAGGGAGGTTATGGAAGAGGATCAGAGGAGGGATGGGAACCTGGATGTGAGCATGGAGGAAGAAGGGACAGGGGAGTCTCAGGGAGGCGTTCAGGCCTCAGGGTATGGTTTTCCACCCCATTATCCACCCTTTCCACATGGTTCAGGGTATCCGATGGGAGGTACATCGGATTACTCCAGCTTTAACCCCTACCCTACCTACATGCCCTATCCACCTTTCTATCCACCTTACACACAGTACCCAGCTTATCCACCCTCACCCTTCTATCCAAACCCGGCAAACCCCACCTCGGGGAATGCTGCACCTCCACCTCCACCACCTACAGAACCAGCAGCCCCAGTTACTCAACCCCCTAGACCTAGCTCAGCTGATGGGAGCAAGGTAAAGATGACAGATTACCTCAAGCTAGATGCTCCCAAATACAAGTCAGGGGATGACCCCTTTGAGTATCTGAGAGTGGTGAAGACAATAACTGATGAGCTAGGGGCAAGTGACAGCAGGGCCATTCAGATGGCAGGGTTCACTTTAAAGTGCAAGAAGGCACGGGAATGGTTCAAGTGTTATGTGGACCCGAGACTAGACGGTATGACATGGGAAGAATTTGCGAATGAGTTCGCTGGATGGGCTTTTCCAGACAGTTCTAGAGAACTGAAGATGATTGAGTTTGAGCAACTGAGGCAGTTAGAGCACATGGGTGTAGAGGAGTTCACGGATAAATTCTTGGAGCTATTGCCTTTTTCAGGGCAAGCTCTAGATACAGATACGAAGAAAGCCAAGAAATATGTTATGAAGCTGCATTCCAGGTACTCCTCGTTGGTTCAGTCAGCTGAGAGAGAAAGTTTCCACACTGTGGTGGATATGGCTCGAAGAATGGAAGCAAGTGCTATAGTTGAGGGGTCAGTGAAGCAGTCAGTGACCCAGTCTTCAGGGGTTAAGACCCCAGGCAGAGGAGGACCAGGTTTCTCTTCTCAGAGCTCAGGTAAGAAGAGGTGGGATAACACCACCAGGAAGCCGAAGAAGAATAAGTTTTGGAACAAGTTGAAATCCGGTCTGGGATTTGGCGGTGGCTCGAGCTCAGGCTCAGATGGTACAGAATGTCAGAGATGTGGAAGACCGCACAGGGGAGTGTGTCGAGCTGGGACTAATACATGTTTCAGATGTGGTCAGGAGGGACACATGGCTCGGGATTGTCCTAGAGCACCTTTTATGGGCCAGCCCCAGCAGACAGCTTCTGGTAGTGTGGCACAGCCAGCAGTTCCATCCACAACTCAGGGCAGTGGCAGAGGTAGAGGGAGAGGGGCAGCCTCTTCTTCTGGTTCCCAAGGTGAAGGTCCATCAGCTCCAGCCAGGATCTTCACCATGACTCAGCAGGAGGCTAACACATCCAACACCGTGGTGTCAGGTAATCTCGTCATTGGGTGTTCTGATGTGTATGCATTAATGGACCCGGGTGCATCTCATTCATTTATTGCTCCGAGAGCCGTTGAGAGGTTGGGTCTGATAGTCTCTGGGTTAGAGTGTCCCCTATGGGTCAGTGGACCCAAGTGTGACCCGTTAGTGGCAGTGTCAGTCTGCTAGTACAGTCCAGTTTTTGTTGAGGGAAGATGCCTCTCCGCCGACCTTGTGGTTCTAAATTTGACAGACTTTGACGTCATTCTAGGGATGGATTGGCTATCTACCCATGGTGCTACCTTGGACTGCAGGGACAAGGTAGTCAGGTTCAGAGATCAGAACGGGTCAGAGGTCGTCTTCAGAGGAGACAAAAGGGGTACACCTAGAGGTCTGATATCAGCTCTTCAGGCTCGTAGGTTGCTTAGGAAGGGATGTCAGGGGTACTTAGCTCATGTGAGAGAGCTAGACAGTTAGGTCAGGGAGCCGGCCTCGGTGCCAGTTGTCAAAGAGTTTCAGGATGTCTTTCCTGATGAGCTTCCAGGTTTACCACCTGCTAGGGAGATAGAGTTCGAGATAGAGTTGGTGCCTGGAACTAGACCGATCTCTATCCCTCCCTACAGGATGGCTCCAGCCGAGTTAAAAGAATTGAAGGAACAGTTGCAAGAGTTGGTAGAAAAGGGCTTCATCCGACCGAGCACCTCACCTTGGGGTGCACCAGTCTTGTTTGTCAGAAAGAAGGATGGATCCCTTAGGCTTTGTATCGACTACAGGCAGTTGAACAAAGTCACTACCAAGAATAGGTACCCTTTACCAAGGATCGATGATCTATTCGACCAGTTAGCAGGAGCAGGTTGTTTCTCCAAAATAGATCTGAGATCGGGGTACCATCAGCTAAGGATAAGGGATGAGGACGTGCCGAAGACAGCCTTCAGGACCAGATATGGGCATTTTGAGTTCCTTGTAATGCCGTTCGGGTTAACCAACGCCCCTGCAGCATTCATGGATCTCATGAACAGAGTGTTTAGCCAATACCTGGATCACTTCGTTATTGTCTTCATAGATGATATCTTAGTGTATTCCAGGAATGCAGAGGAGCATGCCCATCATCTGAAGTTGGTTCTGCAGAATTTGAGGGAACATGGCTTGTATGCCAAGTTCTCTAAATGTGAGTTCTGGCTGAGGAGCATTTCGTTCTTGGGGCATGTAGTGTCAGAGAATGGTATAGAGGTAGACCCCAAGAAGACAGAAACTGTGGCTAACTGGCCTAGACCCACTTCAGTGACAGAGATTAGAAGTTTCTTGGGTTTGGCAGGTTACTACAGGAGGTTCGTTCAGGACTTCTCAAAGATAGCAGCTCCTCTGACTAGGTTAACCAGGAAGAATCAGAAATTTCTGTGGACCGACCAGTGCGAAGAGAGTTTTGAAGAGCTTAAGAAGAGGTTGACTTCAGCACCAGTCTTAGCTCTGCCATCTAGTGAGGAGGACTTTACAGTCTTTTGTGATGCGTCCCGTGTGGGACTGGGTTGTGTACTGATGCAGAATGAGAGGGTGATTGCTCATGCTTCTAGGCAGCTGAAGAAGCATGAGTTGAATTACCCCACACACGACCTAGAGATGGCAGCAGTAATCTTTGCACTCAAGATGTGGAGGCACTACCTCTACGGGGTAAAATGTGAGATCTTTACAGATCATAAGAGCCTGCAGTACATCCTGAGTCAAAGAGATTTGAACTTGAGACAGAGGAGATGGGTGGAGCTGCTGAGTGACTATGATTGCAAGATTCAGTATCATCCGGGTAAGGCGAATGTCGTGGCAGACGCCCTAAGCCGGAAGTCACTAGGCAGTTTATCCCACATATCGGCAGAGAGGAGGCCAGTGGTGAAGGAGTTCTACAAGCTTATTGAGGAAGGTCTACAGATGGAGTTGTCTGGTACAGGTGCCTTGGTGGCCCAGATGAGAGTGGCACCCGTGTTTCTGGAGCAGGTGGCTCAGAAACAGCATGAGGACCCGGAGTTAGTGAATATTGCCAGGACTGTTCAGTCAGGCAATGATAGTGAGTTCAGATTCGACAGCAAGGGGATCCTCCGCTATGGGAGCAGATTATGTGTACCAGATGACATAGGGCTAAAAGGAGACATTATGAGAGAGGCTCATAATGCAAGATACAGCGTTCACCCCGGAGCCACCAAGATGTATCAAGATCTAAAGAAGGTTTATTGGTGGCCAGCTATGAAGAAAGAAGTGGCACAGTTCGTGTCAGCCTGCGAAGTGTGTCAGAGGGTGAAGCTGGAACATCAGAAGCCGGCTGGAATGCTTAACCCGCTACCTATTCCAGAATGGAAATGGGAAAATATAGCTATGGACTTCGTAGTGGGGTTACCGACGACGTCCAACAGATTAGACTCCATATGGGTGATTGTGGACAGACTCACCAAGTCTGCTCACTTCATTCCTGTCAAGAGTGGCTATTCTGTGGACAAGTTGGCGCAGGTGTATGTGGATGAGATCGTCAGGCTGCATAGGGTTCCTGTTTCGATAGTGTCAGATAGAGGGCCCCAGTTTACCTCCAGGTTTTGGCGGAGTCTGCAGAACGCCATGGGTACCAGGTTGGATTTCAGTACTGCCCTCCACCCCCAGACTGATGGACAGTCAGAAAGGACCATCCAGACTATCGAGGATATGCTTAGAATGTGTGTGCTGGACTTTGGCGGTTCTTGGAGGCAGCATCTACCTTTGGTGGAGTTTGCCTACAACAACAGCCATCATGCTAGCATCGGGATGGCTCCATATGAAGCTTTATATGGGAGGAAGTGCAGGTCACCTGTTTGCTGGGAGGAAGTTGGAGAAAAGGCCTTGGCGGGGCCTGAACTAGTAGAGATCACCAGCAGGGTGGTACCCATAATCAGAGAGAGAATCAAGACTGCTGCCAGCAGACAGAAAAGCTATGCAGACGTCCGCAGGAGACAGTTAGAGTTTCAGGAGGGGGATCTGGTATTGCTCAAGGTGTCTCCAATGAAGGGAGTGGTTCGCTTCGGGAAGAAAGGTAAACTAGCCCCACGATACATCGGACCCTTCGAAATCTTGCAAAAGATTGGGAATGTGTCGTACAAGCTGGATTTACCTGCTTCAATGGAAAGAATCCATCCGGTTTTCCATGTTTCCATGTTGAGGAAGTTTGTGTCAGATCCGAGCAAGGTTCTTAGTGAGCCTGATGTGGAGGTCCAAGAGGATCTCACCTATGTTGAACAGCCAGTACGGATCATAGACACCCAGATCAGAAAGCTAAGAAACAAGGAAATCCCGATGGTGAAAGTCCTTTGGAACCACCACAATATAGGAGAATGCACCTGGGAGACACGGGAGTCCATGCTCCAGCAATATCCCCATCTCTTTTAGAGGTTAGTATCCTTGTGTGCTATGTGTTATGTATGTATGTTATGTTGTGTTTTTGCCATGCTATGTGTGCTAGTTGAGGTACATTCGGGGACGAATGTTCTTAAGGGGGGAGAATGTAATACCCGGCTAGACTTCGGTATCGGAATTCCTACCGTCCGATGGAATCTCGGATGTCGGAAGCCTCTAGTAGGGTAGAAACATGTTTTCATAAAATGTTTTAAGGTACTTCATGGTTATGAAAATTAATGAGTTTTTGCATGAAAAGTCTTTGGAGGAAAACCCAGGTTCGACCGCCGAAAGTTAAGTTCGGCCGCCGAACATGCATGCGTTTTGGAGGCACGTTAGGCCCCCGAAAGCATGAGTGAGGGAAGTTCAGGTTCGGCCGCCGAAAGTCAAGTTCGGCCGCCGAACATGACATGCATGCGGAGGCACATTCGGCCCCCGAACGTGGCCTGGCCAGCCACCTATAAAAGGGTCCCTTAGGTCCGCACGGGCGAGCTTTTTCTCCCCCGTCGTCGGCCAAGGTGAGTCTCCGCCACCCCTCCCTCGATCTTGAGTGTTTTCCTTAGATCTTCCATGGTTTTCACGGGTTTTAACTTCTGTTTTGAAGATCGGTGAGTAAAGAGCAAGTTTTGGGTACTTGGAGGTTCAAAGAGCTCAATCTCTCCATCTCCAAGCTAGGGTCGCCTTTCCTCTCGTTTCTTCAAGAGGTAAGCTCGGATCCACCCTTGTTATGTGTTTTAAACAAGCTTTAAGTTGTTTTATGGGTAGAGATGCATGTTTAGGCTTGTTGATGAGTTTATGGGTTTTGATGTTTTGATGAACAATGTATGTTGATTTTTGTGTGTTTGAAGTGTTGTAGTTGGGGTATTTGATAGTTTGAGACCCCTAGGTGTGATATATGGTGTTTATGCATGTTTTAGAACAAGTTTATGCATGATTGGTGAGTTTGGAGGCAAAAATGCATAAGGGAGCCAAGTTTCTGCCCTTTGGCAGAAACCAGGTTCGGCAGCCGAAGGCACTTTCGGCCGCCGAACATGGTTGGGGAGGTAGGCCTTTCGGCTGCCCAAGTTGCCCCCGAAAAGAGACTTTCGTCTCTGTCTGGGACTTTCGGCCGCCGAAGGTGCCGCCGAACATGCATGAGTTTCGCCTCTGTCTGGGAGTTTCGGCCGCCGAAGGTGCCGCCGAACCTGCCTGACTTTCGGCTCTGGAGGGACTTTCGGCCGCCGAAGGTGCCGCCGAAAGTGCCCTGTCCAGCCATTTCTTGCATGTTTTTATGTAGTTGTTTATGATGTTTTAGGGGGTTTTTGGGGAGTATATTAGCGTTATGTTTACGTATGTTTGGTCCCTCATTGGAGTCCACCTGTGTAGGTTCGGACCCGAGGAACCGAGGACCCCAGTAGTGAGCCAGCTGCTACAGAGTTTGTCAGAGCTAGCCAGAGGTGAGTGGAATAAACTTTAAGTTTTAAAATAAATGAAATATGAATTTTGAGCATGATCCATGCATCATGAATGCCATGAGATATAGTAGGTTGTTTGCATTAGTATTCACGAATATGTTGCATTGCATTTATGATGTTGATGTGGATTGGTCATTGGATGATCCTTTAGTCCTCATATGATATGATGATGTTATGGCATGATATGGTATGGAAGTCCAGGTTGTACCCATTCTACGTCCCTGGCACGATGTAAGAGGAAGTCCAGGTTGTACCCATTCTACGTCCCTGGCACAGTTGGACTGTATGATATGTTATGTTAAGAGAAAGACCGGTTGTACCCATTCTACGTCCCGGCACAGTTGGACTATGTAGAGGACTATTGGTGACAATACCATCCGAGATGTGATTAGTTGTGATGTGTTGCATTACATAATGGCATGAGATTTTTTTAAATATATGTTTTCACTATTCTGCTCACTGGGCTTTGTAGCTCACCCCTCTCCCCTAACCCCAGATGTGCAGGTACAGGGTAGACCAGGAGGTTAGCCAGAGTTTTGAAGTATGTGTATGTAATAGTTAGAAGGTGGACATGACAATTGTAATATGATGTAATGTAAGAGATTACAGTATGTATGTATTGAGGTATATTGAGGTTATAGATGTGCTTGACCCTATGAGTTTTGTAATCCCTTGTTGATGCATGATCTTAGATATTTGATGATACAGATGTTAGCCAACTCATCTCATGATGTATTGCCCATTGGGGCATTGTTGAGATCCCACAGAGGGATTATGTTTATGATTATGGCTATGCACAGTAGATGTTCAGGTTGAGTTGGATGAATGAAAGGAAAAGTTTAAAATTTTTATGTATGTTTGTTGATCATGTATGGGATTAAACAGGTTTACAGGTTATATGTCAGGCTTGCTACGGGTCTCGGCGGCCTTAAGTCGACCCGGATCCTAGCGCCGGTAGCGGTCCGATTTTCGGGTCGTTACACCAAATAAGGAAAGTAATTTGAAATTCAAATTTCAAATCCTCAAGAGCATTCAAAATTCAAAATCAAGATTCAGCTCATTAAGGAAAGTGCTAAATAAGGAAAGTGGAAAATAAGGAAAGTGCATTCAGCAGAGCAGTTTGAAATTCAAATCTTCAAGAATCCTCTCCCTTATTGAAGAAGCCAAATCTTATGAAGATGCACATTCAAATTTGAAATTCAAATTCAGCTTGTCAAAGAAGTCAAAGAAGACACACATGCCACCTCAAGTCTTGCACATTCAAAATTCAAAATTCAAAGAGAGGCTTCACCTCATCAATGCAAGGTTGGGCGGAATGGGCAGCATCTTGGGCAGCAAGGACATCAACTTGGGCAGCAAGGTAGACCTAGGGCAGCATCTAATCTCTATATAAATGTAACGCCCCGGAAATCCGGACCGCTACCGGCGCTAGGATCCGGGTCGACTTAAGGCCGCCGGGACCCGTAGCAAGCCTGACATATAACCTGTACACCTGTATAATCCCATACATGATCATCAACATGCATAAAAATTAAAACTTTCTCCATACATACTGTCATCAACTAACTCAACCTGTGCATACTCTATACATATACATAACATAGTCCCTCTGTGGGATCTCATCAAGCCTCAAAGGCAAAACAAACTGTGTTGAGTTAGTTTACATAAACATCACAACATAAGATCATGTACATACAAAAGGGATTAACAATATACTGTGGTCAAGCACAACTCTATCCTCAATGACCTCATTACATACATACTGTAATCTTTTACATATCATCATAATACAATTGTCATGTCCACAAACTAACTATTACATACATATGACTTTTTCTTCTTCTTGCCTTCTCTATCTATCCCGTACCTGCAATCCTGGGGATTAGGGGAGAGGGGTGAGCTAGATGCCCAGTGAGTAGAACTATAAAAAAAGAATATTTAAAATATGCTATCATGAAATGCGCCACTGCACAAACAAATCACACCACGGATGGACTGATTCAAAAATCCCTCAACTCCATGCCCGGCCCTATTATGGGCACCACAGGACTTCGTATTGCCCGGCCCTATTATGGGCACCACAGGACTTCGTACTCGGAGTTATTGCCCGGCCCTATTATGGGCACCACAGGACTTCGTATTGCCCGGCCCTATTATGGGCACCACAGGACTTCGTACATAGAAGGCTAATGAATCATCCTAGTGTCCATCCACTATCATCTATCACAACAATACAATGCAGCATAGTCGTGAATTCTAATGCAACAACCTATAATATGATCATGATGCATGAAGCATGATAAAAGCATTTCATTTCTAAATTTAAAAAGGTTAAGTTTAGTTCCACTCACCTCTGGCAGACTCTGACAAACTCTGTAGCAGCTGGCTCACTGCTGGGGTCCTTGGTTCCTCGGGTCCGAACCTACACAGGTGGACTCCAATGAGGGACCAAACATACATAAACATTACTCTAATATATTCCCCAAAAACCCCCTAAAACATCCTGAAAATATCACATAGAGGTATGCATGAAGTGGCTGAACAGGGCACTTTCGGCGGCACCTTCGGCGGCCGAAAGTCCTGGACAGAGACGAAACTCAGGCAGGTTCGGCGGCACCTTCGGCGGTCGAAAGTCCCAGACAGAGACGAAAGTCTCTTTTCGGGGGCACCTTCGGCAGCCGAATGCTGCCTCCACAAGAGGGGTTCGGCGGCCGAAACTTCCTTCGGCTGCCGAACCTGGTTTCTGCCAAACGGGCAGAAACTAGGTTCACATGAACCTCCTGCCTCCCAAACCCACAAATCAAGCATATACTCCAACCAAATCATGCATACAAGTTCCTAGGGGCCTCAAACATGTATATACCCCAACTACAACACTTCAAGCATACTCAAACATGCCACATTGCTCAAGAATCACATAAAACCTAACATTTGCTTAAAAATTCATACAACCCTATACATGCCATTCTACCCCATAAAATCACTTAAAACTTACTTAAAACACATGAGGAGCTTAAGATCGGCTCTTACCTCTTGAAGATCGAGGGTTGAGGAGATCTAAACTTGGAGATGGGAGAAGTTTCAAACTTTTGGTCTCCAAGCTCCAAAACTCGTTCTAAGCTCAAAGATCTTCAAAACCAAAGTTATAAACTTGTAAAAATCATGGAAAAAGGAAGGAAAACTCAAGATTGGGGAAGGATGGCGGAAATGCTCACCTTGGCCGAAATGGGAAGAAAAAGCTCGCCCGTTTTCGGCTAAGGGACCCTTTTATAGTGGCTGGCCAGGCCACGTTCGGGGGCCGAATATGCCTCCGCATCCATGCAATGTTCGGCGGCCGAACATGAGGTTCGGCGGCCGAACCTGCACTTTCCTCACTCAGGCTTTCGGGGGCCTAACGTGCCTCCAAAACGCATGCACGTTCGGCGGCCGAATTTCACTTTCGGCGGCCGAACCTGGGTTTTCCTCCAAAGACTTTTCATGCAAAAACTCATTTAGTTCCATACTTTAAAACATTAAAATACATGAAAACATTTTATAAAACATGATTCTACCCTTCTAGAGGTCTCCGACATCCGAGATTCCACCGGGCGGTAGGAATTCCGATACCGGAGTCTAGCCGGGTATTACAATAAACATCTCCTAAGGCTACCGCACACTCTTCCTCTCCATCTCCACACACCATTCAGCCAGACAAGGCACAAGACACCTCTCCAAGGGCTTCAGCCACCTCTCCCCTCCTCTTTTCTTTTCTTTTTTTGGTTTTGTTTCAGCCATGAGTAGCTGAAACCTTTTATTCTAGTTGAAGATTAGGTGAAACTTTGGTTGTTTTATGGATTGTGAGATCTGAACATACATTGTTATCTTTAGTTTATTCAATATTTATGCAATTTCATGCTTGATTCCATTGTTGCTTTATTATTATGATCAATGTGGCCACTTGATTCTTGATTGCAAGGTAATATATTGTTAGTTTGAATCATTTTGAGTCCGTAATTGCTTGGATTATTCAAACACAAGAACACTTGGTGTAAAAACTAAGGAAGTTGCATAATCTAGCAATATCACCATGCATTTGGATAGCTAGAATTAGGTCTCTCTATTTCCTAATGCAATTGACAGTTGTTTTGATGTCTAAGGCCCAAGGACGTTCCTTGACAACTTGTTGATTTGTAATTAATTAGAGGACGTTCCCTAATTGTTTTATGCTTAAGGAGAGATGTGGTGGTGAGAAGCGCTTTCCATCTCCACAACTAATTTATTGAATCAAACAAAGGAACCTAAGTTTCAATGATCAATCTCAACAACTAAAGTGGATCCAATTCTTCAACTAGAGCTTTTCTTATTATTGAATCACTTTATTTTTATTATTCACCTTCTTTTATTGCTTTCAGTATTAGATCAATTCAATCAATATCAAAAAACCCCCTCCTTTTTACTTTTATTGTCAGTTTACTTTGCTTTCAGTTACTTTACTTTCAGTTCACTTTCAGTATGTTCTCTTGGTCTTGATAAGAAAGATAGGTAAGTATCAATTTCCTGTGGATTCGATCCTTTCACCACTATCTACAGTTGTAAGATTGTTGATAACCAGAAAGGTTATTTTTTACCGGCCTCGACAACCGCGAGTCATAGAGATACCTAATTTTAGCTACCCAAACGTACGGTGATCTTGCTAGATTATACAATCTTCTTGACTTTTACACCAAGAGTTACTTGTGTTTGAATAATTCAAGCAATTACGGACTTAAAACTATCCACACTAACAAATTATTACTTTGCAATCAAGAACCAATGGGCCATTTTGATCTAAATAACAAAGCAACAATGGAATTAAGCATGAAATTGCATAAATATTGATAAATAAAATATAAACAATATATGTTCAGATCTCCCAATCCATAAACAACTTGAAGTTTCACCTAATCTTCAACTAGAAAAAGAGGATTAAACCACTCATGGCTGAAACTAAAACAAAAATTAAGAAAGAAAACAAGAATGGAGAAGAGGAAGGGCTGGCGGCTGGTGCGCGCAGCTGGTGTGGTTCTGCCGAAGATGATAGAGTTCCCTTTGTTTGCTGGTTGCTGTCCTTTTATGGTTGAATATGTACAGGCCTTAGTTTCTTGATTTGTTGGAGTTCTTTTCCTATTTGGATTTGAATTCTTGAAAGGCAAGTGTATCTTCTTGAGATTTGGCTTCCTAGATATGTGGGATTGAGTGCTAAGGTGTCTTGAAAGTTTGCTGAGTTGTCCTCACGTGTTTGGGGAGAAGAAGACTTCTTGGAGTTTTAAAATTTGAATTCCTGCTTCTCTGCTGTCTGTTGTCGCAGGCCTTGTTTGCCCAGGTTGTGTGGGCAAACAGCTCGGGCAAACAGTTTGTCTTGCCCCTGTCTACACAATGCCTCTGTCCTGCGGGTCTGTTTGTCTAGTCTGGTCAAACAGTAAGCCTGTAATTTCCTCATCCTTCTCCCATTTCAGCTTCAACTTGGATTTGGGCAAACGACTTAGGCAAACCAGGCTTGTTCTCTTTTGCTCTCTTTTGGGCAGTTTAAAGGCCATTTTTACCAAATTACTCTTTTACACCATTTTCTGTAAAATAAGATCAAAACCACAAAATTAGGTAGAAAATGTGTAAATTAACATTAATAACAACATGAAAAATGGGACTAAATTTGGTTTAATAAAATACCCCACACCTAGCCCTTTGCTTGTCCTCAAGCAAATAAACTTAGTCAAATAAGCTCTCTTTACTACTTGATCATTTATTTCCACTTAAACTCTTACCCTAGACTCCTACTTTGAAGCATTGCAGTGAAGTGTGCATGCACCAAGTTTACTTTCCTTCTTTCCTTGTTTCCCTTTACTTACCATGCTTATTAATTGTTTTCCTCATTAGAGAGATTATACATGCACATATTCTTGTTTAGTTTAGACAGCCATCAAAACACTTCAATCCTCACACCCAACTCCTCAAAAACCTTCATACTCACTCAACATGTATAGGGGACATAAAAAACTAGCCTAATCCCCAACCAGCAACAACAAAAACACAAGAGGGAGCATTTATCATCAAAACTAACACAAACCCTAAAATTTTAGATCTAACTATATCATGTATTATTAACCCTTAACCCTATCTTAAAACTTGATTAAAACATAGGAAAAGCAAAGATTTAGGCTTACCTTTTGGAGATCTAAGGGTAGCAGCAACCCAAACTTGGAGATGAGAGGAAAACGATCTCCAGAGGTCTTCAAGGTTTAAAAACTTAGATTCAACTCAAATCTTCAAAAACAAAAGGAAACTCGTGAAATTTCCTAAGAGATTTGAAGGAAAAACAACAAAACCATAAAATGGAGGGCAAGGACTCACCTTTGCCCGAAAATGGAGAGAAAACTCTCTCATTTTCGGGCTGAAGGCCTCTTATAGGTGGCTGGACAAACTACTTTCGGGGGCCGAAAGGGGAGGTCCCGCGGCGGCACCACCTTCGGCCGAACCTGGTTTTTCCCTTCCAAAACTATTTTCTTTCCTTTTAACTTAAAACCTTAAAATCATTTTAAGAAAACTTTGTTTTACCCTTCTAGAGAGATTCTAGCTTCGAGATTCCAGGTTCCAACGGGAATTCCGTCGGAAGGTTGGAATTTCCACGCTGGAGTCTAGCCGGGTATTACAAGGGTGAATTTAGTCAAATATTATAAGGACATAGTTTAATTGGTAAAAATTATAAGTATAGGATAAAATTGCAATAAAAGTAAAGTAAAAAAGATTTTTTAGCAATTAATTCTAAACTTTATTGATATGGCGTAGTGATGCGATGTGGTAACATAGCGTTAGTATGACAAGTGACATGGTAATTCTGTTAGTTTTTTAACGACATAAGTAAGGGTAGAGTATAATCTGAACAATTTTAAAAAGTTAGATTTTAACTGATAAAAAAAATACAAGTGTAATTGTAATAAAATAAAAAATAGACTTTTTTTACCATTAATTTTTTTTTAATACCAAAAGCATAAAAATCATTAGAATATGTCAAAGATTCTTTGAATATCCCCTTTAATATCTAAGTCGACAAGAAGTTGACTAGTATGTTGTAACTCTCAATTTCAAAATTTTCAAATTTCTTGGCTAAGAATTCCAATATTGATTCTGTTTTACCAATGCTCTACATATTTCTGCATCTGGTGGCATGTCAGATTGAAGCATTTCTTCCATGAAAGTTCAGCCTCCCTTTATACGTAATATCGTTGGGTTTGAGATTCCCACAAACCATCTTAGCTTTTACAGAAATAACATCAGCTGGCTCCTTTGAAATCTGAACTTTTTCACTTTTTTCCATGTTCGCGAGATAGGTGGTAAGGTAATGGAAGATAACATTGGTATTAATATGCATCTAATTATGCTTGTGGAACCACATCTATAGTTAAAAATTACCATTTAATGTTTCAAGAAATTCTACATCTATTTTGCTACTCATGGAACTTATGAAGGTTGTTTAAGTCTGATACACAGTACTACTTCCAGGTTTTGACACTAGTTACAGGAGTATTACAGGAAAAACAAGTTTTCCTATTTCTTGGAATTTCCTCTTCTTAAACTTGAAGTTACTCTAACAAAAAAAGGGTGAGTATAACTAGTTCTCTAAATTCTATTCAAACTTACTAAATTGTTTTGGGTTCATTCTGTCACTACTGTAATAGGATTACTTACAGAGGCGGGTTCTTCCTATATTTATTTTACCTGAATTCTCATAACCAACTCTAGAGATATAATCAAATCAAGCTAGCTGAGCTTTAGAAAACTCAAGCTGTTGGGTTTCAATCGGATTGAATGCAGCGGAAGAAATAGAAAAATAAAATTTTTCACCATCAAGCTAGCTGAGCTTTAGAAAACTCAAGCTGTTGGGTTTCAATCGGATTGAATGCAGCGGAAGAAATAGAAAAATAAAATTTTTCACCATCAAGCTAGCTGAGCTTTAGAAAACTCAAGCTGTTGGGTTTCAATCGGATTGAATGCAGCGGAAGAAATAGAAAAATAAATTTTTTCACCAACATGGATCACATTTAAACGAAGAAAATAATAATAATTAAAGAGAAAATAAATATCTTTTTTTTTCTCGCAGCAAAACACGAGATCGATCGCTTTGGTTGGGTTGTCGCAAACCACAAACTATTCAAGTGTCCAGTCTATAATGATATTCACATAGAATAGCAATCGAAAAATCTTATAACAGTTCTAAGGGATTAAGAAGAGGAGAGGTTTTAAGTGCTAACTCTATACGCTTCCCATGAATTCTGGAGGCTCTCAAAATGATTTCTACCAAGAGTCACCTTAGCCTCTCATAAGATGCCCTTTTATACTAAAATTCTAGAGTTTTAGTATAATAGTATTTATTTATTTATTTAACTAATTATATAAATAAATTATAACTATGGTCCAAAACTTTAATAAGTAAGCCATATAAATTTTAGACTGTTTTAATTAAGTCCCTTCTTAATCAATTAAATCAAATCATAATTTTTTCAATTTATAATTTTATTCCAATGCCAATTTATATGCAATCAAATTTCTACTTGATTTAACTTCTCGTTTTATTTCTCATGCAGTTCTTTATTTGTATAACACATTAGGTTCTAAATATATTAGCAATAAATATAATTAACTAATTAATTAATTTGAATGTTAAAAATATTGTTTAGTAATATGAAGACTACCCAAATATTCGGAATGTCAAGAGTGGTTTGACTTAACTTTTCAATGTATGGTTTGTTAGTGTAATTAATATTCCATCATCACAAATGTTTCTATTTAACATTTGATGCATGAAATTTGTCTGCAATGTTAAATCATATTAGTTCTCATTTATTAGTCATTGACTTATTGAATGAAATTCCAAACCTCATTTACTAATTTCATTCCATCTTGCACATGGATTTCATAATCAATGCTAGCAGAGAACAAATGGGACATTTTCTAATTTAACCTAGGGTGATAAATCATATCTCAATCACATAAATACCTTTATATAGTTCCTAATATATCCAATTCATCCCCATTTGTTACTCATGAACTAAGCAACGTGTAAAATGAATCAAAATATAAAAGTCCCTATATAAGATTATTTATTGATTTCAAGTTAAAGGATCACTTATACAACTATCACTTGAGTAATTCATAGACACAGATTATTTTCCATATGGATTTCTCAGGTGGGTAAGTTCAGTGCACTTATTCATAAAAAGCACCTACATATTAGTTCTAGATATCTCACATATCTCAATCTATGAGATCAATTGCTTTCTCTAAAAGGAAAAAACATAATATGTACTAGTCTCTACAACTCTAATCATTGTCCAATTATGATAAGAAATCGACCAGGAATATATAGAGACATTACTTAAATGCAATTGGAATCTCATAATTATAACCACATTATAATTTCCTTTTTACAATAATATAGTCTAATAGACTTTATCTTTACTCGATGTTCAATTAAATTAACACTAAAGATAAATAATTTTCTTTATTTAATTGTATTTAAATACTTAAAATATATGAATAATAATATCAAACTACAACCAATAGATTGACTGTAGGGTATATTACTAACAATCTTTCACTTGCACTATATCCAATCGCCTATATGACTTATCACATAAGTGTAAATGCGGTAATTATGTTTCTACTGGAACAATACCTTAGTAATAGAATTTTTAAGATTCTTATTAGTGAAACTCGTTTTATCTCCATATATTTTCTTTCAATGATCTCTCTAATCATTTGGAATTGCCTAAGTACGTACTTGGATCTCTAATGAGACCTGAGTTCCCTTGCTTATGCAATGGCTCAATTGTTATCATAGTTCATTGTAACTGGATCAATAATGATAGGAACCACACTAAGTTTAGAGATGAACTTTTGATCCAAAACTGTCTCTTTTGCTGCCTAGGACATAGAAGTATACTTGACTTTTGTCATAGAAACTGATCTCTAATTTAAAACTTTTCCAACTTACTGCTCTACCATTTAGAGTAAAACTATAACCAAATTAAGATTTGTTATCATAAAAATCTAATTGAAATTTCCTTCAAGTGACATAGCCGAGAATCCTTTCTTGAATTCCTCCATGCTAAACTGTTTCAGTACTTGGTCAATGTAAGTGGATTTAGATAAGCCAAGCAACCTTTTAGATCTATCTTTATAGATCTTAATTCGTAGAATATAAATGTCTTCTCTCAAATTCTTCTTGAAGAAATTCTTGGAAAACCAAGTCTTTATAGATTATAGTAAACGAATATCATTTTCTTTTATTAATATGTTGTAACGCCCCGAAAATCGGACCGCTACCGGAGCTAGGATCCGGATCGACTTAAGGCCGCCGGGACCCGTAGCAAGCCTAACATATAACCTGTAAACCTGTATAATCCCATACATGATCAACAACATGCATAAAAATTAAAACTTTTCTTCATACATACTGTCATCAACTAACTCAACCTGTGCATACTCTGAACATATACATAACATAGTCCCTCTGTGGGATCTCATCAAGCCTTAAAGGCAAAACAACCTGTGTTGAGTTAGTTTACATAAACATCATAACATAAGATCATGTGTGTACAAAAGGGATTAACAATATACTATGGTCAAGCACAGCTCTATCCTCAATAACATTAATACATAAAAAGACTAATCAATTATACATCATTTTACAAATTTGTCATGTCCACCACTAACTATTACATACATAAGACTTTTTCTCTTCTTGCCTTCTCTATCTATCCCGTACCTGCAAACCTAGGGGTTAGGGGAGAGGGGTGAGCTAGATGCCCAGTGAGTAGAACTGTGAAAAGAATATTTAAAATATGCTATCATGAAATGCGCCACTGCACAAACAAATCACACCACGGATGGACTGATTCAAAAATCCCTCAACTCCATGCCCGGCCCTATTATGGGCACCACAGGACTTCGTATTGCCCGGCCCTATTATGGGCACCACAGGACTTCGTACTCGGAGTTATTGCCCGGCCCTATTATGGGCACCACAGGACTTCGTATTGCCCGGCCCTATTATGGGCACCACAGGACTTCGTATATAGAAGGCTAATGAATCATCCTAATGTCCATCCACTATCATCTATCACAACAATAAAATGCGGCATAGTCGTGAATTCTAATGCAACAACCTATAATATGATCATGATGCATGAAGCATGATAAAAGCATTTCATTTCTAAATTTAAAAAGGTTAAGTTTAGTTCCACTCACCTCTGGCAGACTCTGACAAACTCTGTAGCAGCTGGCTCACTGCTGGGGTCCTTGGTTCCTCGGGTCCGAACCTACACAGGTGGACTCCAATGAGGGACCAAACATACATAAACATAACTCTAATATATTCCCCAAAAACCCCCTAAAACATCCTGAAAATATCACATAGAGATATGCATGAAGTGGCTGAACAGGGCACTTTCGGCGGTACCTTCGGCGGCCGAAAGTCCTGGACAGAGACAAAACTCAGGCAAGTTCGGCGGTACCTTCGGCGGCCGAAAGTCCCAGACAGAGACGAAAGTCTCTTTTCGGGGGCACCTTCAGCAGCCGAATGCTGCCTCCACAAGAGGGGTTCGGCGGCCGAAACTTCCTTCGACTGCCGAACCTGGTTTCTGCCAAACGGGCAGAAACTTGGTTCGCATGAACCTCCTGCCTCCCAAACCCACAAATCATGCATATACTCCAACCAAATCATGCATACAAGTTCCTAGGGGCCTCAAACATGCATATACCCCATCTACAACACTTCAAGCATACTCAAACATGCCACATTGTTCAAGAATCACATAAAACCTAACATTTGCTTAAAAACTCATACAACCCTATACATGCCATTCTACCCCTTAAAATCACTTAAAACTTACTTAAAACACATGAGGAGCTTAAGATCGGCTCTTACCTCTCGAAGATCGAGGGTTGAGGAGATCTAAACTTGGAGATGAGAGAAGTTCCAACTTTTGGTCTCCAAGCTCCAAAACTCGTTCTAAGCTCAAAGATCTTCAAAACCAAAGTTATAAACTTGTAAAAATCATGGAAAAAGGAAGGAAAAACTCAAGATTGAGCAAAGATGGCGGAGAGCTCACCTTGGCCGAAATGGGGAGAAAAATCTCGCCCATTTTCGGCTAAGGGACCCTTTTATAGTGGCTGGCCAGGCCACGTTCGGGGGCCGAATGTGCCTCCGCATCCATGCAAATGTTCGGCGGCCGAACATGAGGTTCAGCGGCCGAACCTGCACTTTCCTCACTCATGCTTTCGGGGGCCTAACGTGCCTCCAAAACGCATGCATGTTCGGCGGCCGAACTTCACTTTCGGCGGCCGAACCTGGGTTTTCCTCCAAAGACTTTTCATGCAAAAACTCATTTAGTTTCATACTTTAAAACCATTAAAAACTTGAAAACATTTTTATAAAACATGATCCTACCCTTCTAGAGGTCTCCGACATTCGAGATTCCATCGGACGGTAGGAATTCCGATACCGGAGTCTAGCCGGGTATTACATTCTCCCCCCCTTAAGAACATTCGTCCCCGAATGTTCCTCACTAGCACACATAGCATGGCAAAGAACATAACACACATACTAGGCACATAAACACATAGGGATCTAACCTTAAAAGAGATGAGGGTACTGCTGGAGCATAGACTCCCGTGTCTCCCAAGTGCATTCCTCTAGATTGTGGTGGTTCCACAGGACTTTCACCATCGGGATTTCCTTGTTTCTTAACTTTCTGATCTGGGTGTCTATGATCCGTACTGGCTGTTCAACATAGGTGAGATCCTCTTGGACCTCCACATCAGGCTCACTAAGAACCTTGCTCGGATCTGACACAAACTTCCTCAACATTGAAACATGGAAAACCGGATGGATTCTTTCCATCGAAGCAGGTAAATCCAGCTTGTACGACACATTCCCAATCTTCTGCAAGATTTCAAAGGGTCCGATGTATCGTGGGGCTAGTTTACCTTTCTTCCCAAAGCGAACCACTCCCTTCATTGGAGACACCTTGAGCAATACCAGATCCCCCTCCTGAAACTCTAACTGTCTTCTGCGGACGTCTGCATAGCTCTTCTGTCTGCTTGCAGCAGTCTTGATTCTCTCTCTGATTATGGGTACCACCCTGCTGGTAATCTCTACTAGCTCAGGCCCTGCCAAGGCCTTTTCTCCAACTTCCTCCCAGCAAACAGGTGACCTGCACTTCCTCCCATATAAAGCTTCATATGGAGCCATCCCGATGCTAGCATGATGGCTGTTGTTGTAGGCAAACTCCACCAAAGGTAGATGCTGCCTCCAAGAACCGCCAAAGTCCAGCACACACATTCTAAGCATATCTTCGATGGTCTGGATGGTCCTTTCTGACTGTCCATCAGTCTGGGGGTGGAAGGCAGTGCTGAAATCCAACCTAGTACCCATGGCATTCTGCAGACTCCGCCAAAATCTGGAGGTGAACTGGGGCCCTCTATCTGATACTATCGAAACAGGAACCCCATGCAGCCTGACGATCTCATCCACATATACCTGCGCCAACTTGTCCACAGAGTAGCCACTCCTGACAGGAATAAAGTGAGCAGATTTGGTGAGTCTGTCCACAATCACCCATATGGAGTCCACTCTGTTGGACGCCGCCGGTAACCCTACTACGAAATCCATAGCTATATTCTCCCATTTCCACTCTGGAATAGGTAGCGGGTTAAGCATTCCAGCCGGCTTCTGATGTTCCAGCTTCACCCTCTGACATACTTCGCAGGCGGACACAAACTGTGCCACTTCTTTTTTCATAGCTGGCCACCAATAAACCTTCTTTAGATCCTGATACATCTTGGTGGCTCCGGGGTGAACGCTGTATCTTGCATTATGAGCCTCTCTCATAATGTCTCCTTTTAGCCCAATGTCATCTGGTACACATAGTCTGCTCCCAAAGCGGAGGATCCCCTTGCTGTCGAATCTGAACTCACTATCATTGCCTGACTGAACAGTCCTGGCAATCTTCACTAACTCTGGGTCCTCATGCTGTTTCTGAGCCACCTGCTCCAGAAACACGGGTGCCACTCTCATCTGGGCCACCAAGGCACCTGTACCAGACAACTCCATCTGTAAACCTTCCTCAATAAGCTTGTAGAACTCCTTCACCACGGGTCTCCTCTCTGCCGCGATGTGGGATAGACTACCGAGTGATTTCCGGCTTAAGGCGTCTGCCACAACATTCGCCTTACCCGGATGGTACTGAATCTTGCAATCATAGTCACTCAGCAGTTCTACCCACCTCCTCTGCCTCAGATTCAGATCCCTCTGACTCAAGATGTACTGCAGGCTCTTATGATCTGTAAAGATCTCACATTTTACCCCATAGAGGTAGTGCCTCCACATCTTGAGTGCAAAGATTACTGCTGCCATCTCAAGGTCATGTGTGGTGTAATTCAACTCATGCTTCTTCAGCTGCCTAGAAGCATAAGCGATCACCTTCTCATTCTGCATCAGTACACAACCCAGTCCCACACGGGACGCATCACAAAAGACTGTAAAGTCCTCTCCACTAGATGGCAGAGCTAACACTGGTGCTGAAGTCAACCTCTTCTTAAGCTCTTCAAAACTCTCTTCGCACTGGTCGGTCCACAGAAACTTCTGATTCTTCCTGGTTAGTCTGGTCAGAGGAGCTGCTATTTTCGAGAAGTCCTGAACGAACCTCCTGTAGTAACCTGCCAAACCCAAGAAACCTCTAATCTCTGTCACTGAAGTGGGTCTAGGCCAGTTAGCTACAGTTTCTGTCTTCTTGGGATCTACCTCAATACCATTCTCTGACACTACATGCCCCAAGAACGAAATGCTCCTCAGCCAGAACTCACATTTAGAGAACTTGGCATACAAGCCATGTTCCCTCAAAGTCTGCAAGACCAACCGCAGATGATGGGCATGCTCCTCTGCATTCCTGGAATACACCAAGATATCATCTATGAAGACAATAACGAAGTGATCCAGGTACTGGCTAAACACTCTGTTCATGAGATCCATGAATGCTGCAGGGGCATTAGTTAACCCGAACGGCATTACAAGGAACTCAAAATGCCCATATCTGGTCCTGAAGGCTGTCTTCGGCACATCCTCATCCCTTATCCTTAGCTGATGGTACCCCGATCTTAGATCTATTTTGGAGAAACAACCCGCTCCGGCTAGCTGGTCGAATAGATCATCGATCCTAGGCAATGGGTACCTATTCTTGGTAGTGACTTTGTTCAACTGCCTGTAGTCGATACAAAGTCTAAGGGATCCATCCTTCTTTCTCACGAACAAGACTGGAGCACCCCAAGGCGAGGTACTCTGTCGGATGAAACCCTTTTCTACCAGCTCTTGCAATTGCTCTTTCAACTCCTTTAACTCGGCTGGAGCCATCCTGTAGGGAGGGATAGAGATCGGCCTAGTTCCAGGCACCAACTCTATCTCGAACTCTATCTCCCTAGCAGGTGGTAAACCTGGAAGCTCATCAGGAAAGACATCCTGAAACTCTCTGACAACTGGCACCGAGGCCGGCTCCCTGACCTGACTGTCTAGCTCTCTCACATGAGCTAAGTACCCCTGACATCCCTTCCTAAGCAACCTACGAGCCTGAAGAGCTGATATCAGACCTCTAGGTGTGCCCCTCTTGTCTCCTCTGAAGACGACCTCTGACCCGTTCTGATCTCTGAACCTGACTACCTTGTCCCTGCAGTCCAAGGTAGCACCATGGGTAGATAGCCAATCCATCCCTAGAATGACGTCAAAGTCTGTCAAATCTAGAACCACAAGGTCGGCGGAGAGGCATCTTCCCTCAATAAAAACTGGACTGTACTGGCAGACTGACACTGCCACCGACGGGTCACACTTGGGTCCACTGACCCATAGGGGACACTCTAACCCAGAGACTATCAGACCTAACCTCTCAACGGCTCTCGGAGCAATAAATGAATGAGATGCACCCGGGTCCATTAATGCATACACATCAGAACACCCAATGACGAGATTACCTGACACCACGGTGTTGGATGTGTTAGCCTCCTGCTGTGTCATGGTGAAGATCCTGGCTGGAGCTGATGGACCTTCACCTCGGGAACCAGAAGAAGAGGCTGCCCCTCTCCCTCTACCTCTGCCACTGCCCTGAGTTGTGGCTGGAACTGCTGGCTGTGCCACACTACCAGAAGCTGTCTGCTGGGGCTGGCCCATAAAAGGCGCTCTAGGACAATCCCGAGCTATGTGTCCCTCCTGTCCACATCTGAAACATGCATTAGTCCCAGCTCGACACACTCCCCTGTGCGGTCTTCCACATCTCTGGCATTATGTACCATCTGAGCCTCAGCTCGAGCCACCGCCAAATCCCAGACCGGATTTCAACTTGTTCCAAAACTTATTCTTCTTCGGCTTCTTGGTGGTGTTATCCCACCTCTTCTTACTTGAGCTCTGAGAAGAGAAACCTGGTCCTCCTCTGTTTGGGGTCTTAACCCCTGAAGACTGGGTCACTGACTGCTTCACTGACCCTTCAACTATAGCACTTGCCTCCATTCTTCGAGCCATATCCACCACAGTGTGGAAACTTTCTCTCTCAGCTGACTGAACCAACAAGGAGTACCTGGAATGCAGCTTCATAACATATTTCTTGGCTTTCTTCGTATCTGAATCTAGAGCTTGCCCGGAAAAAGGCAATAGCTCCAAGAATTTATCTGTGAACTCCTCTACACTCATGTGCTCTGACTGCCTCAGTTGTTCAAACTCAATCATCTTCAGTTCTCTAGAACTGTCTGGAAAAGCCCATCCAGCGAACTCATTCGCAAATTCTTCCCATGTCATACCGTCTAGTCTCGGGTCCACATAACACTTGAACCATTCCCGTGCCTTCTTGCACTTTAAAGTGAACCCTGCCATCTGAATGGCCCTGCTGTCACTTGCCCCTAGCTCATCTGTTATTGTCTTCACTACTCTCAGATACTCAAAGGGGTCATCCCCTGACTTATATTTGGGAGCATCTAGCTTGAGGTAATCTGTCATCTTTACCTTGCTCCCATCGACTGAGCTAGGTCTAGGAGGTTGAGTAACTGGGGCTGCTGGTTCTGTAGGTGGTGGAGGTGGAGGTGCAGCATTCCCCGAGGTGGGGTTTGCCGGGTTTGGATAGAAAGGTGAGGGTGGATAAGCTGGGTACTGTGTATATGGTGGATAGAAAGGTGGATAAGGCATGTAGGTAGGGTAGGGGTTAAAGCTGGAGTAATCCGATGTACCTCCCATCGGATACCCTGAACCCTGTGGGAAGGGTGGTTAATGGGGTGGAAAACCATACCCCGAGGCCTGAACGCCTCCCTGTGACTCCCCTGTCCCTTCTTCCTGCATGCTCACATCCAGGTTCCCATCCCTCCTCTGATCCTCTTCCATAACCTCCCTCACATCTGAAGAACTTCCACCTCTATCAGTCCCCCTTCTGCTAGCATCAAAAGACCTTCTAGGGTCCCTTGACACCCGTTCTCTGTTGGCTCTACAAGACATTGCCCTAGGCAATGTAGGAGGACGGGCGCTCGTGCCCTCATCCTCAGGTGGCACTCCAGTCAATCGCGCAGATCGACGAGTTCCTCTCATCCTATTCTCTGAAAAACAGTTCATACCAAGCAAACGTTAGCATCATATGGTTCATGTGGGCACACATGAACCCTCATCACATACATCATATAGCATATCATAGCATCAATGCACATGTATATAATCATGGCATTTCACATCATCATGCAAGACAGGACTCAACATCCTATCCTAGTGGACATGACCTTCCTATTGTGCTTGACCTTCTATAACCTCTATGAGCCCGACACTCTAGGTCCGACCATATGAACCTAGGGCTCTGATACCATTCTGTAACGCCCCGAAAATCGGACCGCTACCGGCACTAGGATCCGGGTCGACTTAAGGCCGCCGGGACCCGTAGCAAGCCTGACATATAACCTGTAAACCTGTATAATCCCATACATGATCAACAACATGCATAAAAATTAAAACTTTTCTTCATACATACTGTCATCAACTAACTCAACCTGTGCATACTCTGAACATATACATAACATAGTCCCTTTGTGGGATCTCATCAAGCCTTAAAGGCAAAACAACCTGTGTTGAGTTAGTTTACATAAACATCATAACATAAGATCATATGTGTACAAAAGGGATTAACAATATACTATGGTCAAGCACAGCTCTATCCTCAATAACATTAATACATAAAAAGACTAATCAATTATACATCATTTTACAAATTTGTCATGTCCACCACTAACTATTACATACATAAGACTTTTTCTCTTCTTGCCTTCTCTATCTATCCCGTACCTGCAAACCTGGGGGTTAGGGGAGAGGGGTGAGCTAGATGCCCAGTGAGTAGAACTGTGAAAAGAATATTTAAAATATGCTATCATGAAATGCGCCACTGCACAAACAAATCACACCACGGATGGACTGATTCAAAAATCCCTCAACTCCATGCCCGGCCCTATTATGGGCACCACAGGACTTCGTATTGCCCGGCCCTATTATGGGCACCACAGGACTTCGTACTCGGAGTTATTGCCCGGCCCTATTATGGGCACCACAGGACTTCGTATTGCCCGGCCCTATTATGGCCACCACAGGACTTCGTATATAGAAGGCTAATGAATCATCCTAATGTCCATCCACTATCATCTATCACAACAATAAAATGCGGCATAGTCGTGAATTCTAATGCAACAACCTATAATATGATCATGATGCATGAAGCATGATAAAAGCATTTCATTTCTAAATTTAAAAAGGTTAAGTTTAGTTCCACTCACCTCTGGCAGACTTTGACAAACTCTGTAGCAGCTGGCTCACTGCTGGGGTCCTTGGTTCCTCGGGTCCGAACCTACACAGGTGGACTCCAATGAGGGACCAAACATACATAAACATAACTCTAATATATTCCCCAAAAACCCCCTAAAACATCCTGAAAATATCACATAGAGATATGCATGAAGTGGCTGAACAGGGCACTTTCGGCGGTACCTTCGGCGGCCGAAAGTCCTGGACAGAGACGAAACTCAGGGACAGAGACGAAACTCAGGCAGGTTCGGCGGCACCTTCGGCTGCCGAAAGTCCCAGACAGAGACGAAAGTCTCTTTTCGGGGGCACCTTCGGCAGCCGAATGCTGCCTCCACAAGAGGGGTTCGGCGGCCGAAACTTCCTTCGGCTGCCGAACCTGGTTTCTGCCAAACGGGCAGAAACTTGGTTCGCATGAACCTCCTGCCTCCCAAACCCACAAATCATGCATATACTCCAACCAAATCATGCATACAAGTTCCTAGGGGCCTCAAACATGCATATACCCCATCTACAACACTTCAAGCATACTCAAACATGCCACATTGTTCAAGAATCACATAAAACCTAACATTTGCTTAAAAACTCATACAACCCTATACATGCCATTCTACCCCTTAAAATCACTTAAAACTTACTTAAAACACATGAGGAGCTTAAGATCGGCTCTTACCTCTCGAAGATCGAGGGTTGAGGAGATCTAAACTTGGAGATGAGAGAAGTTCCAACTTTTGGTCTCCAAGCTCCAAAACTCGTTCTAAGCTCAAAGATCTTCAAAACCAAAGTTATAAACTTGTAAAAATCATGGAAAAAGGAAGGAAAAACTCAAGATTGAGCAAAGATGGCGGAGAGCTCACCTTGGCCGAAATGGGGAGAAAAAGCTCGCCCATTTTCGGCTAAGGGACCCTTTTATAGTGGCTGGCCAGGCCACGTTCGGGGGCCGAATGTGCCTCCGCATCCATGCAAATGTTCGGCGGCCGAACATGAGGTTCGACGGCCGAACCTGCACTTTCCTCACTCATGCTTTCGGGGGCCTAACGTGCCTCCAAAATGCATGCATGTTCGGCGGCCGAACTTCACTTTCGGCGGCCGAACCTGGGTTTTCCTCCAAAGACTTTTCATGCAAAAACTCATTTAGTTTCATACTTTAAAACCATTAAAAACATGAAAACATTTTTATAAAACATGATCCTACCCTTCTAGAGGTCTCCGACATTCGAGATTCCACCGGACGGTAGGAATTCCGATACCGGAGTCTAGCCGGGTATTACATATGTCATATACATATAAAATAAGAAATACAACTCCACTCCCACTAACCTTCTTGAACACAAGATTCATCTATGATAGAATCAAACAGTTTGATCATTTTATCAAAATATATCTTTCATCTGCATGAAACTTTGTATTTCCATAGAAGACATTACAGTCTCTAGTTCTAGTTCCACTTGGATGTTTGTTTATGGTTCTTGAACTTCTTCAAGTTATATCTGACTCCACTGCTTCTTTCAAATAAAATGATTTTCTAGAAAGATAGAATGTTGTGAGACAAAAAATATTTTCTCAATGGGATGATAGAAGTAATATCCAATAGTTTTTATTGGATATCCCACAAAATCACTTAGCTCCTAGCTTATCAGATACCAAATGCTTCACATAAGCATTATATCCCAAAATCTTAATGTGTGATAAGACTGACTTTTATTAGTCCACATCTCATATGAATCTTATCAACAAATTTGGATAGAACTCTATTAAGAAGTTATATCGCAGTTTGTAAGACATATCCCAAAGGGATGGAGGTAAGTCTGCAAGACTCATCATGGATTGTATCATATCTAATAAAGTATGGTTTATCCTTTCTGAATCTCCATTATGATATGGTATTCTAGGTGAAGTCCATTGTGAGAGAATCTCATTCTCTATTAGATAATCACAAAATCCATGACTTAAGTATTCATCATTTTAATCAGATCTAAGTGATTTAATAATTTTGCCAGTCTGTTTTTTAACTTCAAATTTGAATTCTTTGAACTTTTCTAATTATTCACATTCATATTTCATACACATAATCATATCCAGTATAGTCATCAGTGTAATGAAATACAGGTACCCACCTATGACTTGGGTAATCATTAGTCTACATACATCCATATGTATAAGGTCCAATGATGCTTGTGACCGTTCACCTTTTCCTTTAAAAAGTGTTTTGGTCATTTTACCCATTAAACAAGTTTCACAAGTTTCATATGATTCATAATCAAATGGATTATGATATCCATCTTTACGTAACTTAGTGATAATGTAAAAATAGAGATAAAAGTTGATTATCCAATTTGAGTCTCTTTTATATTGAGAATAGACTTTTAGAAGAAACATTATATAAACCATCTATATAAATTTCAGTTTCATACTAAGCTCCTTTATTATAAAAGAACAAGTGTTGTTTTCAATAATAAAATTAAATCCAATATTCAAGGCTAAAATGAAATTAAAATAATGTTTCTGCAAAGTGTTAGAATATAATAATAATTATTCAATTCTAATACTAAGCCAGAAGGTAAAGGCAAATAATAAATTCCTACAGCTAATGTAGCAACCTTTACTCCACTTGCCACTTGTAGGTCCACCTCTCCTTTCCTCAATCATAAATATACCAAAAGCTCATGACTTATATCAGTTAACATTGCACATGTAGCTTCCACATTATCATCAATATGATGATCATTCTTGTCCTTAACATCGTCACTAATATTCTCATCAAGAACATCGGATATGTCTTGATCAAGAATATATAACCTCTTTTCCTGCTTGAGAACCATTCTCAAATTATGATACCAGTCCAAGAAGTTCAATTTAGTTAATTTGTTAGTATCAAGTATGATGCGTAAAGATAGATGATTTACTTATAGTGGAACTAGATTCTATTTATGTAGAGATATTTTAATTATTAGTCTCATGTGTCTTCCTAATTAGTAGATAAGGTCTTTAATCTTTTAATTAGTATTCCACTATTTTATTCAAATTAATAGTCTTATCTATTAATTCAGAAAATCCAGCGGTAGATCTCCTAATGGGCTAGAATCCCATTTAATTTAAATAACCTTGAGTTTGCCCAATAAATTATTATAAAATAAATTAGATAGATAACATAATTTATCAATCATATTTCTATATGATTCCCAGATCAGTTAGGTGACAACTCTTTGTCTTTATTATATCTTATATGTTATGTCTAACTCTTACCCCAAACTTACATAATCATGGGTTTGCCATCCAAATTAAGTAATTTAGTTAAGTAGAAACATTGTTCAAAAATATCAAATATTTCATAACACTAAACATATTCGGGTGAAATTAATCTTGGGTTTGCCCAATAAGTTAATAAAAAACCAAACTCTAATTTTATGCTATAATAATGGGTGGTCAGCTATTAAGTTTCAAATATGTTGGCAACAAATATAATTAACTAATTAATTAATTTGAAGGTTAAGAATATTGTCTAGCAAATATTCAGAATGTCAAAAATGGTTTGACTTAATGCATAGTTTGTTAGTGTAATTAATATATCTTCATCACAAATGTCCCTATTTAACATTTAATGCATGGAACGTGTCTGCAATATTAAATCATATTAATTCTTATTTATTATCCATTCACCTATTGAATGAAATTTTAAATCTCATTTGTTAATTTCATTACACCTTATGCATGGATTTCATGATCAATACTAGCGGAGAAGAAATGAGACATTTCCTAATTTAACATAGGGTGATAAATCATATCTCAATCATATAAATACCTTTATATAGTCCCTAATATATCTAATTCATCCTCATTTGTTACTCATGAATAGGCCTGTGCAATCGATTAGTTCAATTCCGAACCGAAAAAATAAAAACTGAATTTTAAAAATATTAGAAACCGAACCAAACCGATTATTAAGATATAATCAAACCGAATCAAACCAAACCGATATAAATCGATTCAGTTCGATTCTATCAAAATCGAAATTTGTAAATTTAACACGTTTGGACTTGAGCTGTTGATTGGGTTGGGTAAGGGAGGGGAGGAAAGAGGTTGGGTTTGGACTGCTAGTTGGGTTGGGTAAAGGTTAGTATAATAATAGTAAAATGGGTTAATTCGGTTAGTCGGTTATTTAATACATTTAAATCGAATCGAACTGAAAACTGAATAATCTGAAAAATACTAACCGAACCAAATTGAATGTTCTAACTAACTGAACTATTGAACTGAAATCGGTTAGTTCGGTTCGGTTTCTCAGTTTGAACTAAGATATGCTCTCCCCTACTCATGAACCAAGTAACGTGTAAGATGAATCAAAATATAAAAGTTCCTATATAAGATTATTTGTTGATTTTAAGTTAAAGGATCATTTACACAACATCATTTGTGTAATTCATAGACACATGTTATTTTTTATATGGATTTCTCAGTGGGTCAGTTTAGTACACTTATTCATAAAAGACACCTATATATTAGTTCTAAATATCTCGCGCACATCGTAACCTATAAGATCAATTGCTTTCTCTAAAAGGAAAAAAATATAACATATGCTAGTCTCTACAGCTCTAATTATTGTTCAATCATGATAAAAACATCGTCCAAGAATATTTAGGAACATTACTTAAATGCAATTGAAATCTCACAATTATAACCACATTATAATGTCTTTTACACAATAATAGTCTCGTTCATTTTATATTTACTTAAAATTCGATTAAATTAATACTAAAAATAAATAATTGTCTTTATTTAAATCTATTTAAATACTTCAAATATAAAAAAGTTTATTGACCGTAGGACATATTACTAATACAAACTCAATTTGAAAAAAATAATAAAGCTTGGTTATGACCCTAGCTTGAAATCGGTTTGGTTTAAACTCGTTTAACATGTTTATGATCTCGAGCTCTACTTGTTAGTATACTTGTTAAATTGGCTCTTTTAGCACGAAAATGAGCTCATTAAAATGTAGCTCGAGAGCTCTAGCTCAAAATAAAAGAGCTCAAGCTGGAATTTCATATTCAGAAACACACAATGTTTGCAGCATATTCTTAATCTATCATTGGTAGTTACTGAAATTTCAAATTAAGAATCAAATTTCAACCAAACCTATATTACTGATCTTCATGAAGTCGCAACAATATCAATACAAACACAAACCCATGATTTAGACTGCAATGCAGCATGTAATTTCAGCCAAACAAACACAAAAGCGTGAAATGTCTACAACAAAATGCTGCAAGACAGTCTCATAACAGAAAACGACAAACAAACGAACAATGCAAATGTGATTTTCACCAAAGGAACACAAACCCATCAAATTTCAACAACCAAATCGATATATTTAGGAAACCGCGACCCAAACAGCCGACTGAAGAAGAAACGAAGCAGCAAATGAAATCGAACAACGGTGACAAGATGGAAGCAGCATATGAAAACGAACAACGGGGACACGCAGCTGAAACGAAGCAGCAGATTAAATCGCAGAAGAGAGCTGCTCCTTATCAAGCTGAATCTAACAACAGTGACAAAATGGGTGATGAGCTGTCCAACATCATTGTTCACGAGAATCTCTGCAGCCCGCCAGGGCTATGTTCGACAGCAACAGTGTCGAGCATAGCCTGGACGCCCTAAAACACCTACAGCTCCGTGGCTTAAAAGCCGAAGCTACCCGCCCAGCAGATTCAAAAACTTGCTCATTCCCTTCCTCATCTTCTTCAAATTTCTCTGGTTTCAACTTTCTCGTTCCATTACTCATCTACTTCAACTTTGGTGGTTTCTCATTCCCTTCTCTGAAATAGGCATGTTTATATTTATTATTTTTTTTATTTTTAGATACGTTTAGGTATGTAATAGCTTTATTTATTTTTATTTTTAGATGTATTTAAATAAATGTTTATTTTTATTTTTATTTTTATTTTACACGTGTGTAAATATAAAATAGGTTTTTTATTTTTATTATTTTTAATCTAAAATATTTCTTTAAGTAATTTTTGTATAATTTTTCTTTGGTTGGTTCATTTGAAGTAATAATTTTTATCATTATTTTTAATATTTAGTTACATTTTTATATAATTAATTTAGTGTAATAATAAAATATTCATTATAATTTAAATAGAAAATATTTAATAATTATAATTTACTGTAGTAGTAAATTTTTAAATATAATTTAGATAATAATAAAAATGTTTTTGATGACATCTTAAATAGTTATGGAAGGACAACATGGTCGGCGCAATTTTATTTTATTTAGTCCAAACGATTCATCGTCACTATATTCTCTATTATTCTCAATTAGAATATCGATTTGAGACTATATAATAAGAAAGGTAAGAAACATAAATAATAAATTATAGAGAAACTGAAACCATTTTGCACATAAAAGAAATTTCAGAATGTATTATATCTTATTTAAGATGTACAGATTTTTATGGCATTGTACGCATGAATTTTTTTTACTCCAAGTTGGCATTTACTTACGGTTTTTGTTGAGCGATGGCAACGGGAGATCCTTACATTCATGTTTCTAAAAGGGTATATGACGATAATCCTTCAAGATATAAGGTTAATATTATTGAAAAAATTATAATAGAATAATAAAATTTAAGTTGTGTTGGACACTATTTTTAATGATTTATTTTGCAATCCTCTAGAATTGAACAAGTTCTTCTGAAAAATTCATTTTCAGGATCATGACAATAACAATTTATGTCTAATTTGTAACTCAGCAGAAAGCATAGAAAATGAAAGGAATAAAGTAGAAAAATCTTGAGTGACTTTTTTCGTGAAGATACAAGTTATTTATAGTGAAAAATAGTTGTTGTAAACTGTTATAAAAATTTTGAGATAATATAATAAAATCATAGCGGTCAGATTTAATATTAGATTTAAATATCAAATATGCAAAGACAAAAAAATCTCACAAATAAAACGGCCATAAAATTTTATAAGATGAGATAGTTATATTTGAGATCTAAAAATAAATATTTAGTAGTAAGTTAAAATCTTTAGAAATATAAATTCATTTTTACAACAATTTTCCAAATATTTCAAAAAAATTTTCATTACTGGATTTAAGATTTAAGTGTATATGTTTCGAATCTAGTGTTTTTTGGACTATGAACCAGACCTAAATTAATAAAACTTAACGTACAGAATAATTGGTAAAACTTTTGCTTCTATGAACCAAAAACTCTTTTTGATATGCTAATATCCTATCAATCTCATAATACTCCATAGATCTTATTGTCAACGTTGTTTCGTGCTAATAGGTCATACGCATGCTTGGTAGTTCATAAATGCTCTAGAAATTATGCCACAATCTCATAGAAGCGACTCCACTTCACACTTATATAAGTGACATCATCATGTGTATACTGCAATTTATACACCACCCATAAGAGATATAAATATCATTAAGAGCTTTCAGCTCATCCTCTCATTAGTTCAGTCTAGCACTTCTCACACCATAGGAAGGGACAATGTTAAATAGTGCTAGCAGAACTAACAAATAACTTGTTATTACCCATGTGAACTTTTTTCATGAGACCTCTAATCATAAAATTTGAGTTCACCGTTAATTTCAAATTGGCTAAGTCTCATTCCCCTTTGATAATCTGAGATCCAGAAAATAGGGTTTTACAAGGGTTTTGTGAATTTAGAAAAAACTTAGTTCTAGAGGAGAGTATCTCCTCCCTTTTATCCTCTTTCTTCCCCTTCACGCGAGATGGCCTCCCCGCTATAGGACCACCTACCCCCTGGTGTAGGTTCGTACGTAGGGGTGACCCCATACCCCTCCCTATGTCAGGCAAGCATTTAATTCCCTTCGGTGCGTGCGTGGACAAGGCTGCGAAATGACTGGACCCACAGTCTTTTCTTCTTGTGACCGGGTTTGAGGGAAAAGGACCAGAACCTAGGAAAGGGCTGGCTTTAAGGCTGATAAATGGGCTGGGCCGGTCTGAGTGAGTGACTTAAATAGGAGTCCGATCCGGAGGATGGACGGGTTGGGCCTGGCTTATTCGGGGGCTTAGGAGCCTCCTGATTGTGGGCTGCTACTATAGGCTCGGCCTCGTAAGGGGATGGAGAAATCCTGCGGTCATCACCCTTGATATTTCATTTATTAACTTCTTTCTTAAAAATATAATCAAAGAATTGGCCAAATTTACTTTAACTTCATATAATTAATGGATTAATCAGCATATGCTTAACCATATCATGTTTTAGATGAATATATTTATTTTTACTATTGAAAGTTTTATTATTTGCAATAGCTATTGTCGTTTGGCAATCATAACACATGAATGGTATTGATTTTATTCTCAACAGAGTATTTGCTAAGAAATTTTTTAACCATTCAAGCCTCATTGTCATCTAATTCAAGAGCAATAAACTCTAATTCCGTGGTGGTTTTGACATTAAAAATTGATTTCCAAATAATTGCATCACTATCTAGATTAAATACATAACAATTAGTGGGTTTTATCTCATTTAAATCTAACTTTCAATTAACATCACTATATTCTTCTAATATAGTGGGACATCCATTATACTATAACTCATGGTACCTCTCAAATAATTCTTTAACTCTAATAAAAGTAACCTAATGATCATGATTAGATTATGTGTAAATATACTCAATTTACCTAGCATAAGCTATATCAAGTCTGAAAAATTCATTAAATGTAGCAATCTTTTACTAATATGTGCATATCTAAATTGAGCAATAATATTATTTCTATTTTTCTTTGAGAATTAGCATTATATGAGATATTCACTAGTTTGACATTGAAATATCTAAACTTCTTTGCTCTTGTGATATAATTATACTATCATTCCAATTTTAATACCCTAAATTATATTTGCTTCCTTCATATATTTTATATCAAATTTATAAATAGGGAAACATTTAATTTCACATGCTATATTATAATTTGTATCAAATATAAGCATATCATTCATATATAAACAAATAATCACATGTTCATTACGTATAAATTTTATAAATATATACACTAGCCAACGCTTAGTGAAATATATCATATCACTATTTAGGTGCTTATTTTAAACTATATAAAAATTCAAGAATTTTATTTTCTTAATTAGAAACAAGATAACCTTTATACCACACAAAATATAAACATATTTTTAACAAAATATCCCCACACTTTTAAATATTTTAGGTCAATCTTATAAAAAATCTCATAATTCAGAGGAGTCTTATGAATTTTTTATTTTATTTTCTTATATTGCATTACACTTAATGCTACTATAAATAAAATAAATGCAAGTATGCATAAAAGTAATAATATTTCATAATAATTTATTATTTTAAATTTTTAAAAATAAAATACTATTAAAACTCTAATAAAAAAAATTTAAGTGCTACTTAAAATACAACGACTAAGTTGTTGTCCCTAATAAAATTCTTAAATCCTTTATTATTTTATGGCGACTTTTTCAACATATATTATAAGAATATAACATAATTATTTATTAAGAATTAAATTAAGAAAAAAAAAGATTAACATTGAATGGGTTCAAGAATGATATATTAAAAATATCACATGCATTGCATTGATGCAAATTGAACTCTTGGAATCAATGATTAATTTTTTCAATTAACAGATTGTTATCTTATGATATATTCAATAAATAAAGTCAAATAAATTAACATCTTTATTTGCTCTCCCAAATAAATATAGATTGAACAACTTAATTCTTTTTTTTTTATATCAATAATAACATAAGATTATGCATTTATCTATATGAATAATAAAATAATATTTTTTTTCTAATAAATGAAACCAAAAAATAAAAATAAATAAATAAAATTCAAGTAAATAATAGAATTTAAATTTTCCGGCAATAGCGGTATGTTTAATTTGTATTTGGCAACTACTTCAGTTTTTAATTTGTATTTGGCAACCACTTCAATTTTTAATTTTGACATTACCAAATATGACATTGCACTATATTTGGCAGTCACTTCAACAGTAAAACTTTACTTGATACTTCGCATTTACAAGCAACATTTATTTAGTTTGTCGGCTATTATTTTAAATATTTCTACTTCAAATCATAATGAAATGAAATTCTGCAACCGACATGTTTATACATATACAACTCCAATTTAGATAATGAAAATCAATTAATTAATTTATCTTTCAATTTATAATTTAAGAGAAATTTAGTGAGTTTCGATAATTATACAAAATAATTAAAAAAAAATTATCTAAATATCACTGCACACAGAACTATATGAATAATTACTAGAAAGTTTTACATAATTATTTGAATAATTACTAGAAAGTTTTACATTATACTTTTTAAATTAAAAATAACTAAAGCCATAAAAATAAAAAATCAAAATAAAAAAATATATATTTAAAAATAAAAAACTGAATTTTAAAGAGTGGTATCCACTTTCACATTTCATCTTAATAATCATGATTGCTTCAATTTTTCCTTTAGCTTCAATTTTTCCTTTAAAACTTCTATTGAACTTTCTTCAAGAGAATCATATTTATTATAATTTTTATTATAAATAATATTATTTAAAATAATCAATCATGAAAAGCAAGCATCAATTTAAACTTGTTGATGCTTCTGTTAAGAATGAATTAACTTTGGTAAGCAAGGAAATCTAAATTGCCAAGTAAAGAAATTTGGGTGGAATAGTAGTGAAGCAATACGCGAAAAGAATTATATAAAAAGATAAAAGACTTGTTGATCTACTGTTTTCCAATTTTACATAAAGAATAAATTTTTTCCCTTGTCATCTGACCATGAGATCATAGCTACAAACTTCCATAGAAAAAACATTCTGCTCTAGCAAATATCACCATATTTAAACTGTCAAGTTGAGCAATGCAGTATGTGAAATTGCCATCATATTGTCTTCTAGAACAAGGAGATACAAACAAAATTTCTTGCGCCTTGATGATTCAATTGTATAATTCTTTTTCTATAACAAAAATGCAATGCTCCTCAGATGGATTAAATTGAATGTTCATACACCAAATTAATTGAATAACAGAAAAACAAAGATATTGATATTCTTTGAGCTATGTTTTATGACAAAATTAAAAAATAGGTACCTTATTGAACTTGAGCAATTACAACCTCATCCTCATCTTCACCACCAGCTGATTCCTTCAAGTTCAGAAAAATCAGTAACTAAATGTCCATAATCAGGCCAGGATTCATTTCTTCAGCAACTGATGGAAATAGTTCAACTGAGAATGAAAGTCCATAATCATCAATACAGGAATCAATTGGCACTGTTCGTGCACTTTTTCTGGGTTCATCCCATTTTTCATCAGACGACAATTTCCTCTTATTCTCATAAACATCGACAGCAACATCTCCTCGCTGGCTACTTTCTTCTTTCTTGTTATCTGAGTTCTTGTTCCAGATTTACACAACACAAAACTATCAAGGTCATTGAAGGTTTCGCTCATGCAAATGACCTAATTGACCACCATGTTGACATGCCTAAGCTGCTTCTCCGAAGGCAATAGAAAAGCAACCATCTCATTTTCATTTTCGTTGATAGTTAACATGTTTCGTGCATCATTCTCACGGACCATACAGATGAGGGTAACCCAGTGGTATATGCAACCTGTGGATGCCAAAAGATGAGAAACATTGGATTCCGTAACTATTTCCGAACTGAGTTCTGACAGAAGAGAGGTGAGAGTAAGGGTAGATCCCTCAATACCGTTAATCGATCCAGAGTCAGTAGAGGCATATAATTTTATTTAAGCATCAGAAACAGGAGTGCCTGTGGGATAAGAATAGAATTTTATTTAAGCATCAGCAAAATGAAAACAACTAGGAGTAGAGAAAGAGTTTTGCATGCCATTTTTCAATATTTTATAACTAACCAAAGCAGAGCAATGGAATGACTTGTATACCATTTTTCAATATTTTAAAGGGAAATAAATGAACTCTGAAACAAGCAAAACATCTCAAGATGGAAATGGATATGAATCATATTTAATGCAAGCTCAAGTGCATCTCAAGGGATTGAAAAAACTGCACTTATAACATACACTGCTAACCAAAATAACTGATTCAATATCCAAGTAGTAGAAGAAAATAGTTTAGTTTACCACAGGGTATATTTGTGAAATTATCCCAAATAAGGGAAATAACTTTATAAATATACCATGTGGTACAATCTTGCTCAACTGAAGAAAAAACTGCACTTATATATAGGTGATGCTAACCAAACTCTTAATTGATTCAATTTTGAAGCAAGCAGTCGAAGAAAATAGTTCATTTTGACCAAAGGCAACACCCGTTGACAAATTCAAAGACACGCAATGACAGCCAAAGCTGAAGGTCCAATTTTTTTTTTTTTTTAAAAAAAAACCTTTAGTGCTTTATAATCTTTTCCTAAATTAGTTAACGCAGTATTGAAATGGCAATTCCCCTTCCCCTGCTTTCATGTCCCAGCTATTTGCTAGGTTAACACTCCATTATCAGATTCAGGAACAATATAATTGCACAATAAACAGGTACAATTTTGAAGAAAATCGAACTTTGTCTCTTCAGTGATGACATGAAGCTTAAAACCTACACCTCCACAACCCCCCCCCCCCCCAACGCAATCAATGTCAGTAATCACTCCCCCCCCCCCCTCTCTCTCTCTCTCTGTGGCTCGACAGGAGGAATTATCGACACTGCGCTAAAAGAATTAATGGCATAATATACCATGCAATGCTATTTTACAACACGCATGCATGCCGGAGACAGAATTGTCATTGTCCATTCATTTTCAAATGTGACTTGGGGAAGGTATGCCTACCGTCAAAGGATTACTGGATATGCAACTGATTTCCACAGCATCAACAAGCCACAGTCTTTTGACACTTTCGGCTGCATAATGCGAAGCTTCTACAACTTCAACAAGCACATTCAAAATACCTGCACTGGAACTATGGCAAGTTAGAATAAGAATGAAAAGCATTTTTAAGCTACAAATGCTTTTTGCTTTTGGGTGGGGATGTACTAGGTGGAAGGATAAAAAAAGGGTAATAATGGGATCTAGGAGGATAGGAGTGGCAATTTTAGACATGACACATGAACACGACACGAAAATGATACGAAAAATTATGGTTTAGGGTTGAGCTTATTCGTATTCGTGTCAAAATCGTGTCAACCCATTTATAACACAATAATAATTGTGTCGTGTCGCGGGTTAACCTTCTAACCCGATTTGACACATTTATGGCACGCTTTATTATTCGTGTCACGTGTCACGCTTTATTAGTTTAGAATTAGATCAACCAAGTCCTGATTCTAAACTAATTGGACCAGCTCTGCAATTAGATATCAATGATTAAATATCATTTGCTGCTGTCAACACCTCTTCAAGTCCACTGTGCACTTGAGCACCAAGCCTTTAGGTGGGTAAAATGCTTACACCATAAGTAACCAATGAAAGCTAATCATACCTTACGGAGTGAACCCAAATGCACATTGCAGAAATGCTAGAATGTCAGATTCTTTGGATTTCCCTCATAATATCTCATTCAACACGAAGTTTTTTCTTCCTGCAATGCCTTAGCTTTCCATAAAACACAGATCATGTGCTTGAAAGTTAGATTGTTTGGTGCAAATCCCACTTTCAGCATTCTATCTTGCAGCTCAATCAATTTAGTAGCATCAACAACCTCAGAAAAGAATTTGACTAGTATGTTGTAACTCTCAGCATCAAAAATTTGAAATTTCTTGGCGAAGAATTCCAATAGTGATTCTGCTTTACCAACATCTCTTTCCTTGCAATACACATGCACCAATGCCCTGCATATTTCTGCATCTGGTAGCATGCCAGATTGAAGCATTTCTTGCATCAAAGATTCGGCCTCCCTACTTTTATTTATTCTGCATAAGCAGCAGATGAGAGCTTTATATGTAATAAAGTTGGGTTTGAGATTCCTATGAACCATCTTAGCTTTTACAAGAATTGCATCAGCTGCACCATCACTTCTGCAAAGAGACTGAATGAGTTTGTTGTAGATTTCTACACCAGGCAAATAACCACGCATAGAGATTCTTTCCACAATACTCTTTGCTGCAAATGGCCTATCCTCCTCGCAGATAGAAACTATTAGATATTCATAAATATCCCAGGAGATTGGAACATGAAATCTCTCAAGTTCCACAACCAAATTCAAAGCCAAAAGTATCCTACCCTCTTTTGAGTATCCTTCTACAAGAACCCGACAAGTAACATTATTTGGGCAAATCCCACTTCCTATCATCTCGTGTAATAATGACCTTGACTCGTGCATCATCCCTTCTTTGCAATAACCACAGATGAGAGTATTAAATGAAACAATATCTGGATTCAACCCTCTGTGAACCATTTGATGGAGGAGCTGGTGAGCTTCTCTTACCTTCCCTTCTTTGCAAAGACCATTCATCAATGCAGTATATGAAACCAAATCTGGCAACACACCCCTTCTATACATTATCCTATATAAATAGAATGCATCATTCAATCTTCCTTTTCTACAATAGCAACTGATCAGAGTATTATATGTCACTATATCTGGCTCAAACCCTTCTTCCTCCATTTTCTCCAAGAAATCATTCACCTTATTAACATCACCATCTTGGCAGAATATATGGGTTAATATATTAAAAGTATATGAATTTGGGTGTATACCAATTCTCCCCATCTCTACATAAACTTGCCAACACTGCTGAATGCAATTCATTTTCAACAATCCATTCAAAAGACAATTGCACGCGATCACACTAGGAACATAACCAACCTCCACAATCTTCATAAAGGTCATAAAACCCTCTCTAATCATGCCTTCTTTCACATGAGCCTTAATAAGCATATCATAAATGATAGGATCCCAATTACAATCTTCACAACATGAAACCAAACTTCTAAATACATCTTCACTATGTGAAGAATATTTGACCAACCTAACAAATTCAGTTAAAAATTTCATTGCCTGTTTGAATTCCTTAGACCAGGCCAAGATGTGAACAAGGTGACAATAGTTTTGGGTACTGGGTTTAAGACCTAAGTCATTTTTGACCCAGTTAAAGAAAGTGAGAGCTGAAATAGGATCAGACTGGCATCTCAACAAAACCCTAGAGATTTCATTGGTACCCAGATGAGAAAGGAGACCCTTTATGTTATTTTGGAGACAAGCTAGCTGGGTATTGTCCTTTTTGAGGGATGAGTAAATGATATTGACAATGTTGTTGGGGTTTTTGTTTTCAGGAAGGAGATTAAAAAGCGGATTTTTGAGGGATGAGTAAATGATATTGACAGTGGTATTGCTGGGTATCATCATTCTCTGTGATATGCTCATTGTTGTAAAGTGGTTGTGGTTGCAAGTCACACCTGAAGTAAACCATTGCAAAAATAAAATATTAGCAATGTTAAAAAGTATATAGCGTACCAAATTAGTAACATAAAATTAAGAATAAATGAATATATACCTGGGGACAAATGGCTTGGGTGGAAGAAAAGGGAGAAGCACTGACGAAATGATCATAAGTGAAGCAGCAGATGAAATGGAAGAAAAGAGTGAATGATCAGCAGAAAGCAATGCAGCAGAGCGAAGAAGCGGACAAAATGGAAGAAAAAATTGAATAGAGCTCGAGATTAACTAAACCTGTTTTACAACACATTCTCTCATCAGTCATTAATCATTAGTAACACAAATTGCATGGGAAAAATAAAAAGAAATACAGCACATTCAACTGTAGCAAAGCTTGCATTTTAATAATTAGGTGTTTTGGGGGGCGGGTTCCAAGGTGCACTTTTCTTACCTTTTTCTAATCTTCCCAACTTGCTTGAGAAGTACATTTTATCTGTAATACCTTATTCGAGAGAGAAAACAAATCTTAAGAACATAGCCAACGGATCAGCCAAGCCAGAAACCAAGCCAAGCAAAACCAACACTAAAAATTCGTAGTCAATGCCCCTACCTTGCTACTAAACACAACAAATCAGTATCACAGAGCATGATATTATGTGAATCCCATAAACACAGCAAAACCAGTTACATCAAAGTGAACCTCACACCCATTCATAACAGAAAACAACCAAGTCCACCAAATACCCCATGAAACGATCTCATTCCCCAAAGCTTCGCAACCCCAACAACAAGAGAACAGGGTTTCAGGAAGTTTAATCACCAAAATGATTCTGAAAGTCAAAAGCATTCAGAACCCAAAATAGGGAGTAATATTTGCATTCAATCAAAAAACAAAACTGAAAATGAACAATTAACAGGAAATTCTATGAATACCCAAATCCGTGGCTCTGTCTCAGCAGATAAGAGGCATCAGTGTCCTCTGGAACTGTAATGTGGAGCTGTGAAGATGACAGAAGCTGTTGATGGTGCCGCCATGCGAAGCTGGGTTCGATGGGAGCGTTCTGTTTTGCGGGGATTTGAGGAAGAAGGCTCTCTGTATACTCTGGAGAATGATAAGCAAGTGGGTCAGGTAATGGGGGACTTGGTGGCATGCAACAACATTGATGGACTATTGAAAATGAACGGAAGCTGAGCTGATGTTGGATTGAAATGGATATATGACTTGCACCGGAGGAGATGAGATATAGTGTGAAGGATCACCTCTGTAGGAAATGGGTCTGTGCTTTGAAATTGGGCCTCGGTGGAGGAACCAAGGCTATGGAAATTGGGAGCTGATGGCTCAAATGTTAGGGACAGATGAATCTTAGGCCTTGGTTAATTTCAGTTGATCCCCCAATCTCTCCCCCTTCAACAGTTTTAAAAATAAAAATAAAAATAAAAATAAAAGAAGGATTTCAAAGTTCTAAATCTAATGGTTAAAGATTAAAGAGAAAATTGAAGGTGAGGATTCAGTTGTACATTTTAGCTTTTTCACTTTTTATTCTAACGATTCTAAAATTTGTACTTACAAAAATTAGAGGTTAAGATTGAAATATACCAAATTGTTTTAACAAACTTTAATCTAACGGTTATAAATAATAAGTACTAAAAAAACAAAGGTTGAGATTTAAAAGTACTAAATTTTGTCTTTTAAGGAAATTAAAACTGAAATTAATTGTCTTCTTCAGTTTTTTATTTTTATTTTTATTCTTTTAATTAAAATTAAAGTTAAAATTAAAAATACTAATCCATTTCAAAAAAAATTAAAAATACTAATTTAAATAAAAATTGAAGAAAAATAAACTATTAAAATTTTAAAATTAAAAAGTAAATTAAAATGAAATTGAATTTTAATTGAAATTAACATAATTTGAAAAAAAAATGAAATGATAATTTTTAACTAATTTATTTTATTTTTTATTTTTTGATTAGTTTTTAACTTTATTTTTTAAATTGTCCGAATAAAATATAGCATTTATATTGATTTAATTAGATTAAATATCCATATTAATTTATATTAGTCAATGGTTATCTAATTAGAAAAGCAAGCTAAGAAAATCTTAATATTGTTATTTTAGTTAAAGTTTTGAAATATAATATGACGATTAAAATAATGAAAGCAAAAGTTAAGAATTTATAGTTGATATAAACTAATCATATATTATAAAATTAACTATCTCTTAAAATAATGATAGTGTAGTGTACCGCATGACTTGACCATTTTGTTATTAATCTCACATGTCCAATTGGTCTAATCGAGTTGGATCTGGATCCATTTGGATTCAATCCATGGTTCGTATCATTCAGATCCTGAACTTAGCTATTTGGAATGGTATACATCAATCTCAATGTCAGCTAACCCATTAAATTAAAAGACTAATAAAAGTACTAAAATTATTGTAGGCATCCAAGTGTATATGTATCTGACCAAATAAAAATTAGAGTATTATATTATATTTATATGTCGATCATACTATGTTTTAGATAAGATTTACTATTATTTTAGTTGATGTGTCAATTTTAGATTGAATACATATATGCACTAGATGTGTACAGTACTTAATATTATTTGTTTATTTTGAATATTGAAAAGTATTTTATATATGTTTTAACAACAATAAAATATTAGAGAATAATATTATATTAAGTTAAAACTTATTTAAAATAAAAAAAGTAAAGTTAAATTTTATTTTTAAAAAGTTCAATTGAATTTATTTAGATTTTTTATTATTATTAGCTCTAATTAGGGTTTGAATCTAAATCTCTCAATCCTAGGGATGTTTTTGTTGCTCATACTCATAGAGAGGCAAACGTACAGCTGATTGGTGTGCTAAATTTGATCACTCCTTGGGTTTGGGAGTTCACCACTTTCTTTGTCCTCCTGATTGTTTATTTGAGGTCCTTCCCGATAGTTGTGTGATGTACCAACGACAGTGTACTGAGTAGTTCGTTTCCTTTTTCTTTCAAAAAGAAATAAAATAAATTATTCGATATTTAATAAATGTAAAATTAATGAAAATTCTCACGGCCTATAGTTAAATTTTATAAATAATGCTAGATTTTTTGAATGCTATTATTTAGTTGCACATGTAATTTGATGTACATAAAATTTTGTAGTTTAATATTAATTAAAGATAATTATCTTTTAAATAAATAATTTTCAATAATTTGAATAAAGAAAAAATTACAGTTTCAACATTAATTATTAAACATTTTAAATACAAGTATTATTCAACCCCTTTTATTATACATTATAAAAATGTTTCATATTTTTATTTTTGAGATATTGAAAATTTTCAATAGCAAATTTTATTAATTAGAAAAAAAATAAATTAAAATCTTAAATTAATTTTTATTTAAGTTCAATTTTACATTCATTAATATAATAGAATCTAAAATAATAATAAAATGAATAATAAGAAATATAAAATTAGTAACTAAGTTATTGATAAATTTATTAAATTAGGATTTTCTATAAGATAAAATGATTTTATTTACACTTAATCTCTAACTATAATAAGATGAGATTCTAAAAGAGCAGCTTTTCAAATGTACTGAGCACCTTTACAGCTTAATATGAGGTTCTAAAAGAGCAGCAGCAACTAGAGATGAGATCTCATGCTATTTAGATCTCATGCTATTCAGAGATGAGGTTCTTTTTATGACATTAAATTTTGTTAGATGTAAGAGTTTGCATGTTGGGTGGTAAAAATGGATTGGAAATTTATCTTTTGTAAGTGGATTTGGTCTAGAATAACTTGAAATTTTTCACACATGTTCATGCTATTTAGTAGGCATTTATTCTGCAGGAACAGTGTGCATGCCTTGAAGACAAATAGAGTATTTATTACCATGTATAAGAAAAATTCAGCTCATAAGTTTCTAAAATGGAGCTAGGTCATGCAGCAATTTTCATTTACCCCAATCAATCAAACTACTAAACATAGCCAAGATTTTCAAGGGGATAGCAAGTCATTCTCCATTAAAACCATTCAACTATTTATTTTAAAGAATGAGGACAGTCTCGACGCAATACACATATAATTCAGGAGTTCAGAAAAGACAAAGCCTCACAAACCACTAATAGAGAGAAAATGCCAACTTAAATAGTGTAATAAGTCGCATGCATATGCTTACTGAAAGAATATTGACAATGCTATGTCTCAAATTAGAAGGTGAAATTGGCATGTAATATAGCTGGATACATGGGATCCTCCTATCCAAGAATCAAAATATACAAAAAGAAAAATATAATGAAAACAAAGCACGTATTGTATACATAAAACAATTAGCATCCACTCTCCAAAATTCATCTTTATTTCTTAGACAGTGACTGAAGTACACCTTGAACCTTGAGGATCTCATTTTAAATTAATAAAGTGTGCATTTTTTGCAAGTTGCTAACATTAAGTTGAAATATGAACTATATAACGGTATGCCACAGCTTAACAAAAGCTGCATTATCTTTTGGGACTTGGTTCATCCTAATTTCTAAGGAATATAGCAAATTGACCGCACTATTAACTGCTGAAAAGGTGCTTAGGATTTGAGAATGTATTTTGGAAGAAACAACAATGTCAGGGTTATAAATCCTCTATTTGTGCACACATTTATGTTGAGCTATCTCGCTATACTTGGCACACATGCTGAAATTGCCACTAAAATACAGTTTCTTGTGCTACTAATAAAAAAAATTCATTTTACTGAAATAGAATCCCTATGATCTGCCTCTTCCAATTCATTCTGCACTTCAGCATGGTATTCTACAGTAAGGTTCCTTCCTTTAAATACTACCATCTTCAGCTGAGATTAATCCTTTAAATAAAGACCAATTTATCCAAAAAGGCTCAACATTTGCGTGTACTTACATTTTAATCCAATTCTTTTAATTTTGGTTTAATTGGCCCAACCTTTGCATTTTGCTGCAATTTTAGTCAATCTATAAATTCTCAAATTTGATAGTATGTAATAAAAAGACCCAACGTTTGTGTTTTTTGTATTTTAATCCAAACGTTTAAATTTTGGATAAATTGGTCCAACGTTTGTGTTCGAGTGTAATTTTAATCAATTTTCAAAATAAAATTAAAGATAAGCAATCTAATCATTAAATATGCAGTTCAAATTTTCAACAATGATAAATTTTGTTTCACATTAATAATTATAAATATTTTTTAGTAGACATATTATTTAATCCAAAATAGCAGCATATATAAAATAATTAAAAAATAATATATCTATTATAAAAATCTTTATAATTATTAATACAAAATAAAATTTATTTATTGTTGAAGCAGTTGACTGCATATTTAACAATTAGATTACTATTGTCTTCAAAATTAAATATATCATTTAATTATAATTAAGTGTGAGTTAATATTATTTTCATATATGAAATTAGTTTATATTTAAAAATAATAAAATATTACATTTAGCCTTCAATCTCAACTCTTACATTTTTTAAAATTGGCTAAAATTACATACAAATGCAAATGTTGGGTCAATTCATTGAAAATTTAAACATTTGGATTAAAATACAAAATGATTTAAACGTTTAGTCTTTTTCAGTCATTTAATCATTAGTTTATAATTAAAAAAATAATAACAATAATATATGTGACATGTCAACTAGACTATCAAATTTAAAAATTTGCAGATTTACTAAAATTATACCAAAACGTAAAGTTTAGGCCAATTAAACCAAAATTAAAATAATTAAATTAAAATGCAAATACACGCAAATGTTCAGTCTTTTTGAGTCAATTGGCGTTAAATAAACTATTATGTCTACCATTAAGACTAAGCAAATGTTCTATCCTACACCAAAGTCCCTAACATTACTAATATAATTGGACAACTATAATTAAACTATTAAACAAGTAAATTACACAGAGAGAAAGAAAAGGAAAACAAGGGGAAAAAGCCTAAATAAGCAATTCTTATAATAAAAGTGAAGTTAAAATTAAGTCACATCTAGTCTTTATGGATAATATATTAATATATTATAATTGGACAACTATAATATATTAATATATTATAATTTATACATTGCTCCTGCAGAATGCCTTCTACAGGAGCGGTACTTTGATCAGCCTATTATCATCTAATTAAAGCACTTCTTTCAAAAGATAAAAGAATTGAAAAACTTAACATGGTTTTGTTAAAAACATAAGATCTATTATATCTTAATTAACACATATTGGAAGGACATCTCCATCGCCTTAAACTGATCATGATGTGAGTTCATCATCATTATTTATTATTATATTCTTTCTCCTATTCCCCATTTAAAACATTATTGTAAGCATTTAGGAATCTGCACATATATCCAAATCATCAAACCAATGTACTCCTCTTAGTACTTTCCAGTTTTACTTCTTGGGGTTTTATTTATTAATATTATGCATTTTTTCAATCTTAGACTAGTTGATGATACCATTAATTATGGCTAATGATGACTCTTATTTTTGTCTTTCATTTGTTACCTATTGTGAGCAATTGCCGTGCATGCCCACCTCAAACTCAAATTAAATGGAAGTATGTAAGCCAAAGACTAGCCATCAGTTGCTGCATTTTTAAACATGACAAGCTATATGTTATGACTAAGAAGGAGAATAAGAGGGGTTGTGATTGTATGTGGAATTAATAAAATAGTTGGGATGGACTGTGGTAGTTGAGCAATTGAAAGATGTTATAACTTATAACTTTAGCTGATTCTGTTAGGAGATTCTTTTAAGGAAGTCAGTGGGAACCATAAATCTCGGCAGAAACTACCTTGTAAAACCATTCCAAGAATTATCAATATTAATCAACCTTTCTTTCTTCTTTCTTCTATCCCTATCTCTCTCTCTCTCTCTCTCTCTATAATTTTCTCTACTCTGCATTTCTCCCCTTTCTTTCTTTGCTATTTCTTCCATTTCTCACGCCTTTCTCTGACTTGTATACTCTGTAGAGGTTTTCTCTCTCGTCTTGTTCGTATGGGTTCCTGAATTCCAATTTCTTGGGATTTCCCCCTCATGATCTCGAAGTTACTCTTAACAAAAATGAGGTGAGCATAACTACCTGTTCTCTGAATTCTATGCAAACTTACAAAGGTGTTTTGAGTTCTTTCGTGCACTACTGTAGTACAATAATTTACAAAGATGTCCTGGGTTCTTCCTGTATTTATTTTATCTGAATTCTCATAACCAACTATAGAGGTGTAATTAAATCAAGCTGAGCTGAGCATTGGAAAGCTCAGGCTCGATTTACAAAAAAATTGTGAGGACAAGAGTTTGAGCACGGTTGGTGAACAATTTGTGGAAATCAAGCTCGGTTTGATAGTGAGCTTGTTTATCACAATAACAAGCCTAATTGAAGTCGGTTTGGCTTAAACTCGTTTAACGTGTTTCCAAGCTGAAGCTCTGCTTGTTAATATACCCGTTAAATTGGCTCTTTAACATTGAAAATGAGCTCATTTAAAAGATGGAGCTCAAACTCCATTTCAAGCTTGAGAACTCTAGCTCAAAATACAAGAGCTCGAGCTAGAATTTTTATATTTAGAAAGCAAAAGGTTTGCAGCATGCTTAATCTGTCATTGTTCATTACTGAAATTTGAGATAGAATGAAATTTCAACCAAACCCATAATATTGGTCTTCATAAATTCGCAACCAATATCAATAAAAACAAAAACCCATGGTTTAGACTGAAACACAACATGTAATTTCAACCAAACAAACACAAATCTGTGAAATTTCAATAACCAAATGGCTAGAGGGCAGTCTCATAATGGAAAACAAGAAACAAACAGCAATGCAATATGTGATCTTCAACCAAACGAACACAAACCCATTAAATTTCAACAACCAAATCGGTAGATTTAGGAGTACTAACCGCAACCGAAGCACCCAACTGAAGAAGAAACGAAGAAGAATGAAGCAGCAGATGAAATCGAACAACGGTAACAAAATGTAAGCAGTAGATGAAAACAAACAACGGTGACCCACAGCTGAAACGAAGCAGCAGATGAAATTGATGAAGAGAGCTGCTCCTTGTCAAGCTGAATCGCACAACGGTGACAAAGTGGAAGGTGTGCAGCGTAGCGTTGGTGCGACGCAGCTACAGTGACGGTTGAACTAGAGCTGAATCGGCAGAGCTGCTCCTTCCCGTTGTCCAGTTGAACCACTGGTTGAAGGCGGTGAGGCGGGGCGGTGGGGAATGTGCCTCAGGGGCTCACGGCATACGGTGGGTGCATAGCGTTGGAGTGTTCTCTATGGGAAAATTTTTTGGGAGGCTGAAAGCGTAGAGCACCAAGGGCAGTGGCTTCAGGTTTGCTTTGTCAAAATTAAGCCTATGTTTGTTTGGATGGAAAATTCCAATCGTTTACGTAATTCACATCTATATTCAACTTATTCAATTTTTTAATTTTAGAATTAAAATTAAATTTTTTTAATTCCCCATAATTATAATTAAAAAATTAAATAAAATTTAAAAAATCAATCATAAATTATAATATAATTTTTAAAATTTTATGTTATTAATAAAATATATATTTTTTAATTTAAATTTTATATTAAAATTAAATATATTTTATATAATATTAAATATATTATATTAAATAAATTTTTATTATAAATAAATTTTTATTATAAATAAATTTTTATTATATAAAATATCATAAATAATATATATTAAAGTATTTCATTAAATATTTATATTCAATTTTATAAATTATATTTTTTTATATTTAAAAAATTTATTTTTTAATAATAATATTTATTATTAAAATATTATATGTTTTTAATGGTGAAGTTTTTTTTATTTTTAATATCTATAATATTATATAAAATTAAAAATATAAAGTAAATAATGAGATTAATAAAAAATTAATTTTTTTTTTTTTTTTTGAAATAGGGGTTGGGGAGTCGACCATCGCTAGGTCTATCAGGATGCAAGGCTAAGTATCGGAATGCAAAAAAATTAATATTATTGTAATAAAATATATATTTAAGAATTATTTTATTATTCAATAGAATTTTAGGGATTATATTGTAATTTATTATTAATTTATATAAATTTAATTTAATTTTTTTAATTATAATTATGATAAATTGAAAAGATTTGATTTTATCTTCTAAGATTCAGAGGGTTAAATAAGGGTTAAATAATTATTACAAACGTTTAGATTTTTTTTTGTCTAATACCCCTGATTTAAAAGAGGGAAAAGAAAAAAAAAATCTTTTGGTATTGCCTAACAACATGTGCTTCTGTCCTGCATGATCGCATAAGTGGGAGTCCAGTTATGGCAGGTTCTTCAAATTTTTTTCCGGCAAACAAGTTTCAATCTCTCTCACTGGACGATGATAAGGATGTCGTTATTGATGCTCCTATTGTTGACGCTGAACCAATCAACCATTCTCTGTATCTGGTGGGGAAGCTGATAACAAATAGGAGGATCAATTATTCTGCAATGAAGGCAACTCTTTCTGGTATATGGCAAGCTGGACATGGTGTGAGTATCAGCGAGGTTGATGACAAGGTTTTTTTGTTGCAGAAAAAAGTTTTTCCATCGTGTGGATTTTAATCAGGTGTGGAGTGGAAGCCCATGGTCGTTTAACAATCAACTCTCCAATGAAACTTTCCATTTGTTTAGCAAAGGATCCACCATCATCCCAGTAGGCACATTATGAACTTGAACCCAAATATCAACATAGAATAAATCCTATGAGACTCATAATAGTCAAGGTGTTGAGTGCTCTTATTTGAGGGTACGAGTAAGGCTAAATGAGTGGAAGCCATTGAAGAGGTGGAAGAATATGAGGAAGGCGAATGGTGGGATTTTTGCTGTTCATTTTTCTTATGAGAAGCTAACGGTTTTTTGCAATTTGTGTGGAAAATTGGGTTATGCGGAGCAAATGTGTGAAATTTTATTCATGGTTGATGATCCTAGCACATTAGAACAGAGATGGGGCTCTTGGCTGAAGACGACGGTCCAGCAAGGTGGAGGGGTGGACGGTTGTCGATGGTTGCGTGATAGAAAAGGAAACCCCGTGCACCAAATTTCGAGGAATTTTTCAAAAAATAATTATAAATTTATAGAGATCCAAAAATATTTTTAAATCGAACAAGCGAATTTGTATCATGAGATGTAACTGCCAACAAAATTCTTCTGCACTATAAATAGCGAAAAGTTGATTAAAACCCGCCAACATACACGTTGAAAGTGCATAAGAGTTTAACACATAAATTTTTTAGATATTAAAAAATATTAAATTTTATTTTTTTAATTATATTTATTCTAAAAATTTAAAATTTTATTAGATATTAAAAAATATTTATAAAACTTAAATATAAAATAAAATTAATACTAATCAATTTATATATTATTATAATATATAAAAAAATTAAATAATAATTTTAAAATAATCAACAAAATTGGACGGATGAAATATTTTCAAAAATTAAATTATTATATTAATAAAAAAATTATTTCATTTTATTTTCTTAATTATTATTTATTTTAAAAATATTAAATTTTATTATATATTAAAAAATATTTACAAAAACTTAAATATAAAATAAAATTAATATTAAATAATTTAATTGTTTAAAATTTTATTATATATTAATTTTAAATTAATTTTTTAAAATTAATACTAAATTATTTTAAATAATTTAATTAATTAATATTAATTTTATTTTATGTTTAAGTTTCTGTAAATATTTTTTAATATCTAATAAATTAGTTCCGAAGAATTCAACCTGCATGCACGCAGAGTCGTACTTTAATCAACTCTTGGACATTTATAGTGTCGAAGTATTCAACCTGTATGCATGCAGAGCCATCAACTCTTTCAACACTTATAGCGCCGAAGAGTTTTGTTAGCAGCTACGGGAGCAGATTATACTGCTTTCATAGCACGGATCATCACCATCCATAGTGTCGAATAATATGAAATTTGAACCGAACAAACTGCGTTGACATACAGAATTTAAAAATATTTTCAAATTCTCTATGAATTTATAATTATTTTTTAATTTAGAAAAATTGCTCTTCCCATGTATTTCGGTAAGGGTAAAGCTAATCTAGATAAGGATAAGCAAAAAAGCAAATTTAAATTTGCAAATCCCATTATCTTCTTCTGGAGCACGTGATACACATACTGGTGATGGGGTGGTGACTAATGGGCTGGCTAATGTTAGAAAGGGCCCAATAGACATGGACACAACCGAAGTTATTGTTCAAACTGAGACTTTGGAGGAGGTTGATGATTTAGTGAACTTGGAAGGAAAGAAGAGGGCCCGCATGGAGATGGGCAGTGAAATAAATTCTGGGCTTATTTCACCAAATGAAGAAGTGGTTCTCCAATTGCCATGCATGTTGACAATACCAAGCAGGATGATCTTGATTTGGGAGTCATAGTAGTAATGGCAAAAACTCTTGTAGTAGTGGGACCTGTTATTCAGGCCCACGAAGAGCCATGAGTCTACTTTGTTAGAACCGTCAAAGTCTCGAAAATCAATGAACTTATTCGATGTAACAAGCCTTTTATTATTTTTTTTTATCAGAAATTTTAGTAAATAAAAATAAAGTGCAGCAGATTCGCTACAATTTACGTTATAATAATTATTTTTGTATGGATGCTGCTGGTAATAGTGGTGGGTTAGTTGTATTGTGGAATGATTCTATTAAATTGGAAGTGGTACGGTATCATCATCATTTTATTGATATTGAAATAATTCATCCTAATTATGGTCGAAGGCACTTTACTGGTTTTTATGGTATTTCTGATTGAAATAGAAGGAGGCAGTAGTGAGATTTATTAAGGATGCTTAGTGGGGTGTCAACTTTACCATGGCTAATTAAGAGGGGTGATTTTAATGATCTTTTATCAAATGAAGAGAAGAAGGGTAGTGTGCCACATCCTTCCTCACTACTTGAAGGATTTACTCGGGTGATTGTTAACTGTGAGTTAGTGGATTTGGGTATGATAGGGTATCTGTATACATGGGCTCATAGGAGAGGTGCAGACAGGGTAGAGGAAAGGCTAGATTGTATGTTCTCTTCTGGGTTGTGGCAGTCTTTGTTCCCTCCTTGTGCAGTGTTCAACTTGATAAGTTTCCAACCACTCTTCTACAAAACGGTATCATTTTGAGAATGCATGGTTAGAAGAACCTGATGTGGATGAGGTAGTTAGGGACGGATGGAATCGAGTTGATGATCCTTTATCTTCAAAGATTGATACTTGTGGACACTAGTTAGAAATATGAGATAAAGGACTGAGGAAAAGGTTCCGACAAGATGCAAAGGCACTAAATGAGCAGCTGGTGTTCTTGCGTTCCTAAGGAAATAGTAACGAGTTCAGAATGGTACAGGAATAGCTTAATGGAGTGTTGCGAAGAGAGAAAAATATTCTAGAAGCAGCATTCTAAAACCCATTGGCTTGAATTTGGCGATATTAATTCTCGCTTCTTTCATGCAAATACAACGGCAAGGAGAAAGTCGAAGGTAATATGCCAGCTTAAAAATATGAATGGTGATTGGGTGGAAAATAAAGCCGATGTCGCTGGGTTGATTACAGGATATTTTGATGAATTGTTTTTCGCTTCTCAGGTTGATACTAACCGTATTGTACATTTATTTCTGGATGTTGTTTCTAAAGCAGAAAGCAAATTGTTATTAGCTCATTTGAAAGAGGAGGAGGTTAAGGCACTCGTTTTCTCCATGAAACCGGATAAGAGTCCTGGTCTTGATAGGATGAATCCGATGTTTTTTCAGAGATATTGGACTCTTGTCAAGGATGACATAATTGAGGCATGTCGGGATTGGTTTCAATCAAGTATTTTTTCTGCTCACCTAAATGATACTTTGATTATATTAATTCCCAAGGTTGATCATCCGGAGCAAGTTAAAGATTACCATCCTATTTCGTTGTGCAATGTTACCTACAAAATTCTTGCAAAAATTTTGGCAAATAGGTTGAAGGTGGTTTTAAATAGAATTGTTTTTGTTTCACAGTCTGCTTTTGTGCCAGGGCGATTGATATCGGACAATGTTTTAGTAGCTTTTAAACTTATTCATACAATACAGTCAAGAATGAAGGGGTGAGTGGGTATGACCGCGTTGAAGGTGGATATTTCAAAAGCCTATGATAGGGTTGATTAGACCTATTTACGGTTAGTTCTTTTGGCAACGGGTTTTAGCCGAAGATGGGTTGAGTTAGTAATGTTATGTGTGACTTCTGTGAATTACTGGGTTGCTTTCGGTCGATTGAAAATTGGGCGAATTATGCCGAGAAGGGGTTTGCAGCAGGGCTGTCCTTTATCACCTTACTTGTTCATTCTATGTGCGGAAGGGTTGTCAAGGTTATTTCAGAAAGCAGAATTGGAGGGGAATATTCATGGTTGTAAAGCGGCCAAGGGCTCTGCAGGAATATCGCATTTGTTATTTGTATATGATAGTTTATTCTTTTTTTGAGCAACTATGGGTGAAGCGGAGGTGATTAAGAATATCCTATCTACATATGAGCGTGCTTTGGGGCAGGCAGTGAACTTACAGAAATCAGTTATCGTTTTTAGCTCCAATACACATGGTTCTGATAAAGCTCGAAATTGCACTGGTTGAGCTAGGAGCGAATGTGCTTAAATAAGGATGACAGCAGTATGGGGTTTAGGCACTTTCACAGTTTTAATTTAGCACTCCTTGGGAAGCATTGTTGGCATCTTTTGACCTGTCAGAACTCTCTCCTATATCGTACTTACAGAGCTAAATATTTTCCTAGTGAAAATTTCTTCAGTTCAGTTGTGGGTAATAATCCGAGTTTTGCTTGGAGAGGAATATGTCAGGCTAAGGATGTTATTAAGAATGGCTTTCATTTGAAAGTTGGGTCTGGTTTGACAATTAACCTATGAACAGATCCGTGGGTGCCGAGACAATCATCTTTTTATATTTCTTCTCCAGTTGTTCTTGGTTTTGAACATATGCGAGTTAAAGATTTATTGCTGGAAGGTCAAAATCGATGGAATGAATACCTACTATATGGATTGTTTTTACCAGAAAAAGTGAATGAGATAAGAAGTATAGTATTATCATCAAGAAGGACTGAGGATTCATTGGTATGGCATGGGATAAAGAATGTGGTTTATTCGATTAAATCTGGCTATAATTTTATAGTAACTATTTTACTTCCTTTGGAGCCATGCTATTACTCTGGATTTTGGAAACAATTGTGGCAGTTAAAGATTCCATCGAAGGTTCGTCATTTTGTTTGGAGGTGTTGCACGGACATATTGCCTTCAAAGGATGCCTTGAGGAATAGGGGAGTTCAAATAGGATCAAATTGTTTATTTTGTGGGAGAAATGAGACAACTGTGCATGCATTAGTTGCATGTTCTCATCCGCAAGATGTATTAAACTTTCATTGGTTTCATGTTTCTAGTGATGGGTATCTTAATATGGTGGAACTTATTTCAAATTACTCTAACCTTTGACAGCCTCACAAATGGAGAAGTTTCTCATGCTGTTATGGAATATTTGGTCAAATAGGAATAAATAAGTGTGGGAGGGGAGGCATGACTCGCCATACCATACGGTCACTGGAGCTTTGAGATTCCTACGCTGTTGGCAGAATGCAAAGCATAGAGCAGTGTTGTCCCATGTAAGTAATCCGAAAGCAGTTTCAGTTTGGAAACCACCACCTGATGGGTGGCTTAAGCTCAACATTGATGTCTCCTTATTATCAGATCCTGCAGCTGTTGGGTATGGATTTGTGTTAAGAAATTAAATTGGCGAGTTTGTTACGGCCGCGCAGGGGCTGAGACAGGAAGTTTTTCACTAGTCTTAGCTGAGGCAATGGTGTCCCGAAATGCACTACACTGATTATGTGTCTCTATAAACTTCAGGCACATGCAGTTTGAGAGTGATTGTTTGTAGCTAGTTAAGGTAGTTAATGGAGTTGGGGTTGATCTTAGTGATTGTTTGAGCAATTTTATGTTAAAAAAAAGGAGGAAAAGGAAAATAAGAGGATGAAAATATTGTTTATTTTTCTTGCTTGTGTTTGGATAGGTGAAAAATTAAAAAGTAAAAGAAGTAAAATATATGATTGCTTATTTTCTCTTTAAAATAGCGATAAAATAACCAAAGAAAATAAAATTTATTTTCCTAACCTCCCTTATTTTCTTTCTCTATTCAAATAAAAGTAAATGTCTCGTCAAAATTATTTTACCTTCTTCATTTTCTTTCTTCCCCACTTTTCCCTATCCAAACAAACTATAAAGGTTTATAGGTTTCTTTTCTTTTTTTGCATTTTTATTTTTACTATTAGTTGGAGAAGTTTTTTTAAATAAAAATAAAAAACTGAAAATTATAAATATTAAATATTAGTTTTTTACAACATATTATATCAAATAATTACTTTTCTTTATAAATTTTATTAAATTATCATTAAAAATTTCAAAATTATATCTCATTAATCAAATTCATATTTTTAAATACATATTTATTTAATTATTTTATAAAATATATTTTTATTTTATTATTATATAAAATTTTCCTATTTAGTTCTTATATAAAAAATTCATTTATAAAAAAATATAATTTTAAAAAATAAATTAAAATATCCTTTAAATTTTAAAAAATATACTAATTAGTCTTTCATCATTTTTAATTCTTAAATATTTTATTATTTAGTTTCTATAATATGAAAAATTCATTAGTTAGTTATTAGTTTTATAAAAATGTCTATTAATTAGTCCATCCGTATTGAAAGCATTTTAAACTTTTTTATAAGGAAAATTTACTATATAGTCTACATGATATGGAAAAACTCATTAGTTGATCCTTTTATTTGGAGAAATACATTAAAGTGTTCTTAAGGTATTAAAAATATATTAATTAGTCATTTAATTAGTTTTACCTATTAAATATTTTACTATTTAGTTCCTGTAGTAAGAGAAAATTTATTAGTTGGTATCTCAATTTTATAAAAATGTCTACTATTTAGTTCCTCCATATTGAGGATATTTAAAATTTTTTTTGTAATAATTAACAGCTAAAATTGATGGTGAAGCGGTTGGACCTTGGGAATATAGAGATGGGATTTTGTTCTTCAAAGGTAGGATTTACTTATCAAAAAATTCTGCCCTCATTAAAGACATAATTGAGCAATTTTATAACAGTACCCATGAGGGGTTTTTCAAGACACTCCAGCGAATAAGGTCCACTTTTTATTGGTCGAACCTGAAGAGCATGGTATCAGGGAGTGTGAAGTATGTCAGAGGCATAAATCTGAGCACACTACCGATTCCCGAAAGAATCTGGGAGGACATCTCAATGGACTTCATTGATGGTTTACCAAGCTCAAGAGGCAAAACAACAATATTTGTGGTGGTAGATAGGCTCTCAAAATACTCCCACTTTGTGCCGATCTCATATCCCTATACTGCTATGTCTGTTGCTCAAATATTCTTTGATAATATTTTTAAATTACATGGGATGCCGCAAACCATCGTGTGTGATCGTGATCCTGTTTTTACCAGCTTATTTTGGAGGGAATTATTTAATTTACAGGGCACCAGGTTCAACTTTAGCTCAGCTTACCACCCCCAAACTGATGGCCAAACGGAGGTGGTAAACAGAACTTTGGAGATGTATCTAAGATGCTTTACAAGTTCACATCCCAAGTTGTGGATCAAATGGTTGTCTTGGACAGAATATTGCTACAACACGAGCATTTATTCTGCGACAGGAAAGTCCCCTTTTGAGATAATATATGGCAGACCTCCTCCCACCTTGCTCTCTTATGTACCGGGTACTGCTAAAGTCGCAGCTGTGGAATGTGAATTGCTGGACAGAGATGCCATGATTAGGGACCTTCGGGAGAAAATCCAGCAGACTCAAAATCGAATGAAGCGAGTCTATGATTCAAAGCATCAAGAAAGGGAGTTTGTTGTTGGAGACATGGTTTTCCTCAAGTTACATCCTTACAAGCAAAAGTCTCTTGCTTTGAGGAAAAGCTTTAAACTTGCAGCAAGGTATTATGGGCCTTTCAAGGTGTTGCAGAAGATTGGAGCGGCTGCATATAAATTAGATTTACCTCAGAATGCTAAAATCCATCCTGTGTTCCATGTGTCTCTCCTCAAAAAGCATATTGGAACCAGATGCAACGTGCAACCAGAATTACCACTCTTGGATGAGGAAGGTTAGCTAATTCCTCAGCCAGAAGCTATTTTGGATAGCAGAATTAGAAGGAAGAAGAAAGAAGTTTTGGTTCATTGGCGTGGGTTATCTCCAGCTGAGGCTACTTGGGAAGAATTGGCCAAGATTGAAATTCAGTTTCCAGAAGCTCCACTTGAGGACAAGCGGATTGTTTAAGGGGGAAGAATGTCACGTGGCTTTTTAATTTAATAAATATGTTGAAAAAGTCAAGTTATAATCCCTGTTTAGTTGTAACTACTTATTGTGGTAATTTTTATGACCTTAAAAGTGCGGTAATGCATGACTGCAGCGACAGCCGCACTCAATTAGGTTTAATTATAAATTTAATTTTTATTTAATTAATTATTATATTTTATTAATTTAATTTATATAATTATATATTAAATTTATAAAATATAATTATAAAAACTATATTAATATTAATATTAATATTATTTAATTTAAATTATTTGTAATATAATATTATATTTATTAATTTATTTTATTAATTTATATAATTTAATTAATTATATATTAAATTTATATAAATATAATTATAAAAATTACATTAATATTAATTAATTTAAATTATTTATAATATAATATTATATTTATCATATTTACCACTTTATTTTATTAATTTATATAATTTAACTAATGCTAAAGATATATACAAATGTATTAATATAATTTATTTTACAAATATATTAATTAATGTTAAGGATATATATAATTTATTTTATTAATTATATTTATCAATGCAGAAATTATAAAAAATTAAATAAAAAAATACATTTAAATATTGAAAAGCAGTGGGATATAATAAAAATAACTCAATATATATATAAATGATAAAATAAAAAATTTTATCAAAAAGTAATATTAAGGATGATCAAATCTCTTTCCGTCTTATATAGACGTTCCTTTTTTTTTAAACATTGAGTTCTATATGATCCGCGTTTATTATTTATATGGTCACTCTTCAATATTAATATTTGTAAAGTTATAAAAATATTAAAAATTAATATTTATTGAGTATTTTGAGAGGAATATAAGAGAATAAAGAAAAATTATGAGAAAAAATATGAAATAAAATAAATTTTAATTTTTTATAATTTTTATAATTTATAAATATTTATAAATTAATTGTAATAAAAATAATAAAAGTAGAATGATAAATATGAAAAATATAATATTTTATTGTAAATAAATTAAAATGATTAATATTTATAATAATATTAATATAATTTTTATAATTATATTTATATAAATTTAATATATAATTAATTAAATTATATAAATTAATAAAATAAATTAATAAATATAATATTATATTATAAATAACTTAAATTAATTAATATTAATATTAATATAATTTTTATAATTATATTTTATAAATTTAATATATAATTATATAAATTAAATTAATAAAATATAATAATTAATTAAATAAAAATTAAATTTATAATTAAAACTAATTGAGTGCGGCTGTTGCCGCACTCATGGATTAAGGTGCGGTAATGCATTTAATTTTTTTTTTAAATTTATTCTTTTTTACCGCGCTTTAAAAGTGCGGTAAGCTACCGCACTTTTAAAGTGTGGTAAAGGTCGTTTTCACTCTGATTTTGAAAAATATTTTTTTTGAATCAGAGATTGAGAAATATTTTTTTTTTAAACCTGAAAAAGCAAAAAGCCTGTTGATGTGAACGAGAGAATTATTGATGATTGTCGATTTTATTTGAACCAAATGTCATTTGTTACATTGGCTTGGGTTAGAAGGCTAGCTAATGAGTCTGCTCATTCTTTGGCAGGTTTGGTTTCTCATAGTGCCAGTTTTCATCTCTGAGACATTTGCCCGGATGCTCATATTTTTCACTCTTCTTAATAAGATTTGAGCAATTTTATGTTAAAAAAAAGAGGGAAAGGAAAATAAGAGGATGAAAATATTGTTTATTTTTCTTGCTTGTGTTTGGATAGGTGAAAAATTAAAAAGTAAAAGAAGTAAAATATATGATTGCTTATTTTCTCTTTAAAATAGCGATAAAAAAACCAAAAATAAAATAAAATATATTTTCCTAACCTCCCTTATTTTCTTTCCCTACCCAAATAAAAGTAAATGTCTCATCAAAATTATTTTACCTTCTTCATTTTCTTTCTCCCCCACTTTTCCCTATCCAAACAAACTATAAAGGTTTCCAGGTTTCTTTTCTTTTTTTACATTTTTATTTTTACTATTAGTTGGAGAAGGTTTTTTAAATAAAAATAAAAAACTGAAAATTATAAATATTAAATATTAGTTTTTTACAACATATTATATCAAATAATTACTTTTCTTTATAAATTTTATTAAATTATCATTAAAAATTTCAAAATTATATCTCATTAATCAAATTCATATTTTTAAATACATATTTATTTAATTATTTTATAAAATATATTTTTATTTTATTATTATATAAAAAATTTACTATTTAGTTCTTATAATATAAAAAAAATTCATTTTTAAAAAATTTAATTTTAAAAAATAAATTAAAATGTCCTTTAAATTTTAAAAAAATACTAATTAGTCTTTCATCATTTTTAATTCTTAAATATTTTATTATTTAGTTTCTATAATATGAAAAATTTATTAGTTAGTTATTAGTTTTGTAAAAATGTCTACTAATTAGTTCACCCGTATTGAAAGCATTTTAAACTTTTTTATAAGGAAAATTTACTATATAGTCTACATGATATGAAAAAACTCATTAGTTGATCCCTTTATTTGGAGAAATACATTAAAGTGTTCTTAAGATATTAAAAATATATTAATTAGTCATTTAATTAGTTTTACCTATTAAATATTTTACTATTTAGTTTCTGTAGTAAGAGAAAATTTATTAGTTGGTATCTCAATTTTGTAAAAATGTCTACTATTTATTTCCTCCATATTGAGGATATTTAATTTTTTTTTTTTGTAATAATTAACAGCTAAAATTGATAGAAGGATTAATTAGTAGATTTTTTTAAAATTTTAAGGATGTTTTAATGTATTTTTTAAAATTAATAGATTAAATAATAAGTTTTTCTATACCATATGGACTAAATAGTAATTTTTATTTTTATAGTAGTTAATAGTTAAAATTAAAAAGAGACTTGTAATACCCGGCTAAATCCGGCATCGGAATTTCTACCATCCGGTGGAATTCAGGAATGTCAGAGATTGCTAGAAGGGTATTAGAGTGTTAGAATAATTTTCTAAAATGTGTTAAGAATATTTTTATGTTTTAAATCAAACCGGAATGGATTTTGAAGGGAAAAGGTTATGGGAACAAAGGCCAGGTTCGGCCGCCGAAGATGAGTTCGGCCGCCGAAGATGCTCCATGTTCGGCCCCCGAAGTTAAAGTTCGGCCCCCGAACGTTGCCTGGTTTTGCATGCGATTCGGCAGCCGAAGCTGAGTTGCTCGGCCAGCTATTGAGCATCCCTTAGTCAGCATTGTGGACAGGTGTTAGCACCAGATCCTGTCCAGGAGTTGGCCACATTTTCTTTGACTCATCTGCACGCGTTAATCAGCTTATGCAGAGGGTTGGTCTTTTGTAAAGGGTTTGAACGTTTTTGAGAGAAAAAAAAAAACAAAGAGAGTTGTGAGGGTTTGAAGCTTTGGAGGAGGAGTTGCTGAGTTGGCTGTTCCTCTTCTGTTTTCAAGAGGTAAGGGAAGTCTTGAACCTTGGTTTAATGCGTTAGACCAGCTTTTAAAGAGGTTAAGGGTAGAGTGATGTATATAGGTTGAGTTTTGATGTGTTAAGGTGTAAGTATGTATATGTGTTATATGTGTATAAGTGGCTGTTTTGTTGGGGTTAATAGGTAGTTTTGGACCCCTTGGTTCATATACCTGAGTATATGTGAGTGAAGGAGGAGTTATGCATGTATGGAGTGGAGTTGGTGCCTGGCAGGCTTGTTCATGCACGAAGCTGAGTTCTGGCTAAACTCAGGTTCGGCCCCCGAAAGTCCAACTTAGGCCGCCGAACATGCTTGACTTTCGTCTCTGGAGGAGACATTCGGCCGTCGAAGGTGCTGCCGAAGGTGCCCTGTCCAGCCTTCCTTTGCTTGTTTTGCATGCATGTTTTGTGATGTTTTAGAGGGTTTTTGGAGAGATGTTCATCGTTATGTTAGAGTATGTTTGGTACCTCATTTACGTCCATCTGTGTAGGATTAGACCGAGGAACCGAGGAGGCTCCAGAGTTAGAGTTGGCCCAGAGTTAGCCAGCATTGGCTAGAGGTGAGTGGTACCGGTGTCCGGGTCGTTACAGATGGTATCAGAGCATAGGTTCCTCTTAAGTACGGTGTGTTGGAGAGATCCCACATCGGAAAGAGGTTGTGTAGAAGTCATAGAAAGGCAAAGCACAATAAGTTCAATCATGTCCACTAAGATAGGAAGTTTGTTTTGCATGCTGATGTGAAATGCCATGAATATACGCATGTGTATTAATGTTGTGTACGTATGCATGTATATATCGTAAGTTCATGTGTTTTCATATGAACCCTATGTTTGCTCATATTTGTTTTTGTGTGTTGTTCTCCAGGAGAGCTAGAGGAAAGTAGTGGTGTTAGTCAATCTATGGAGTCAGATCCGTCTGAAAGATCTTTTGATGATAGGAGCAAAGGAATGAATCTAGACTCAGAAAACAGGAGAGAGCTAGAAGTGGATGTGCAAAGAAGGGATGTAGGTATACAGGTGAATTTGAATGAAGCCGTTTTAGCGGATACTCAGATCAAGGATTCTAGGATAGGAGAGAATGAACCCTCCACCTGGAGTACAGCTACCTGGAAAGGAGCAAAGTGGGGGAAAGCTACAAAGAAAAAGGTTAGGGGCCTTAAAGGGTCAAAGAAGAATACAATAGGGACTAGTGGTGCTGGTCCAAGTTCTGGTATAGGCAAGCCACAATGTGTGAGGTGTGGTAGGTTACATGAGGGAATCTGTCTGGCAGGAACAAGAGGATGTTATAGGTGTGGACAGAAGGGGCATGTGATTCGTGAGTGTCGTATGATGCCTTGGATGGTTCGGTCCCAGCGGACTTTGTCAGGTAGAAAGGGTCAGCAGGGAATAGCACCCTCAGATCCAGTGGTGCCAGGTATGCTCTTTGTGAGAGTTTTGATGTGTATGTTTGTTTTTGTGGATCCTAGTAGGATGGAAAGGAATCATAGAAGTACATGTTCGTAAAGAGATGGAGAGTGAGAGAAAAATTAATAACGAAGAGTTAAAGAAATAGAGTATCCGAGGAAAGGTACAGAGAGAGAGTTGGTATGAGATGCTATAATCTCAGATTGTCATAACCCCAGGCATATAAAGAGAAAGTAAGATAGAAAACAGAACAAGAAGTAGGAAAAGGATAGAGTCGTGTATGGTGAAAAGAAGAAGTAAGAATGAGGTCAGAACGAGAGTAGAATTAGTCTAGGATGAGAGAGTAGTTGAGGCTGAGGAAAAAGGGTGAGCCTTTTCTTCAGTAGGATTCCCGAAGGAAGTTCCATTAGCTTTGGCTTGGAATTTCACCCTGATATACTAGGAGGCTTACACATCATACACGGTGACGTAGATACGTTCAGTGTTTAGATGTGTGTGCTATTGGGTTGAGACCCCAGTGTTTCACTTTCCTTGTCGTAGTGAGCGTTGATAGCATGGGTTTGGTGACTTCTGGGCTTAGAGTGTTTTTCTTGGGTCTATGGACCTGAGTGTGATCCATCTGAGGTAGAGTCAGGCAGTTCAGTTCAGTGTTTGTGGTGAGTAGATGCAATCCAGCTGACCTTATGGTTCTAGATTTGACTGTGTGATGTCATTCTAGGGCGGATTGGCTAGCTACTCATAGTACTACCTGTGTCAATAGAGACAAGGTAGGAGAGAGCAGAGTATAGGATGGATCAGTGGTCGTCCTGTAGAAGGACAGCGTATAGAGGTGCCTAGAAGTTAATGTCAGCCCTACAGGTTCACAGTTCTTCAGGAAAGGTTATCAGAGGGTTGTTTTACCTCTTGTGAGTAAGTTTGTCAGGACAGGGAATCAGCCTCAGTGCCCTTTACGAGTGAGTACTAGATATTTCCCAGGCAAGTTGTCAGGTTTACCATCTGCAGAGTTGAGAGAATAGTCAGAGTAGTGTAAAAGTTGGGTAGATAAGGTTTTATCCGACTTAGTACCTCACCCTGGAATGTTTCCAGTGTTAGTGTGGCAAACGAAGGATAGATCCTTAAGCTTTTACTTTGCTGATAAGTGGTTATTAGGTATTCCTCGTGCGAAATGATCTAATAGAACAGTGAAAGAGTTGATTATGATTTTGGTGTGATTAGATATTTGAGTCTTACCTGTTGACAATTGGGCAGTGAATGTTAGACAAGAATAGCGTAGCGAAAGCTATGGAGTTTAGCAAAGGATGAAATGGATTCAGATCTTTGGAGCGAGGTGATAGACATTACTTGCTTATCTGTTTGTGTTTAACATTCGAGGACGAATGTTTTGTAAGGGGGGAAGATTGTAATACCCGGCTAAATCCGGCATCGGAATTTCTACCATCCGGTGGAATTCAGGAATGTCAGAGATTGCTAGAAGGGTATTAGAGTATTAGAATAATTTTCTAAAATGTGTTAAGAATATTTTTATGTTTTAAATCAAACCGGAATGGATTTTGAAGGGAAAAGGTTATGGGAACAAAGGCCAGGTTCGGCCGCCGAAGATGAGTTCGGCCGCCGAAGATGCTCCATGTTCGGCCCCCGAAGTTAAAGTTCGGCCCCCGAACGTTGCCTGGTTTTGCATGCGATTCGGCAGCCGAAGCTGAGTTGCTCGGCCAGCTATTGAGCATCCCTTAGTCAGCATTGTGGACAGGTGTTAGCACCAGATCCTGTCCAGGAGTTGGCCACATTTTCTTTGACTCATCTGCACGCGTTAATCAGCTTATGCAGAGGGTTGGTCTTTTGTAAAGGGTTTGAACGTTTTTGAGAGAAAAAAAAAACAAAGAGAGTTGTGAGGGTTTGAAGCTTTGGAGGAGGAGTTGCTGAGTTGGCTGTTCCTCTTCTGTTTTCAAGAGGTAAGGGAAGTCTTGAACCTTGGTTTAATGCGTTAGACCAGCTTTTAAAGAGGTTAAGGGTAGAGTGATGTATATAGGTTGAGTTTTGATGTGTTAAGGTGTAAGTATGTGTAACATCCTCAAACCCATAGGTAGAGTAGTGCCATCGTTAGGCTATTTCATTCCTAGAGTAAGTGGCATTAGGGGAGGTGCTAGCTTAACTCTAATCTGCTAATAACTGAATCATAGAACACTTAAATAAAGAAACGGACATATCCAGAAATAAAGCAGACAGTGTGATTAGCGAGTCGGGAACGAGTCACTTTCGGGAGGTGCTTAGGGTTTCCCGACGTGCTTGCTTGAGGTGCTTGTTTATATCCGTCATGCTTGCTTAAGTGAAAAGGGCTTCTAACGGCTATATGTATAGTTTAGTAGGTCAATCTATGATTATTGAAAGTTTAAAAACTAAATTGAAACATTGGAAAGAGTTTAGTAGGTCAAAGTATAAATATGGAAAGTTAAAACATAAAATTCATATTTACTTTCCATATGTCACCTAAGTAAGGAAAGAAGAAATGACAAAGCAAGTTAAAAAGGGATTGCCTTCTTTCTTTCATTCATGTTGCCGTAGCTCACCATTGAAGAACCAAGAATTTGTTTTGTTTTTCTTCCACCAAAGCCAAGCCAAAACCTTACCAAATCAACTTCTTCCTTTAACCAAAATTTATCCTAAGACCAAGAGCTAAAGGAACAGCCATATATTGAAGGAATTGAAGAAGAAAAGTTTAGGGTTCCATATACACCAAGCTTGAAAATCAAAGGTAAGCTTAGAAAGGTGTAGGAAATAACATCTACTCATTTCTTCATGCATGAATTTGACTTCTAAAGCTTTAATTTACAATTTATTCAATCCTTCCCTAAGATATAAATTGACATAGGTGAAGGAACATCAAAAGGAAAGGAGATAGCTAGAGAATAGAAGAGGAAAAGAAAGAGGAATTCAAGAAAGGTTTGGTGTTTCTTTGATTTTCTGTTTTCCTTTGATTCTGCCATGAATAAGTGAAATTAGGGGTTAATTTTACTTGCTGGAAATGTTGCTTTGATTGTATAAATATGTTATATGAATGTTAAAATGATGTTTGAAAGGCTTGGAGTAAAGAAATTTAACATGGGAGCTAAAAGTGTAAATCTGGCAGAATAGGTTGTACCAGGGCAGCTTGTGTTTACAACGTTATAACTTATTGTATATATATTGAAATTAGGCCTAAGAGATACCAAATGAAAGATAAGACAAATATCGAAAACTTTCATGAATTGACCAAATTCTGAATCTGTATGTAAGATGATGAAAATTTCAAGTGAACCTAAACTGGACACAGAGTTAGTGCATTCGGAACAGAGTCTATTGATTATACCATAACTAATTACATACTCAGTGAAATTTGTTAAGACCAGTGCCAAATGAATCTTAAGAAGTATACCTAAAACTTTGTAGAAGACATTTAAGCTTGAATTTGTATGGAAATGTATGAATCTGATAAGTTTTGTGATACTATTAACAAGTACCAATACTGAACTGATTAAGACCTTATTGAGCAGCTTGTAAAGAAAAATTCATAACTTAAGCTAGGATGATCAGATTTGCATGAACCATACCTTGTTGGAAAGATAAGACATAAATATACATTTCTTATGAAGAAACTGAAGTCAAATTGTAACTCTAAACTGCTTGAAAAGTTTATGCAATATATGGCAGAATGTAGTTTTCTATATTGAAATGTTAAGTCAATAAAGGTTTGCACTATTTGCCATGAGTTTTCCATATTGTAAACCTTGGCATATGATATATGTACTTTGGAAAAAGAAATCAAATAGCTTCAAATTACATGCATTTACATTGATACATTGAGTTAATGATACTTGGCCCTGGTAAACGTAATAGGAGTCGAGGTTAGCTTAAGGGTATGGCATGCCATATAAATATACAGAGTTCGCAGTACTGCTACCGATACATGATCTATATTAGAGGTAAAGATGTCAAATAACAGTTGATAATGTTGCATGTGTTTTTCATATATGCTACAGGGTAAAATGTGGATGAAAAAGAGGAGACTCTGCAAAAATTTTGGTTTAAACATTTACCTTAATCGCTTTATAAAATTTACTTGGACTATCTAAAACTTGGTATTTACAGATAAAGGTAATTGATTAGTTGTGATATATGACATTCCTTGCTCTGTCTACTCTTTGATAGGGTAAGGGGTGTTACAGTATGTATATGTGTTATATGTGTATAAGTGGCTGTTTTGTTGGGGTTAATAGGTAGTTTTGGACCCCTTGGTTCATATACCTGAGTATATGTGAGTGAAGGAGGAGTTATGCATGTATGGAGTGGAGTTGGTGCTTGGCAGGCTTGTTCATGCACGAAGCTGAGTTCTGGATGAACTCAGGTTCGGCCGCCGAAAGGAGGATTCGGCCGCCGAACCCCTTGTGGAGGCAGTTTCGGCTGCCTAAGGTTGCTTCCGAAAGAATGGACTTTCGGCTCTGTCATGCACATTCGGCCGCCGAAGGTGCCGCCGAAGGTGCTCTGTCCAGCTTTCTTTTGCATGCTTTATGTGCTTATTTTTAGAGGTTCAGAGGGGATGATAGGGGATTGGTTAAGAATATGTGTGACACCTCATTCGAGTCCATTTAATTCAGGATTGGACCCGACAGTTCAGGGAGGTCGTCAGGATTAGCAGTTGCAGAGTCAGTCAGGTTTCTGCTTAAGGAGCAGAGGTGAGTAGAACTAAACTTAATCTTTTTATTTAAAGATACAGCTTGCTTGTTAGCATAGTTCATGCATCATGGATGCTATGTTTGATATAGGGTGATTGCATTAGAATCACAAAGTTGATGCATTGCATTATTCATTGAGAGTGAGGATTGGACCAAGGCGACATCAATAGCCCGTCGAGGGAGTTTTGAGGTCATGTCGAATCCAAGATGTGAAATGTTTGAGTTGTGATGCATTTTCATATAAAATGCGTATGAATGAACTGTTTTCAGTGTTTCTACTCACTGGGCTTTTTAGCTCATCCCTTTCCCTTAATCCCAGTTTTGCAGGTTCTGAATAGCTGGGAAGTGAGAAGCAGCAGAGAGTATTAGCTATGGTACTGCATGTGTAATAGAATAGTGGACATGATGTATATTAAAGTATTGTAATAGGTAATAAGTCAGTTTGTATATGAGATAGAATGTGCTTTTGCCTAATGTATGCTTAATCCTTTATATATACATGTATCCTGTTTTTACAGTTTCTTGATGAGAAATGAGTCAGATCAGACTTAATATATGTTGTGTTTCGAAAACCCAGTGAATGATAACTGTGAGGGATCCCTTGACCCAAGACCAGTGCAAAGGAAAGACCAGGTTTGATTCCTGTGATCCACAGAGTAGACCACGAAAGAAGACCAGGTTTGATTCCTGTGACTCTATGGTAGCCAAGTTAACTTATGATATGCTGACCCTTACAGAGTGGGTTCTATGCTGCAGAGCGCATAGGGTATGGAGGTTACTTGGTAAAGCATCACTGGTGTGTTACAGATAGCCCTGAGGGCTAGTTCAGATTAGTATGTCTGAGCATTTGGTTCATATGATTGGACCTATAGTACAGTGTTTTCAAGCTTAAGTCTGGTTGTTTTTTTTTGAAACGTTTTAACAGTTCATAGTCCGGTCGGATCATGTATGGGATTTTAACAGGTACACAGAGTTCAGGATAGGCTTACTACGGGTCTAGGCGGCCTTAAGCCGATCTGGATCCTAGTGCCGAACGGTTCGGACCGTTACAAGAGGGGTATCGGTTTTCCGGGCTGTTACAAGACTAATCAGTAAATTTTTTAAAATCTCATAAAAATTTTAATGTATTTTCAAACTAAAAGGCTAATTAATATTTTTTTTTATATTATATAGATCAAATAATAAATTTTTTATAATAATATCATATATTATGTAAATATAATTTATTATTATATTTACGTATAACTATTTATAAAATTATTTATATTTATATTTTATTATTAAATATCATATTTTAAAAAATATTTCTTATTTTTATATTAAAATTTATACTCATTTATATATAAATATTTTATAAAAAATTGTTTTTAAAAAATAAATAACAAAAATAAAAAACTATTTTTAAGTTTGAAAAAATAAAAAAACAGAAATCCTGCAATGATACTGAAGGCATGTAAGTTATGCTAGAATATATTTATTAAAATATATTTATAATAAATTATTAATATATTATTATTGAGCTTTAATTCAAAGTATGTTATTTATATTAAATTATTAACTATTAATGTATTTGTTGGAAATGAAAGAAAAATACCAAATTTTTTTTTCTGATTTTAATATTAGAATTTGCTTTTTTTTTTTTTTGAAAAAAGCATAGAGCGGAACTAAAATATGCTTTTATAATCAAGTATTGTACTTACTCATGAGGTTTTTCATTATTTAAATACTACTAATAAATCATCTGTATACTATAACTCTTAAAATTTGATATATGCACAACCTATGATCAAGTCGATTGGAGTTTTTTGTGTATTTCACAATGGATGCATTTGATTATGCAGTATATTATGACAATTAGCTTTTTTATTCTCGTTAATGGTGTTTCAATTACTCCTTTTTGCCCTTTCAGAGGACTTAGATAAAGGGACCCTTTATCTCTTTATCCTTTTTGTTTGTTTTTCAGACGCTGTCCTACTTACTATCAAATTCTCATAAGAAGGGTCTCCCTAAGGGTATAAAGGTTTCACGGTATGCTCTTTTAATTGTTAGTGTTTTATTTGTATATAATACTTTGTTATTTACAAGAGTAATGAGACAAGAAGCTGATAACTTACTTCAAGTCCTTCAAAGCTATACTAGGCCTCTGATCAATCTATTAATCTCAGAAGTCTCATATTCTTTTCAGTAAACATACGCCTCATGTGTTTAAGCAAGAACTTCTTTGTAAGTTTCAAATGCAATTGTTTCCTTCTAATAAGTATTTGGAGCTACTAGTACTTTTAAGATGATCTCATTAGCAGGCTTTGGCTACTGTGGAAGACAGAATTCATTCAAAGAGTCAAGCTTGGAAACAACAATTACTATCTTAGGTTGGTCGTACTACAATGATCCAATCAGTTTTATCTACTATCCCTACTTACTCTATGGTGATTTTTCAATATTCTAAGCAATTCTCAGCTAAGCTTAATAGCTTATTATCTAACTTTTGGTAGGGTGGTAATGAGGAATCCAGAAAGATTCACTGTATTAGTTGGCAATGTTCCTGTTACTCTAAGTTTTTGGGTGGCTTAGATTTTAGAGATTTTGAAATTTTTAATCTAGCTTGTTTAGCAAAATAGTGCTAGAAGCTTTTTCATAATCAGACTCGCTTATGGATTCGGGTTTTGAAAGGTATATATTTTCCACAATCTTCCTTTTGGCAAGCTACCCACAAGCAATGTAGTTCATAGATATAACAAAGTTTGTTAGCCAGAGGCTTCTTTACAAGGGCGCTCGCATGAATATTGGGAATGGTAGGAACACTAGGCATTTAATTGGATCCTTGGGTACCTCAATTGTATAGTTTCAAATTGCCTAGTCCGGCATCTTATCCAGTTGGTATTACCTTTGTAATACCCGGCTAGACTCCGGTATCGGAATTCCTATCGTCCGGTGGAATCTCGGATGTCGGAAGCCTCTAGTAAGGTAGAACCATATTTTCATAAAATGTTTTAAGGTTTTGATGAGTTTAAGTAAAGAAGAAATGAGTTTTTGCATAAAAACAACCTTGAAGGAAAACTCAGGTTCGGCCGCCGAACGTGCATGCCTTCGGGAGCGCCTTTAGGCCCCCGAAAGCATAAGTGAGGAAAGTCCAGGTTTGGCCACCGAACCTCAAGTTCGGCCGCCGAACATGGCATGCATGCGGAGGCACATTCGGCCCCCGAACGTGGCCTGGCCAGCCACTATAAAAGGGTCCCTTAGCCGAAAACGGGCGAGCTTTTTCCCCATTTCCGGCCAAGGTGAGCTCTCCGCCGTCCCTCACCGATCTTGAGTTCTTTCCTTCCAATATTACTCGATTTTCATGAGTTTTTACTTTGTTTTGAAGATTTTCAAGCTTTGAGCAAAGTTTTGGAGCTTTGAGGTTCAAGGGAACTCAACCCCTTCCATCTCCGAGTTAGGTCGTCTCTCTCTCGATCTCCACGAGGTAAGAGCCGATCTTAAGCTCATTTCATGTTTTAAGTGAGTTTTAAGTCGATCTATGGGGTAGAATGCATGTTTAGCTCATGGTTAGGTTTATGGGTTTTATTTGTGTTTTTGAACAATGTGAGTTGCTTGTGTGTTGTAGTTGGGGTTTTTGATGGTTTGATGCCCCTAAGAACTTGTATGTTTGCTTGTGTATGATTGGGAATGTTGTAGAATAGGTTTATGCATGTTTGGGTAGTTTTGGAGGCGAATGTGCATAGGAGAGCTGAGTTTCTGCCATTCTGGGAGAAACCAGGTTCGGCAGCCGAAGGAACTTTCGGCCGCCGAACGTGCTTGTGGAGGCAGCCTTCGGCTGCCGAAGCTTGCCCCCGAAAGGAGACTTTCGTCTCTGTCTGGGAGTTTCGGCCGCCGAAGGTGTGGCCGAACCTGCCTGACTTTCGGCTCTGAAGGGACTTTCGGCCGCCGAACCTGCCGCCGAAAGTGCCCTGTTCAGCCATTTCTTGCATGTTTTTCTATGATTGTTTCATGATGTTTTAGGGAGTTTTTGGGGAATAGTTTAGAGTTATGTTCATGTATGTTTGGTCCCTCATTTGAGTCCACCTGTGTATGTTCGGACCCGAGGAACCGAGGACCCCAGCAGTGAGTCTGTTGCCCCAGTGTCTGGTCAGAGCTATCCAGAGGTGAGTGGAATAACCCTTTATGTTTTTAAGCAAATCAATTGCAAGGATTGAGCATGATCATGCATCATGAATGCCATGTGATGAATTAGGTTGCTTGCATTAGAATTCACGAATATGTTGCATTGCATATTTTAAATGTTGATGTGGATGAATGTTGGATGATCCATAGCCCTCGATCTATGATATGACGATGTGATATGTACGGTACGGAATGTAAGACCAGTGGGACCCATTCTACGTTCGCTGGCACTATGTAAGGGAAAGACCAGGACCCATTCTATGTTCTGGCACAGTTGGACACTGTTATGTTATGATATGTAAGGGAAAGACCAGGACCCATTCTACGTTCTGGCACAGTTGGACCATGTAGAGGGCTATTGGTGACAGGTTCATCCTTGATGTGATTAGCTGTGATGCGATGCATTTCATGTTATCATATGTTTTAAATGTTTTATTATTCTGCTCACTGGGCTCTAGTAGCTCACCCCTCTCCCAAATTTCCCCAGGATTGCAAGTACAGGGTAGACCAGGAGGTTTACAAGAGTAATGAAGTCTGGTATATGTAATAGATAGTGTGGACATGATAAATGTATTAATGTTATGTAAAAGTACAGTTTCAATCATGTAATGATATTGAGGATTAGAGATTGTGCTTGACTTTATGTATGAGGTATCCCTTTTAGTACATGATCAAAGATGTTTTATAATGTTCATGTAAGCCAACTCATCTTATGATGTATCGCCCATTGGGGCATTGATGGGATCCCACAGAGGGGTCATGATTATTATTACGGCTATGTACAGTGCATGCTCAGGTTGAGTTGGGTGTATGAAAGAAAAGTTTTAAATTTTTATGTATGTTGTTGATCATGTATGGGATTAAACAGGTTTTCAGGATGTATGTCAGGCTTGCTACGGGTCTTGGCGGCCTTAAGCCGACCCGGATCCTAGCGCCGGTAGCGGTCCGATTTTCGGGTCGTTACAGAATGGTATCAGAGCCCTAGGTTCATAGGATCGGACCTAGAGTGTCGGGCTCATAGATGTTCTAGAAGGTCAAGCACAATAGGAAGATCATGTCCACTAGGATAGGATGTGGAGTCCTGTCTTGTATGATGATGTGAAATGCCATGATTATATACATGTGCATTGATGCTATGATATGAATGATGTATATGTGATGAGGGTTCATGTGTGCCCACATGAACCATATGATGCTAATGTTTGTGTGATGTGTACTGTTTTTCAGAAAACAGGATGAGAGGAACCCGTCGATCGGCAAGATTGACTGGAGTACCACCTGAGGATGAGGGCACGAGCGCCCGTCCTCCTACATTGCCTAGGGCAATGTCTTGTAGAGCCAACAGAGATAGAGTGTCAAGGGACCCTAGAAGGTCTTTTGATGCTAGCAAAAGAGGGACAGATAGAGGAGGAAGTTCTTCAGATGTGAGGGGTTATGGAAGAGGATCAGAGGAGGGATGGGAACCTGGATGTGAGCATGGAGGAAGAGGGGACAGGGGAGTCTCAGGGAGGCGTTCAGGCCTCGGGGTATGGTTTTCCACCCCATTATCCACCCTTCCCACAGGGTTCAGGGTATCCGATGGGAGGCACATCGGATTACTCCAGCTTTAACCCCTACCCTACCTACATGCCTTATCCACCTTTCTATCCACCTTACACACAATACCCAGCTTATCCACCCTCACCCTTCTATCCTAACCCGGCAAACCCCACCTCGGGGAATGTTGCACCCCCACCTCCACCACCTACAGAACCAGCAGCCCCAGTTACTCAACCTCCCAGACCTAGCTCAGCCGGTGGGAGCAAAGTAAAGATGACAGATTACCTTAAGCTGGATGCTCCCAAATACAAGTCAGGGGATGACCCCTTTGAGTATCTGAGAGTAGTGAAGACAATAACTGATGAGCTAGGGGCGGATGATAGCAGGGCCATTCAGATGGCAGGGTTCACCTTAAAGTGCAAGAAGGCACGGGAATGGTTCAAGTGTTATGTGGACCCGAGACTAGACGGCATGTCATGGGAGGAATTTGCGAATGAGTTCGCTGGATGGGCTTTTCCAGACAGTTCCAGAGAACTGAAAATGATTGAGTTTGAGCAACTGAGGCAGACAGAACACATGAGTGTAGAGGAGTTCACAGATAAATTCTTAGAGCTATTGCCTTTTTCAGGGCAAGCTCTAGATACAGATACGAAGAAAGCCAAGAGATATGTTATGAAGCTGCATTCTAGGTACTCCTCGTTGATTCAGTCAGTTGAGAGGGAAAGTTTCCACACTGTGGTGGATATGGCTCGAAGGATGGAGGCGAGTGCTATAGTTGAGGGGTCAGTGAAGCAGTCAGTGACCCAGTCTTCAGGGGTTAAGACCCCAGGCAGAGGAGGGCCAGGTCTCTCTTCTCAGAGCTCAAGTAAGAAGAGGTGGGATAACACCACCAAGAAGTCGAAGAAGAATAAGTTTTGGAATAAGTTGAAATCCGATCTGGGATTTGGCGGTGGCTCGAGCTCAGGCTCAGATGGTACAGAATGCCAAAGGTGTGGGAGGCCGCACAGGGGAGTGTGTCGAGCTGGGACTAATACATGTTTCAGATGTGGACAAGAGGGACACATGACTCGGGAGTGTCCTAGAGCACCTTTTATGGGCCAGCCCCAGCAGACAGCTTCTGGTAGTGTGGCATAGCCAGCAGCTCCAGCCACAACTCAGGGCAGTGGCAGAGGTAGAGGGAGAGGGGCAGCCTCTTCTTCTGGTTCCCGAGGTGAAGGTCCATCAGCTCCAGCCAGGATCTTCACCATGACTCAGCAGGAGGCTAACACATCCAACACCGTGGTGTCAGGTAATCTCGTCATTGGGTGTTCTGATGTGTATGCATTAATGGACCCGGGTGCATCTCATTCGTTTATTGCTCCGAGAGCCGTCGAGAGGTTGGGTCTGATAGTCTCTGGGTTAGAGTGTCCCCTATGGGTCAGTGGACCCAAGTGTGACCCGTCGGTGGCAGAGTCAGTCTGCCAGTACAGTCCTGTTTTTGTTGAGGGAAGATGCCTTTCCACCGACCTTGTGGTTCTAGATTTGACAGACTTTGATGTCATTCTAGGGATGGATTGGCTATCTACCCATGGTGCTACCTTGGACTGCAGGGACAAGGTAGTCAGGTTCAGAGATCAGAACGGGTCAGAGGTCGTCTTCAGGGGAGACAAGAGGGGCACACCTAGAGGTCTGATATCAGCTCTTCAGGCTCGTAGGTTGCTTAGAAAGGGATGTCAGGGGTATTTGGCTCATGTGAGAGAGCTTAGTAGTCAGGTCAGGGAGCCAGCCTCGGTGCCAGTTGTCAGAGAGTTTTAGGATGTCTTTCCAGACGAGCTTCCAGGTTTACCACCTGCTAGGGAGATGGAGTTCGAGATAGAGTTGGGGCCTGGAACTAGACCGATCTCTATCCCTCCCTACAGGATGGCCCCAGCCGAGTTAAAGGAGTTGAAAGAGCAGTTGCAAGAGCTGGTAGAAAAGGGCTTCATCCGACAGAGTACCTCACCTTGGGGTGCTCCGGTCTTGTTTGTGAGAAAGAAGGATGGGTCCCTCAGACTTTGTATCGACTACAGGCAGTTGAACAAAGTCACTACCAAAAATAGGTACCCTCTGCCAAGGATCGATGATCTATTCGACCAGCTAGCAGGAGCGGGTTGTTTCTCCAAAATAGATCTAAGATCGGGGTACCATCAGCTAAGAATAAGGGATGAAGATTTGCCAAAGACAGCTTTCAGGACCAGATATGGGCATTTTGAGTTCCTTGTGATGCCGTTCGGGTTAACTAACGCCCTTGCAGCATTCATGGACCTCATGAACAGAGTGTTTAGTCAGTACCTGGATCACTTTGTTATTGTCTTCATAGATGATATCTTAGTGTATTCCAGGAACGCAGAGGAGCATGCCCATCATCTAAGGTTGGTTCTGCAGACTTTGAGGGAACATGGCTTGTATGCCAAGTTCTCTAAGTGTGAGTTCTGGCTGAGGAGCATTTCGTTCTTGGGGCATGTGGTGTCGGAAAATGGTATAGAGGTAGACCCCAAGAAGACAGAAACTGTGGCTAACTGGCCTAGACCCACTTCAGTGACGGAGATCAGGAGTTTCTTGGGTTTGGCAGGTTACTACAGGAGGTTCGTTTAGGACTTCTCAAAGATTGCAGCTCCTCTGACCAGACTAACCAGGAAGATTCAGAAGTTTGTGTGGACCGACCAGTGCGAAGAGAGTTTTGAAGAGCTTAAGAAGAGGTTGACTTCAACACCAGTTTTAGCTCTGCCATCTAGTGATGAGGACTTTACAGTCTTTTGTGATGCATCCCGTGTGGGACTAGATTGTGTACTATTGCAGAATGAGAGGGTGATCGCTTATGCTTCTAGGCAGCTGAAGAAGCATGAGTTGAATTACCCCACACATGACCTGGAGATGGCAGCAGTAATCTTTGCAATCAAGATGTGGAGGCACTACCTCTATGGGGTTAAATGTGAGATCTTTACAGATCATAAGAGCCTACAGTACATCCTGAGTCAAAGAGATTTGAACTTGAGACAGAGAAGGTGGGTGGAGCTGCTGAGTGACTATGATTGCAAGATTCAGTACCATCCGGGTAAGGCGAACGTTGTGGCAGACGCCTTAAGCCGGAAATCACTCGGCAGTTTATCCCACATATCGGCAGAGAGGAGGCCAGTGGTGAAGGAGTTTTACAAGCTCATTGAGGAGGGTCTACAGATGGAGTTGTCTGGTACAGGTGCCTTGGTGGCCCAGATGAGAGTGGCACCCGTGTTTCTGGAGTAGGTGGCTCAGAAACAGCATGAGGACCTGGAGTTAGTGAAGATTGCCAGGACTGTTCAGTCAGGCAATGATAGTGAGTTCAAATTCGACAGCAAGGGGATCCTCCGCTATGGGAGCAGACTATGTGTACCAGATGACATGGGGCTAAAAGGAGACATTATGAGAGAGGCTCATAATGCAAGATACAGCATTCACCCCGGGGCCACCAAGATGTATCAAGATCTAAAGAAGGTTTATTGGTGGCCGGCTATGAAGAAAAAAGTGGCACAGTTTGTGTCAGCCTACGAAGTGTGTCAGAGGGTGAAGCTGGAACATCAGAAGCTGGCTGGAATGCTTAACCCGCTACCTATTCCAGAATGGAAATGGGAAAATATAGCTATGGACTTCGTAGTGGGGTTATCGGCGGCGTCCAACAGATTGGACTCCATATGGGTGATTGTGGACAGACTCACTAAATCTGCTCACTTCATCCCTGTCAGGAGTGGCTATTCTGTGGACAAGTTGGCGCAGGTGTATGTCGATGAGATCGTCAGACTGCATGGGGTTCCTGTTTCAATAGTGTCAGATAGAGGGCCCCAGTTCACCTCCAGGTTTTGGCGGAGTCTGCAGAGTGCCATGGGTACCAGGTTGGATTTCAGTACTGCCTTCCACCCACAGACGGACGGACAATCAGAAAGGACCATCCAGACCATAGAGGACATGCTCAGGATGTGTGTGCTGGACTTTGGCGGTTCTTGGAGGCAGCATCTACCTTTGGTGGAGTTTGCCTACAATAACAGCCATCATGCTAGCATCGGGATGGCTCCATATGAAGCTTTATATGGAAGGAAGTGCAGATCACCTGTTTGCTGGGAAGAGGTTGGAGAAAAGGCCTTGGCAGGGCCTGAGCTAGTAGAGATTACCAGCAGGGTAGTACCCATAATCAGAGAAAGGATCAAGACTGCTGCAAGCAGACAGAAGAGTTATGCAGACATCCGCAGAAGGCAGTTAGAGTTTCAGGAGGGGGATCTGGTATTGCTCAAGGTGTCTCCTATGAAAGGAGTGGTTCGCTTTGGGAGGAAAGGTAAACTAGCCCCACGATACATCGGGCCCTTCGAAATCTTGCAAAAGATTGGGAATGTGTCGTACAAGCTGGATTTACCTGCTTCAATGGAAAGAATCCAGCCGGTTTTCCATGTTTCAATGTTGAGGAAGTTTGTGTCAGATCCGAGCAAGGTTCTTAGTGAGCTTGATGTGGAGGTCCAAGAGGATCTCACCTATGTTGAATAGCCAGTACGAATCATAGACACCCAGATCAGAAAGCTAAGAAACAAGGAAATCCCGATGGTGAAAGTCCTGTGGAACCACCACAATTTGGAGGAATGCACTTGGGAGACACAGGAGTCTATGCTCCAGCAGTACCCTCATCTCTTCTAAGGTTAGATCTCTATGTGTTTATGTGCTATGTATGTATGTTATGTTTTATGCCATGCTATGTGCTAGTTGAGGAACATTCGGGGACGAATGTTCTTAAGGGGGGGAGAATGTAATACCCGGCTAGACTCCGGTATCGGAATTCCTACCGTCCGGTGGAATCTCGGAAGCCTCTAGTAGGGTAGAACCATGTTTTCATAAAATGTTTTAAGGTTTTGATGATTTTAAGTAAAGAAGAAATGAGTTTTTGCATAAAAACAACCTTGAAGGAAAACTCAGGTTCGGCCGCCGAACCTCAAGTTCGGCCGCCGAACGTGCATGCCTTCGGGAGCGCCTTTAGGCCCCCGAAAGCATAAGTGAGGAAAGTCCAGGTTCGGCCGCCGAACCTCAAGTTCGGCCGCCGAACATGGCATGCATGCGGAGGCACGTTCGGCCCCCGAACGTGGCCTGGCCAGCCACTATAAAAGGGTCCCTTAGCCGAAAACGGGCGAGCTTTTTCCCCATTTCCGGCCAAGGTGAGCTCTCCGCCGTCCCTCACCGATCTTGAGTTCTTTCCTTCCAATATTACTCGATTTTCATGAGTTTTTACTTTGTTTTGAAGATTTTCAAGCTTTGAGCAAAGTTTTGGAGCTTTGAGGTTCAAGGGAACTCAACCCCTTCCATCTCCGAGTTAGGTCGTCTCTCTCTCGATCTCCACGACGTAAGAGCCGATCTTAAGCTCATTTCATGTTTTAAGTGAGTTTTAAGTCGATCTATGGGGTAGAATGCATGTTTAGCTCATGGTTAGGTTTATGGGTTTTATTTGTGTTTTTGAACAATGTGAGTTGCTTGTGTGTTGTAGTTGGGGTTTTTGATGGTTTGATGCCCCTAGGAACTTGTATGTTTGCTTGTGTATGATTGGGAATGTTGTAGAATAGGTTTATGCATGTTTGGGTAGTTTTGGAGGCGAATGTGCATAGGAGAGCTGAGTTTCTGCCATTCTGGGAGAAACCAGGTTCGGCAGCCGAAGGAACTTTCGGCCGCCGAACGTGCTTGTGGAGGCAGCCTTCGGCTGCCGAAGCTTGCCCCCGAAAGGAGACTTTTGTCTCTGTCTGGGAGTTTCGGCCGCCGAAGGTGCCGCCGAACCTGCCTGACTTTCGGCTCTGGAGGGACTTTCGGCCGCCGAACCTGCCGCCGAAAGTGCCCTGTTCAGCCATTTCTTGCATGTTTTTCTATGATTGTTTCATGATGTTTTAGGGGGTTTTTGGGGAATAGTTTAGAGTTATGTTCATGTATGTTTGGTCCCTCATTTGAGTCCACCTGTGTAGGTTCGGACCCGAGGAACCGAGGACCCCAGCAGTGAGTCTGTTGCCCCAGTGTCTGGTCAGAGCTATCCAGAGGTGAGTGGAATAACCCTTTATGTTTTTAAGCAAATCAATTGCAAGGATTGAGCATGATCATGCATCATGAATGCCATGTGATGAATTAGGTTGCTTGCATTAGAATTCACGAATATGTTGCATTGCATATTTTAAATGTTGATGTGGATGAATGTTGGATGATCCATAGCCCTCGATCTATGATATGACGATGTGATATGTACGGTACGGAATGTAAGACCAGTGGGACCCATTCTACGTTCGCTGGCACTATGTAAGGGAAAGACCAGGACCCATTCTACGTTCTGACACAGTTGGACACTGTTATGTTATGATATGTAAGGGAAAGACCAGGACCCATTCTACGTTCTGACACAGTTGGACCATGTAGAGGGCTATTGGTGACAGGTTCATCCTTGATGTGATTAGTTGTGATGCGATGCATTTCATGTTATCATATGTTTTAAATGTTTTATTATTCTGCTCACTGGGCTCTAATAGCTCACCCCTCTCCCAAATTTCCCCAGGATTGCAGGTACAGGGTAGACCAGGAGGTTTACAAGAGTAATGAAGTCTGGTATATGTAATAGATAGTGTGGACATGATAAATGTATTAATGTTATGTAAAAGTACAGTTTCAGTCATGTAATGATATTGAGGATTAGAGATTGTGCTTGACTTTATGTATGAGGTATCCCTTTTAGTACATGATCAAAGATGTTTTATAATGTTCATGTAAGCCAACTCATCTTATGATGTATCGCCCATTGGGGCATTGATGGGATCCCACAGAGGGGTCATGATTATGATTACGGCTATGTACAGTGCATGCTCAGGTTGAGTTGGGTGTATGAAAGAAAAGTTTTAAATTTTTATGTATGTTGTTGATCATGTATGGGATTAAACAGGTTTTCAGGATGTATGTCAGGCTTGCTACGGGTCTTGGCGGCCTTAAGCCGACCCGGATCCTAGCGCCGGTAGCGGTCCGATTTTCGGGTCGTTACAACCTTGGTGGCAAACTTAATTGACATGGTGCTTGGATTGGAACCATCAGTTGGTGAAGCATTTCTTTCCTCATCAACAGGCAACGACTATTCTCTTTGTTCCAGTGGCTCCTCTTGGTATGTTGAATTCTCTTGTATGGAATTATGCACGTAATGGACAATATAGTGTATGTTTCGATTATAGGTTATTAATGTGTTGTTCAACTAGTCAGCATGGTGTGTCTCAACCTTCTTATTCTTCTAAATTGAAAATTTTCTTATGGAAACTTCTTCATACTGCTTTGCCAATCCCTGTTAATTTGGTAAGACATGGTGTATTGCATAACCCTATATGCCCCTTTTATCAATCTCAGCCTGAAACTTTGGAACATGTTTTCTTTTAGTGTCTGCATGCTTAAGCAGTTTGGTTTATTAGTCCCTATGGTTATAAACCAATCTTGTGGGTTTTTCTAATTTTATATTATGGTGAAAACTCTTTGGGAAAAATTTTGGTTAGAGATGGATGGCCCATTACTTTTGACTCTAATCACATTCACCTTATGGGAGGATAGAAATAGAGGTCTCTTTGATTTTGTACTTTTGAATCCTATTGCTACATCACAATGTATTTTTGTTGATTTTAGGCAGTTACAACAGAGTGGTATTTTTGCTGATTCTTCTCACTTTTAACATTATAAATCCACTCATGTTGCTTGGAGTCCTCCCTCAAGAGGGAGTATTAGGCTTAACTGCGATGTTACATGGAAAGATTAGTTTTCACCCATTACTATTACTGTGGTTGCTTTTAATGTTGCAAGGATAATTGTGCATGGTATTACTATGAGGGCTTGATATTCATTTGCTACAACAGGAGAGGCATGGGCTGTGTTAACTGTAGTTAAAGTAGCATCTGCAGCACATGTAATATCTCTTACCCGGTCTATGAATAACCAGACTGATGATGTCACAAGCTATGCTAGGCTTCACATATTTGTTTTAACATTCATGTGACATCTTAGAAAAATATGCATAATATTTTTTTAAAAAAATATTTTATTATATCGAAAGCACATTTTAAATAGTCGAGAAAGAACCAATCTTCAATGATAATATAAAATAATTTATTTTAAAACAACTTTTGATTATAATGTTGAATTTATTCTCTAAATAAAATCCTAATATCACATTCATGATTTATTTTATTCCATAATCAAGTAGAGAAACTCCAAGGGTTTTCTTTATTTTATTTTACATCTTCAATCTGAAAACTCATTTATATCATGTCAAGTCCATTTGTATTCCTTTATTTTTAAATAAAATATTTATAATCTACTGTAAAAATATCTATTAAGTGAATTCAATAAATATTATAGTTTCTCATACTTAAAAACTTATAAATACAATCTCTAAATATTTAACTCCAATTCTACTAAATGTACATGCCACTATCTAATACAACTTCCATTAGATAAATAGACTAATATCAACTTAAGATGTGATGAACTCCATAGATAATACAGAATTTTGGGTTTCCTTTCCTCTGACAACTACCACTATCTATTACTTGTGCGTGGTAAAATTCAACGTGCTAAGATTTTTCCTAATATATATATATATATATATATATATATATATATATATATAATAATTAAATAATTTAAATACTACTTAACTAAGTTTGACCTATTTTTCCTTCTTTTATCATATATCACATTTCTAACAAAATGATTTATTCACATTTCTTGCATCTCGTATATATTCTAAAGTTTTGTTATACATTCCATAAAAAAAAAAAACCAAGTCATCTTATCATTCATGATGTAAAATACTTAAAATTGGCATTAATAGATTTAATAGAAGTCAATTAGAATACAATGGCAAAAGCATATATCTTACACAAATATTACACTAGCATAAAGTATTGCTCACTTTTAAGTTCGATTAACAAGTCATAAATAATATAACTAAATAATCTTACTTAACTGAGCACCATTTTCATTTTATACTATTATGAAAGTTTTCGTTCACTTTAATTCTACGAAATTTAGATAGGGCATTAATTAGATGAGGGCAATTATAACTATAGGGTATGAAGTACTAAAATGATAGGGTTCGAAAACCAAAATGGTAGAGCTCGAAAATCAGAATGGTAGGGCTCGAAAGCCAAAATGATAGATCTGTAGATAGAAACTATATTAGTAGCAGTAAGGCTCCAAAAGCCATACCTGTGGGTACTTCATTGTCTCCCTGAAATTCATATCATAAATCTTTTAGACTGCACCTCAATCTAACTCAAGACTCTCACCTGATTTACTGGGACTAATTTTTATATTTAATGCTTCACTTTGTATCAACTAAAATTTGAGTTTTATCACATTATGATAGCATAATTTTTAAGTCATATGTCTAAGCACATAGACTATTCACACTCTATATATATGTCTCTATATGATGATAGTTACATGTATCATGGTACTTTATAAAATTTTTTATTTATTAATCATACCTAATTTCCTTTTTATTTACTAATTTTCTAGTTTGGCACGTAGGTATGACTATAAATGTTTAGGTGACATAAATAATTTACAAATTTCATTCTAAATATTCAATATTAATTCATAACATATCCTCTATAAGTCACCCGCCGTATCTATATTCTCAAATAATAATTTAAGCACACATAGTTGTATAGCGTCTTAATTTCTCATTGTTAAGACTAGCATCTTAAATACCATTATTATGCTTAAATTTAACAAAATACAAGTCAAGTAGTGTAACGTCCCGGAAAACCGGACCGCTACCGGCGCTAGGATCCGGGTCGACTTAAGGCCGCCGGGACCCGTAGCAAGCCTGACATATAACCTGTAAACCTGTATAATCCCATACATGATCAACAACATGCATAAAAATTAAAACTTTTCTTCATACATACTGTCACCAACTAACTCAACCTGTGCATACTCTGATCATATACATAACATAGTCCCTCTGTGGGATCTCATCAAGCCTTAAAGGCAAAACAACCTGTGTTGAGTTAGTTTACATAAACATCATAACATAAGATCATGTATATACAAAAGGGATTAACAATATACTATGGTCAAGCACAACTCTATCCTCAATAACCTCATTACATACATACTGTAATCTTTCACATATCATCATAATACAATTGTCATGTCCACAAACTAACTATTACATACATATGACTTTTTCTCTTCTTGCCTTCTCTATCTATCCCGTACCTGCAATTCTGGGGGTTAGGGGAGAGGGGTGAGCTAGATGCCCAGTGAGTAGAACTGTGAAAAGAATATTTAAAACATGCCATCATGAAATGCGTCACTGCACAAACAAATCACACCACGGATGGACTGATTCAAAAATCCCTCAACTCCATGCCCGGCCCTATTATGGGCACCACAGGACTTCGTATTGCCCGGCCCTATTATGGGCACCACAGGTCTTCGTATTGCCCGGCCCTATTATGGGCACCACAGGACTTCGTATATAGAAGGCTAATGAATCATCCTAATGTCCATCCACTATCATCTATCACAACAATACAATGCGGCATAGTCGTGAATTCTAATGCAAACAACCTATAATACGATCATGATGCATGAAGCATGATAAAAGCATTTCATTTCTTAATTTAAAAGGTTAAGTTTAGTTCCACTCACCTCTGGCTGACTCTGACAAACTTTGTAGCAGCTGGCTCACTGCTGGGGTCCTTGGTTCCTCGGGTCCGAACCTACACAGGTGGACTCCAATGAGGGACCAAACATACACAAACATAATTCTAATATATTCCCCAAAAACCCCCTAAAACATCCTGAAAATATCACATAGAGATATGCATGAAGTGGCTGAACAGGGCACTTTCGGCGGCACCTTCGGCGGCCGAAAGTCCTGGACAGAGACGAAACTCAGGTAGGTTCGGCGGCACCTTCGGCGGCCGAAAGTGCCAGACAGAGACGAAAGTCTCTTTTCGGGGGCAACTTCGGCAGCCGAAAGGCCTGCCTCCCCAGCCATGTTCGGCGGCCGAAAGTACCTTCGGCTGCCGAACCTGGTTTCTGCCAAAGGGCAGAAACTTGGCTCTTTTGTGCATTTTCGCCTCCAAACTCTCAAATCATGCATATATCTCAACCAAAACATGCATACAAGTTCCTAGGGGCCTCAAACAAACAAATGCCCCAACTACAACACTTCAATCACACACAATCAAGCTACATTGCTCAAAAAGTTATCAAAAACCCATAGGTTCAACATATACCCTAACATGCATTCTACCCCTTAAAACTTCATAAAACTTGTTTAAATCATACATTGAGCTTAAGATCGGCTCTTACCTCTTGAAGATCGAGGGTTGAGGAGATCTAAACTTGGAGATGGGAGAAGTTCCAACTTTTGGTCTCCAAGCTCCAAAACTCGTTCTAAGCTCAAAGATCTTCAAAACCAAAGTTATAAACTTGTAAAGATCATGGAAAAAAGGAAGGAAAAACTCAAGATTGAGCAAAGATGGCGGAGAGCTCACCTTGGCCGAAATGGGGAGAAAAACTCGCCCGTTTTCGGCTAAGGGACCCTTTTATAGTGGCTGGCCAGGCCACGTTCGGGGGCCGAATGTGCCTCCGCATCCATGCAATGTTCGGCGGCCGAACATGAGGTTCGGCGGCCGAACCTGGACTGCCCTCACTCATGCTTTCGGGGGCCTAACGTGCCTCCAGAACGCATGCACGTTCGGCGGCCGAACTTGACTTTCGGCGGCCGAACCTGGGTTTTCCTCCAATGCTATTTTCATGCAAAAACTCATTTAGTTTCATACTTTAAAACCATTAAAAACATGAAAACATTTTATAAAACATGATTCTACCCTTCTAGAGGTCTCCGACATCCGAGATTCCACCGGACGGTAGGAATTCCGGTACCGGAGTCTAGTCGGGTATTACAAGTAGACACCCAAGATTGTTGTACAATCAATAAGAATACTATTCATAACAAAAGTTCTATTATTATACAATACTTTATCCCATACGAACATAGGCACATTTCTACCTAAATTTTAGAGCTAAGTTTTAGCTTTCTTAAAGATAGATATGGATCACAATCTATTCACAACAAATGTAGGATTGTGTCTTAGCTTTCCAACCAGATAGGAATACTTTATTCTAATTTTCAAAACTTAATATATGGCTTACTTTATACCGTCTGCTCAAAATCCAAACAACCAGTTTTTTTCATAATTATTATTCAAATATGTGATTCAAGAATAATAATTACAGAATTGCTGAAAGTTGCCTTCTAGAAAGTTGTAGTTATATTTTTTAAGTTCCATGTGAATCTAATTTCATCTCATTTGAATACCTATAAAGTCTATTATATTCCAAAAACCACAATTTCAGCATTACTTTTATGTTCTTTAAAATGTCTATGTTAATTGACTTAAAATTTAATAAACGTATCTTCTTAAGATTTTTAGAAATTTATCTTAAATTTCATTTGGTCACCTATAGGTCGAGTTATGGCCTATCATATACAAATTGCTTGGGGTGCACATTTTCATAAAGTGGTATTATATTTCTTTATATAAATAATACAAATGACACAAAATCGAGTCAATGACTCTTCATGAAAGTTTTAGCTACATCCTTAAAATTAATTTGGCTCTAGAATCATGTAATTTGGATACTTCTAAATCTAGTTATAGCTTAATTTTCACAAGCTGTCTAGCAACCATTAAGAATTTCAACTATATTTATCACATCTACTTCTATTGATCATTGTATCAATTTATGCACGTATTAATTCATGGAAGTTATTTATCAATACACAATCAAACTCAAGAATGCATATTTATACTATAAAATAGTTAATTTAAACATAAGTTAACAAAGAGTTTATGTGCATCAACACTTATCCATGCATCCAAGGTTTCTTCACATCAATCACTTTCTCTTATTTAAATACTCATATACTGTCTGATATCGTATAATCCATATATTTTAAAATTGTGGGATGGTATTTAATAAATAGTATCATTAATCCTAATGAATTTACTAGTGCCAAAGTTATTTAATTTCTTTTTCTTTCTAAACATTTCCATTTGACATATTCGATATCTCAAGTCCTATGGTATATAATCATATATATATGAAAATTTCTATCAAAATTGCATTTTACTTTGCTAACTTTTTACATAAGAAAACACTACAAAAAAACATACTATCAACGATGAAAAATTCTATCGCTGATAGTCTAAAATCCTTTCCTAATACTTTCAGCGATGGATTTTCGATGGCCTAAGATCCGTCGCGTAAACTCATGTCGCTAATTTTTTCCAATAGATTTGCAGTCCGTCAAAAATATTTACAATGGATTTTCAATGGAAATCTGTCAGAAATATTTGCGACAAATTTTCAACGAATGATTCAATCGAAAAACGTTAGCGACAAACTTTGTTCATCGCTAAACCTATTAGAAAATCTAAATCCATCCGATAACCAATCATTCGCTAATATGTCAGAAATTATTAGTGACAGAAAATTATTATTGAAAATCCATTAGAAATATTAAGACTATTTTAACAAAATTCGTCGCAAATTCATCGAAAATATTAACATTATTTTATCAAATCCATAGTTAATCCGTCGCAAATCCATTGGAAATCAATCACAAAATTATTTATATTTTCAATAATATTTATTATCATCAATAAAATAATTTTCTATCTTTATTTAGACATTTCCTATATAATCTAAATAATTTAAAACTAAAAAACATATTCAATATAAATTAAAAGCCATAATCATTACAATTCATGTTTATACACATAAATTCTTAATAAAGTTTATAAAGTTGAAAGTTTAAAATAAATCCATAATACCTAACAATGTTCAGAAAGTTTAAAACTAATCCATCAATTTACTGAACCATCTGATAGAGAAGTGGAATTTGTAATTGTGTTATGTGGTGAAGATCTTTTTTTGTTCTTCAATGATTTACTATGATATTTTACTTACTTTTCTATCTACACTCTGTATTTGCTATTGCATTTGTTCCATATCTTCTTTCATTTTCATCTAGTTTTACTCTAATATTTGTTCAACCTCCTCTAAAGAAAAAATAGTTTGAGAAGGTCCTCTAAGATAGGCTGATGTGCATGAGAAAGAGATAATTGGAGTTCCTGATTTTGCAATATCAAAAGATCCAAAACCATAAACCCTCCTTTTACTACTTTCAGAAATTTCAATCCACTTATTCAAATCAAAAGTAGACTGGCTTTTATAATTGCCATCAACATTCTTAGCAATGACACTCAAATAAACTTCCTGAGTACAAAAACAAAACATAATATATACTTCATTAACTATACACAACTAATAATAACATAACAAATAGAAAAATAATGTGATAACAATAAATATTTAGAAATTAACTTACATCAACTCATCGTGATTTTTCATCAATGAAGACACCTTGACTCCATTTTTTGTGTGAGTTGCACGAAATATTTTAAGTTGCGTTAGTGGCCTATCTAGCTTCTTTGCCTAGAAAAAAGAAATAATCATACACTATAAGATGTACGAATAATTTCTAATTATCTATATAATAATAAAAGGAAGAAATAATAGAGTTATACCAATCTATTCTCATGAACCTCTATTTTTATTGAACAACCAGAGTGTTTCGTAATAGTCCCATCTTTTTCTACGTTTCTATTTGTGTTTTTAGCTTCTGATTTCTTTCTCCACTCTGATGTACTCCAATAGGCAACAAGTTCATTTTATATCTCCGCCTCCATCTAGTCTGGTTCTAAATTGTGTAAATAGTCAATATCTGCCTTCTTGTGCTTGTGCAACATATCATTCCTAACTCTATTCAGAACGTCTCATAATCTTTCTTTGCCTACCTTTTTCTCAAGCAATTTGAACTATATTTTTTTCTCTCTCATCCCATATATATCGACTCTACAAATAACAATCAGTGTTTAGTAAATTTAACAAACTTAAAATTCCTACAAGGAATCTAAGGATATCATTTATATTTTATTCGAAAAAGTCCAAAGAGCTTGTCTTTTGTCTTTAGAGGTATTTTTTACAGAGTTTTTTATGGAGCAATGTAGCGCATCTTAATGTCATTAGTAATTGATCTAGTAATTATAAAATCTAAAAAACTACAATATGAAATATATATAATGAGTAGCTGTAAATAATAATACATGTTACCTCAATAGTAAAAAGCTTTATATGACTTACACATTTCCTTTCAATCTAATCAATTGTTGATCAGACGATGAGTTTGATGGGATAGGATATCCTAAGTTTGGACCTCTAGTTCGAATAGCTAATAATAAGGATGCGTTTGTTTGCCCCCCTAATGCTTGTTGAGTATGCTTCCATGTTTCCTCTTGCACCTCTACTGCTTCATCTGTTTCATTCATGGAGAGCTGTTGGCTATGTCCTCTATCTCTAGATGATATGGCTCTTCAAGACATCTAAAAAAATAATTGTCCATAAGTTTTAATTAATAATAGTGACAATAATAATAAAATCATAATCAAATATTAAGTCTTTGAAAACATATAAAAATAAACTTATATAACAAGTAATAAATAATATAATATTATATACTTTACAATGTATCATTCAAAATCATCATCTTCTAAGTTCACATCATCATCACTATCAGCACCATCATCTTCTAAATCAACATCTGACTCTTCAGTATCCTCTATATCCTTATCTTCATCTTCCACTACTCTAAATGGTTGCTACACATGTTGCAATTCATTAATATCCACTTCAACTATAACACTTGAATCAAGTAACATTGTGGGATCTTCAAGTTTGATTGTTAGTACAACTTCTTGAGGTCTTGAGATATCATCATCCTGATAAACAATATCATTAGAGTTTCTCTTATTCGAATTAATGTTAACCATGGAAGGCCCAATGTTGTAAGTGCTCCTAGCTTTGGTTTTGAAAATTGCACACCAGTCAGCTCTTACTTTGTTGATTCTAGAATACTTAATGTAGTAAACTTGATGAGCTTGCTGAGCTAAAATAAATGGATCAGATGATGCTAACCTTAATTTGACATTGATTTCTACAAGACTATGTTAAGGATGGATTCTTACCCCTCTATTAGTGTCAAACCATTCACACTTGAAAAGAATTATCTTGTTTCTCTCCAAAGTACTCTAATTCTAATACCTCATTCAGTAAGCCATAGTAAATGCTTTCATATTCATTATAATAACTTCCTTTCACCCATATACTACTGTTTAATGTTTTTCGCTCTCTGCTATAATCATGTTTATGAAATTTAAACCAATTCACAAAGTATCCATTTATATGATTGTGCTTTTCAGCTAGACCCTTGAGCTATTTGATAAATGCAATCATCAACTTTATTTCTTCCCACCTAATGTTGAAACATTAAGTTAGACGTCAGCAATAATGCACATGTTAGAATCATCACTTGCAAGAATTACATACTCATTTAACCAATCAGCGAGTTCTCACTCTCGCACTTGTTAATCACTGATATTTGGTATTATTTCTCGTAAATGAGAATCAAACATCCTACACCAAAAAATGAATTTTTTTTATTACATATATTTTATATGATTAATATATTAATAACTAATTTAAGTCACTTACTCAATAAACAGATTAATTTCCGAACAATTCAACAACACATATAAATGTGCTGCGTAGTACTCTTTATTTGACAACATTCTTTATGATCTAAATACCCAAAAGGCTGACTTGCATGAGTGAAAATCAAAAGGCATCCCACAGGTTCTACATGTCCACCATCATTATTTCTTGGAACTCTATTTAGTCTTGTCGAGATAAATGGCTCAAAGTAGCGTGAGTAAAATAATAAAATTTCCTCAATAAGATATATCTCAATAATTGAACCTTCAATAGAAGTTTTATTTTTAATTTTTTTAAGTTAAAAACGTACCTTATAAAAGAATAATTAGATTGTTAATTGATTGATTAGACATTTATTGACAATACACCATATATAAAAATTTTGCGTTGTATTTATTATTCAAAGGGATACATCCAACTATATTGCACTGCTTTACCTACTTTTGCCTTGTATGCCAGGTGAATAGATAAATGCTCTATTGAGTCAAAAAAACTCTGTGGGAATATCTTCTCTAACTTGCAAATGCTGTTAATAATATTTTTTTTAAGATATTTATATTTTCTTCTGTGAGTATAGTTGCGGTTATGTCTCTAAAAAAATGACTCAATTTAGTCAAAGCATCCCAAATTACTTTAGGCAATATGTCATGAAATGCCATTGGTACCAATCTTTGCATCAATATGTAGTAACCATGGCTTTTCAATTCATAAAATTTATAATTATTCATGCTAATAGACTGAGCAATGTTCAAAACATAATCGTTAGGCAGTCTCAAATCCTTAAGCCACTGACAAATTGACTGTTTTTGTTTTTTATTCAAAGAATAAGTGGATTTAGGTTTGTATACTTTACCATTATTATACAACAATTCTAACTCGGAAAGATTGCAATAGACTTTTAAATCTTGTCTTGCCTTGATGTTGTCCTTTGATTTGCCATTCACATCCATAACTGTGTAGAATATATTATCAAATACATTCTTCTTTATATGCATAACATCCAAATTATGTCTGATGAGTTGGAAAACTCATAATTTTTTTACTTATTTTAATTCCTTGATTTTACTGTAATTTTGATATAAATATTTAATTTTAATTTGAATTTGATTTTGGACAGGTTAGTGAGCAGAAGTTGAGAAAAGGAAGAAAAACAGGCCGAATTAAAGGATTTTTTTTATACTGCGAGGCTACAACCTTGACCAAACCTGTAACCCGAGGCGATGGGGAGATAAGATAGATTTTGCCACCTAAGCAAGGATAAGATCAGTAGTAGAGTTAAATTGAATCAAACTCAATCAGATAAGGATAAAGATCATATTAGGATAGAGATAAGATGAGGATAGAGATAAGATAGGAATAATAGATTTTATTTTAAATTTTATCTTTTTGTGCCTATAAATGCTCCTAGCATTCAACCTGGAGAATCATTTTCTATCTCTCACTCTCATTTCCTCTCTTGCTGCCCCCACCTTCTTCTCCATCTTCTTTTCTTCTTCTCCTTTTGCTTAATTTTTATAATTTTATTATGGCCATGAGTGGCTAAACAATTTATTTTCAGTTGAAGGTTAAATTAAATTGAGATTTGTTCAAGTTGTGAGATTATGCACTTTAATTCTCTTCATCTTATTTCTATTTTCTATTAATTTCTGAATTCGAGGAACACCACCTCCATTGTTGTTTTCTTGAGAATTCAAGGGGCCCATTGAATCTCTTGGGAAGACAACATATTGCTAATTAATCTAATTAAATCCGTAATTTTTTAATTGGGTTAATAATAAGTAGCAATTAATATATTAGTTTGTATTAAGAAATTAGTAGATTTGATTTAAATAAAACACGTGTTTTTATTGATCAAGTTTGAGTTCTTCTCTCTTAATGCAGTTGACTGTGCGGTTGTCGAAGCCGATCAAATAACCTTTTTGGTTATCAACAATTTTACAACTGCAGATAGTGGCAAAAGGATCGAATCTATAGGGAATTGATACTTACCTATTTTCCTTTTCAAGACCAAGCAAACAAACTGAAAGTAAATAAACTGGAAGTAAAATAAAAAAAGGGGGGTTTTGAGATTGATTGAATTAAACTAATACTAAAAGCAATAAAATAAAGCAAATAATTAAAGTAAAGGAATTCAAATATGAGAAAAGCTCTAGTTGAAGAATTGGATCCACTTCAGTTGTTGGGACTGATCATTGATACTTAGGTTCCTTTGTTTGATTCAATAAATTAGTTATGGAGATGGAAGACGCTTCTCATTACCATATCCCTCCTTAGGCATAAATCAATTAGGGAACGTCTTCTAATTAATCACTAATCAACAAGTTGCCAAGGAATGTCTTTGGGCCTTTGGCATCTAACAACTGTCAATTACATTAAGAAATAGAGAGACCTAATTCTAGCTATCCAAACGTATGGTGATATTGCTAGAACATGCAATTTCCTTAGTTTTTACACCAAGAGTTACTTGTGTTTGAATAATTCAAGCAATTACGGACTTAAAACTATCCAAACTAACGAATTATTACCTTGCAATAAAGAATCAATTGGCCCTATTGATCTAAACCACAAAACAATAATGAAATTAAGCATGAAATTGCATAAATATTGAAAAATAAAAGATAAACAATATATGTTCAGATCTCCCAATCCATAAAACAACTAAAGTTTCACCTAATTTTCAACTAGAAAAAAGAGTTTCAGCCACTCATGGCTGAAACAAAATAGAAAATAAAAGAAAGGAAGAAGGAAAGATGGTGGCCGGCGGTCTTGGAGTAGAAGGGAGGCTTGCGCCGAATCTGAGATGGGGACGGGAAGAGGTGTGGCCGATGCTTGTTGATGCTCTTATATAGGCGTGCGGCTTGCTTGATCCCAAAGTAAGAGGAGAAGAGTGTTGCCCTAAGTTTCCTTGTGAGGTGGAGCCTCCTTTCGAATTTCGAATTTTGAATTTTGAATGCTTGAGAGGCAAGTGCATCTTCTTGAGATTTGACTTCCTGAATAGGCAGAACTGAATGCTGAGGTGTCTTCACATTTTAAATAAGGGAAGGAAGATTTGAAATTTGAATTTCAAATTAATCTGCTGACTGCGCTTTCCTTATTTATCTTTGCTACTGCACTTTCCTTATTTACTGCACTTTCCTTATTTGGCACTTTCCTTATTTGGCTTCACTTCAGCTGCAACTTCGCTTGGGCAAACTACTTGTTCTCTTTTATCCTCTTTTAGGCAGTTTTAAGAGTATTTTCTCAAAATTACCTCTTTACACCATTTTCTACAAAATAAGATCAAAACCATAAAATTAGGTAGAAAAAGTATAAATTGACATTAATAATATCATGATAAAATAGTCTAAATTTGGACTGATCAGCAGTTGACTAATTAAATCTACATGCGTGTTGAGATTGTTAGTTAACTAGGAATTAATTTAAGCGCGAAGCGGATTAATTTATTCATAAGAAAGAATTGGTGGCATTCGCATGTTTGACCACTATAACTAAACAATAGATAATAATATGAAATATTTTTTTTTCTAACCAATGATCAACTGCAAAATACCTCAATTTGATTACCTTCAGCTGAAAGTTTTAATTAATTATTTGTTTTTCAATTTTCAATTACATTTTTTTCTTTTTCTTTTAAGTTTATTTTTATTGGATTGCCCAAGGCAAAACCCCTCTCATCAAAAAATTCTCTTCTTCTCACTTTTTGAATTAAACTATTCTTCTATTTCAAATTGGTAATTGGTCATCTAAATTAAACAAGATTAAGGTCTCTATGGGATCGATACTTACTTACCCTGTCTACAAGTTCTTGTCAATTGAGAAAAAGGAAGTAAATTTTAAATTGACGGATTCGACACCCGTTAAATCGGGAGCCTCTCAACCATCTGCCCGATCTCCTTTGCGCACTGAAGAGACCTCATCTTCAACACCAACTGATCCTCCAATTGACACAAATCAAAGAGACAATATGACCGTAGCTGCTGCCGCTGAAGAGCAACCCCTTTGCATCATATACCCAATACTGAATGCACCCTTGGAATTAAGAACAGGTATGATTCATATGTTACCAAAATTCCAAGGCTTGGAGAATGAAAACCCTCATCGTCATCTAAAGGAGTTTTATGTGGTTTGTTCAAGTATGAGACCACAAGGTATAACTGACGAACAAATAAGGTTGGTAGCTTTCCCTTTCACTTTAATTGAATCTGCTAAGGATTGACTCTACTATTTTCCCCCAGGTTCAATCACCACTTGGGTACAAATTAGAGACTTATTCCTAGAAAGATTTTTCCCAGCAATCAAAGCATCATCAATAAGAAAGGAAATAAGTGGAATTAAATAAAGAAAAATGAAACTTTACATGAATATTGGGAAAGGTATAAGAAATTAATTGCAAGTTGTCCAAAACATGGAATCACTCCAAAACAACTTAACCTTCACTTCTATGAAGGACTTTTGCAATTAGAACAAAGGATGATTGATGCTGCTAGTGGAGGTGCCATTTCAAAAATGGAACCTGAAGATGGTAAAACCTTAATCTCTAAAATGGCCGCCAATTCTAGACAATATGGCCAAGAAGAGGACATTCCAAGAAATACCAATGAAGTATTGCATCTTTAGATTCTAAAATCTCACAACTAACAACTGCAATTCAACAATTGGCTGCAGGGAATAATGTACAAACTTGTGGCATTTGCAAACAAGCAGATCACCCCACAGATATGTATCCTATCCTTCAAGAAGGAGAGTAACAGGTAAACTCCATTGGAGGGTTCAATGGACAATAATTCAATGGACAACAAAGGAAGTATGACCCATTTTCAAGTACTTACAATCTAGGGTGGAGAGATCATCCAAACCTTAGCTTTGGGAATAGACAACAGAACTTCCAGCCAAGAGTAAACTATCAAACTGCAAATTCAGGTATGTCTCTAGAAGACCTTGTTCAATCTCTTGCTAATAACACTCTTGCTTTTCAACAGGAAACAAAATCGAGCATACAGAATTTGGAGAATCAAATGAGCCAACTTGCTATGTCAGTGAGCAAACTAGAATCTCAAGGGAAACTACCCTCCCAAACCATACCAAATCCAAAACAGAACGTAAGCACAATTATGCTGCGAAGTGGGAAGGAGTTAGACTCTGCCAGCCCGAAGAAGCTTGCCCAAGGCAGTAAGGCAGACCAGAAGATAGAAGCAAAAATAGAGATTCTAGAAGAGAAACAACCCCAGAAATCTGAGGAAGAATAGCCCCCAATGTAGGTAATACGTCCTCATTTTCCTGAAAGATTTGCTCAATCAAAAAGAAAAAAGGAAGAGAAAGAGATCTTGGAGATTTTTCGCAAAGTCCAGGTAAACATACCCCTTCTTGAAACCATAAATCAAATATCCAGGTACGCAAAATTTTTAAAAGACCTTTGCACTAATAAAATAAAATTGTATGTGTACGAAAAGATTAAAGTAGGGGAGAATGTATCAGCTGTACTCCAAAGAAAAATTGCACAAAAATGCAAAGACAAAGGCATGTTTGTTATATCAAGTAAAGTTGGAAACCTTGAAATCAAGAAGGCAATGTGTGATTCAGGAGCTTCCATAAATGTTATGCCTCTGTCAGTTTATTTGTCTTTGGATGCAGGTCTTTTGAAACAAACAGGAGTTACACTCCAACTCGCCGATAGATCAATAGTTTATCCTAAGGGCGTGTTGGAAGATGTTTTGGTCCAAGTGGGAAAATTAATCTTCCCAGCAGACTTCTTTGTCTTTGATATGGACGATGATAGTTCATCCAACTCTACAGATTTATTGCTAGGAAGACCATTCCTTAGCACAGTTAGAACGAAGATTGACGTGCATAAAGGCACGCTTTCAATGGAGTTTGATGGAGAAGAGGTAAAGTTTAATGTCTATGATGCAATGAAGTATTCTAATGATAAATTTTCTCTTTGCAGCATAGATATAGTTGACCCTCTCACTCAAAAAGCCTTTGAACTAAGCAAGGAAAACAAGTTGGAGGTAGTTCCAATTGAGAACTTGATATTGGACTGCCTAGACAATAGTACATATAAACTCAATGAAGAAATTGAAAAAATATTCCGCTCTTTGGGCACTTCAAGCCATAAGGCACTGAAAATTGAGTTGCAAACACTTCCTGTGCATTTGAAATATGTATTCCTAGGAAATAAGAACACACTTCCAATCATAATTTTCTCCAAGTTGAATCATTTAAAAGCAATGAAGTTAATTTGAGTGTTGAATGAATATGGAGAGGGAAGTGGATGAAATATAACATGCCACTGTCCAGCCTAGGACAATAAATAAGGGCGCTGCTTAGGAGGCAACCCAAGGTTACAGGCTTGCCCAAGCCTGTAGAGTCACAAGTAAGTTTCCTTTTAATTTTTCAGTTTTAATTAATTTATTTTTTGGAGCAGATTGGACCTTCTGGGCAATTCGAGAATTTAAGGAACCTTTTTTGAGGTAAGTCGTTATTTTTGTTGCTCCATAAAAAAGGTAAGTTCTGTTCTACTTCATCTTATTTTCTATTAAAAAATAAAAAAATCAAAAATAAAAAAATAAAAAAACTTAAAATAAAATAAAATATAAACCTAATTCTTTCTCTCTCCTATCATCTTCATCTTATTCTTTTCTTTTCTTTTCTTTTCTTCACTGCAAATGGCCTCCCGCGCTGCTTCCTCCGCTGCCAGAAGGCATCGCTCGTCGCGCCGCCAGACCACGGCAAAGATCCCGTCGGATGCGACGACTAGGCCTCGCGTGCAGACTGGATCAGCAAGCGCTCCACCACGCGCTAGGCGCAGCGCTCTCTCCCTCCTCGCCGGACATAGCCTTCGCGCAAGCCTCCCCATCGGTTGCGAGGTCCGCGCGACCTCCCTCGCCGGTTGTGCATCTCTCTTCGCCGATTGCAAGTCTGTCAGCACCCCCTTCGCCAATCGCGATGTCTTTGCCGCCGATTGTCAGCCCAGCCACGCCTTCTTTGCCAAATCGCGAGTGCAGCCTCACCGGTTGCCACCTCTTCGAAGTCGACACCACCGCCTTCGCCGCCATCCACTTCCTCGCCGGATGCAATCACACGCCAGCGTTTGCAGATGAGATGAGTTATGATGATAAGGAGGTGAAACCTGAGATCCTGAAGCAACTCCAAGACCGAAAAATGCAACCCAACCACCACCAGCTGAGTTCTATGGACTTACTCCTCAGGGAAGTTTTCTTCAACTTACTTTTATTTTATTTTGTAGACTTCCCTCGTTTGATTGAATTTTTTTTTTATATTGAGGACAATGTGAGGAGTAAGTGTGGAGGGAGATGTGGTATGGAAATTGAAGTGTTTTTTTTTTTGTGATTGATGAGATTGATTGATGATTGATGAACATTCTGAAATTTTTGGGAATTTTTATTCTTTTTCTGTCATTTTTCTGCCATTTTTCTTTGAGTTTTTGGTGTTTGAGTTAGAGGTTTGCCCAAGCCTATAAACACTTGATCTATTTTTATGATTCTCAGCAGTTTCTCAGCACTTGCACTTTAAATTGTTTCTTAGATTTAATTTTTACGATTTCTATTATTGACATCATTTTATTCAAATAAAAAATAAAAATTTTTACAGCTCCTTACTTGGCATAAAAAATTGATATGTCCTTTATCGTAGAATATAAGTTATTATGCTATTTGTATGCTGGCTTAAATAGAATAAATTTATCGTTGTTCATTTTGTTAAGTTTTATTTTTAAGACTTGTTTTGAAAGCTCATGAAATATGGTCCTTATTTAAATAGTTGGGTAATGAATGCATGTTCTTTTAAATGAGTTGCTGCCCTTTGTTGAGAATGAATTAAAGGACATTTTCTAGACTATATACTTATGTGAAAATTTGAGTGCCAATATAAAAGATCCCAAAATATACTCCTTTTTATCCAATTATGTTAAACTCCAAACTCTAGTATGGTTTGCTTGCAAGTAGTTATCCTAAACACAATATCATTCAATAAATTAACCCGATATTGTATAATATCACCTGCTATACGAGGAGGAGGAGAAATTTTTTCTATGAAATCTTTTCTAAATGGGAAAATTACTTTTTAGTCCCTGAGGTTTAACGTAATTAACACTTCTGTCCCTCTATTTTGGCGACCCAACACTTGAGTCCCTCACTTTCTCTTCTGTCCAAATTCGTAGTCCTTCCGTCCATTTAAACCGTTTGGTCAAAGAGTCAAAAGTGAGATGTGATGATTTTTTCCAAAAATGCCCTTCTTTCAACGTGAAATTCCAGAAGAAGAAGAAGAAGAAGAAGAAGAAGAAGAAGAAGAAGAAGAAGAAAGAAGAAGAAGAAGAAGAAGAAGAAGAAGAAGAAGAAGAAGAAGAAGAAGAAGAAGAAGAAGAAGAAGAAAGAAGAAGAAGAAGAAGAAGAAGAAGAAGCAAGAAGAAGAAGAAGAAGAAAGAAGAAGAAGAAAGAAGAAGAAGAAAGAAGAAGAAGAAGAAAGAAGAAGAAGAAGAAGAAGAAGAAGAAGAAGAAGAAGAAAGAAGAAGAAGAAGAAGAAGAAGAAGAAGAAGAAGAAGAAAGAAGAAGAAGAAGAAGAAGAAAAAGCTGTAGAAAGAGTAGGAAGAAGAAGAAGAAGAAGAAGAAGAAGAAGAAGAAAGAAGAAGAAGAAGAAGAAGAAAAAGTTGCAGAAATGGTAGGAAGAAGAAGAAGAAGAAGAAGAGGGTTAATTTTGTCAATTCACGTGTCCCAAACGGCTATTTTTGACGGAAGGACTACGAATTTGGACAGAAAGGAAAGTGAGGGACTTAAGTGTTGGGTCGCCAAAATAGAGGGACAGAAGTGTTAATTACGTTAAACCTCAGGGACTACAAAGTAATTTTCCCTTTCTAAATTTATCTTTCTATCTTCATATGGATGGTTAATAGGAAGAGATTAACGAGGAAAATAAAAAAAATAATATTTTCCCACCATGCTGCAGCATAAAGGCTTTACTGTTTTCTATACAATAAGGGCATGACATTCTACCATGTATGCTCCATCCATATAACATACCATGTGCAGTAAAATCACTTATTGTCTATAACAGTGCTACTTTCATTTGAAAGTTTTGGCTAGAATTAGCATCATGAGTCCAAACTCCTTCATGCCATAACAATTTCAACTCATCAATCAAAGGCCTCAAAAAAATATTCAAACTTTTTCCAGGACTTTTAGGATCTGGAATTACCATATTCAGAAACATGTAAGGTTTTTTCTTTTCTATCCATGGAAGTAAAGTGTAAACTAAAAAAATTACGGGCCAACAAGAATACAGATTATACTGTTGCCCAAAAGGATTGAATCCATTAATATATAATCCAAGCCAAACTTTTCTTGAATTAGATGTGAACCAAGAGTAGGTGCGATCAAAATATTTACATACCTCACTATCAACAGGATACATCATAGTACCATCAACATGTTGGTTAGAAGCATGCCAAATCATGTGCTCAACAGTTTTGGATGATATAAAAAGTCTTTGAAGTCTAAGAATCAAAGACAGATACTGCAACACTTTAAATGGTCTCTTTTTCATCTCCATAAATGATTTTATTAGTTCATATCGAGAGTAACAACATGTTATACATGATGTTCCATTAATGGTTTCTCGATAGTATAACATACAATTTTTTACACAAATATCAATTTTTATATAACTAAGGCTTAGAGTGGACATCGTCTTCTTTGTATTATAAAAGTTATATAATAAGAGGTTTCCTTCCGGTAGCATACCTTTTACTATTTTCATAAACTTATCAAAACAATTATGACTAATGTGAAATTTTGATATAAAGTTCAGTAGTTGAGATACAACAAATAACTTGGTATGATTATTGCAGCTTTCCCATAATGGCACATCTGCACCATGCAACAATTCATAGAAATTTGAAACTTTTATGTTTGACTCCATGGTTTCATTGCCCATTTCAAAACTACCAACTCCAGATGTATCATAATTTATATCCATTACTTCTATGACCATATTTCTATAGTAAGATAATCAGTAGACTGATTTGCAAGTTATTTAGAATTTATTTCATAAGTGAGAGAATCACCATGTGCAATCCATTTAGTATATTCTCTAACAGATCCATTTTTATAAAGGTGATAAGTGACGTATTGCCTATTTTGAAATTTTATATTCTGACACTTAGAATATAGACAATGACTCTTTTTATTGGATATAAACTCTACTTGTGCATAAATAAAATTTAGAAATGTCTTTACCCTAATCTCGAATTCAAAATTAATGAAACCATTTTATCTAGTCACTTATACATCCAACTACGATTTATCGACATGATAAATATATTATGAAATATAAACAAATTCAACTCTAATTATACACTAATTTAACAAATCAAAAATACTAATCAATTTAAGAAACTCAATATCAATAAATAACCCAACAATAATTATCCATCAATTTAATAAATTTTACACTCATTCAAAATCATTTTAATAATTCTTATACTAATTCAATTCTAATTAAACAAATTTAAACTCTAATTATATAATAATTTAATAAATGAAATACACTAATCAATTTAACAAACTCAATACTAATTAATAACTCCAACAATAATTATCCATTAATTTAACAAATTTTACATTCATTCAAAATCAATTTAACAATTCTTATACTAATTTAATTCTAATTAAACAAAGTTAAACTCTAATTATATAATAATTTAATAATCAAACACACTAATCAATTTAACAAACTCAATACCAATTAACAACTCCAATAATAATTATCTATCAATTTAATAAATTTTACACTCATTCAAAATCAATTTAACAATCCTTATACTAATTCAATTCTAATTAAATAAAGTTAAACTCTAATTATATAATAATTTAATAAATCAAACACACAAATCAATTTAACAAACTCAATATCAGTTAACAACTTCAATAATAATTATTCATCAATTTAACAAATTTTACACTCATTCAAAATCAATTAACAATTCTAATACTAATTTAATTCTAATTAAATAAAGTTAAATTCTAATTATACAATAATTTAATAAATCAAACACTCTAATCAATTTAACAAACTCAACACCAATTAAAAACTCCAACAATAATTATGCATCAATTTAACAAATTTTACACTCATTCAAAATCAATTTAATATTTTTCATACTAATTCAATTCTAATTAAACAATTTCAAATCTAATAATACACAAATAAATAAATTCAACACTAATTACCCATTATTTTAACAAACCCAATACTACTTATCTATCAGTTCATCAAATTCAACAATAATATAACAAAAAATTTAAAAATAATAAATACAAAAATTTTTTTTCTATAAATCATCCATAGAAAAATATTTACAACTATAATTTATTGCAAAATTAAAACTAACCTTAATTCTTTTGATTAAATTCAAATATGAGGAAGAGATGCTGAAAATTAAAGGACTGTGCGGTGGCAATGGCGAGCGGTAGCGTCGCATTGTGGAGAGAAGCGTCCTGCAGCATCGGTGGTATGTGGAAGAGCATCATTGGTCCTCTCGTGGCCTCATGGCAGCGTCTGTCATCTCACGGCAGCATCGGTTGTCTCGCGGTAGCGTCAGTGTTCTTGCGACAGTGTCGATCATCTCGTGGCAGTGTTGGTCATCCTGAGGTAGCATCGGTCATCTTGCGGCAACATCGATCATCTCGCAGCAGCATCGTGGGGAGTTGTTCGTTACTTCAACGGCTCCGACAAGGATAGTAGCATGGGAGAGGAGATGACGGCAATAGCGGCATAGGAGAGGAAAGAGGAAAGTGTAAGGTGCGGTTGATTTTTTCAGAACAAAAGAGATGTGTTAGGGTTTTTTTATGTATTCTTTTAATATTTCTGACATATTAGCGACAAAATAAATTTTATAATTTTTTAAAAATCCATTACTAATTGGTTCAAAATATGTAATTACAATATCCATCGTGGATGCCGTTGCTAACTTTTTTTTTTTCGATGGAGTCAATATCCATCGGTAAATCCATCGCTGATAGACTGTTTTTTGTAGTGAAAATCACAATTTAGTTGACCTTTAATTATACTTATGATTGTTAAAGCTAATTCACTCAAGCTTTTGCTAACTTTTATTCTCTTTATCTGTACATCATATACTCTAATTTAACCCCATTAACATCATAAATTCACCAAATATTCATTCCAATTAAAACATGTGACATGAAGGAAACAAAATATTAGTTTAACAAGATAAAAAAAGTCAGCTAATGTAGAGTTCTTTTCCCAAGATCATTCTAAAAACTCTATATATAAGTTTATGAGAATTCAAATAATTAATTTTGGAAGAACTAACTATAGAAAATAAAACATATCTTCAATTCCTTCTATAGCCAATTTCAATTAACATGTAATTTTCTCTCAAACACTTCATTATTGTAATTTCACCAAATTAAATATCAAAACATCGAATAATGTAAAGGATTAACTCATAATAAAAGAAAACACCATCCAATTTCATCCATAAAATATTCAGCCAACATAGAGCTCTAGCCTAATTTCACTTTTTATCAAATTAACCATTCACTCAACCTTCAAACAACCCATTTAGTATCTATTTAATTTAATTTATCTAGATTTAAACAAATAAATGAAAGACCTAATTTATATTCCATGAAAGAATTTGAGAATTCAAGATAAGATTAGAACACATACCTTAAGATTTTAAAATCTATGCAAATAATTCTTCAAAACTCCTTTAAGAACTCTCTTTTTCCTTACCTATTGAACTTCCAACTTCCAAGTTGGGTGGTTCTTCTGTTAATTATGCAAGAAAATAAATTCAATTCAAATTTACCATAAAAATGCCAAATAAAGTGAAGAAACATGATTTTCTAACCCATTGTTAACTTACCCAATCTTTCTCTCTCTTGATGTACTATTCAAAACTTCTCTCTATTATATCTATTGATTTTGTCTCTCTTTCTTCAATTAATTACTTGCTAGGGATAGAAAAAAAAGGAAGTAAATCTATTTTCATATATGAAAATGGTGAGATTTTGGGGTGAGGAAAAGAAAATAAAGATGGAAAAAATGGGAGATGAAAATTGGTCCATATGGTGAAGGGAGGAAGGAGATTGATTTTTTTATCTTCTTTTTTACTCTTTTAATATAAAATAAAGGGCTATAATTATTTGGATTACTATTAGATCCAAGAATTGATATTAATTTCTCTTTATTTCTTTAAAATTCTATATTTTTCAACTCATTATCTTTTAATCCTTTAATTAGACAATTAACTTCATTCTATTCACAATTTTACCCTTAAAAATATGTCTCCATTAAATATATTTATCTCTCTCTTTAAACTTGATCAAAGTTAATTTTATCCTTCTTTAAGTTACTATTCACCTTTTTCAAAATACCGATTAAATCCATATCATAGTTTTTATCTCAATTTTTCACTCATAAAAACAATTTATTTTAACTCCAAAATTTAATATTTAAACATTTCTTGAATAATACTATTCATAGATAGAAAAAAAGTACCAGTCACCTTTTAGATAGTACTATTAATATCCATGAATAGTACTATTCATGATATAAAAATTTCAGAGTGTTACAACAGGCTTTACAACAATTGAGTGTGTAATAGATTCTGTAGTTGTGTATGATGCTTTACGTTATACAAGGTCTAATTTACCATAAGATATTAGAACCACAATAGCAATAATTTTAGAGATCTCATTTCGGTTCCATCAGGTCTCTTTCAACCGTATCCTATGTCTGTCTAATACTTTTGTATATGTAGTTGCTAAACTTTGTCACAGAAGCTTACTTCCTTTAGATTGGTAGTTGTAATTAAAGGATTTAATACTCTTGTTAAAGTTATGTTTTGCGGCTAGTAGCAACCATATAATACAATTTTATATTGCATGTCAAAAAAAAAAAAAGAAGATTGTACATATCAAATCACTAAAATCATTAGTGATTGTACATATCAAATCTTTAGAATCATGTTGTATTATATATATATATATATATATATATATAACACTTTCAAGTAGAATAAACTATAATTAACTATTTAAATTATCTTCTAAAAACTTCTAATAACTAATTAAAATATATGATTATTTTATAATATTATTAATAACTATTTAATAGTAAAAAGAAATGATGATATTTAAATTATATGAATAATTTAATTTATAAAAGTAGTTATATAATATTAAATATAAAAATAATCAAAGAGAGAGTGAATTATATACATGTATGCATAAATTAAATGTTTATTAAATCTTGAATAACTCATAAATAACTATTTTATTTATATCATTATTTATTTATGATTTGTTTATTATATATGATTTAATAATTTATAAAATTAAGTTTAAATGGTTCAACTGCTTAAAGGTGGAGAAATTTAATACTCCAATTTTATTGGCAATTCATAACTGGCTAGGATTTTCGAATAAAGCAAGGGCATCTGCAACTAAGAAGGAGCAAAAGATCGTCGATTTGACCAGCTGAGGCAGTAAACTTCTATTGGGACTTGTATTGATTATTGACTCGACTAGAGAAGCTCCTAACAGTAAACTTATATGAAGGGCCCCATGGAGATGCAAGAGATGCAGGAGCCGCCAGCTGGATCCACCAATGAACGATAGACCAGATGGATGGACTCATTCAACTAATTAGAATTGTTTAAATAAAATCAAATAAATTTGATAATATAATTTATAAGATTATATTGAAATTATATGAAATGTAAAACATATTGTTGAGATTATATAAAGAAACCATTATATCACTAAATATATATATATATATATATATATATATATATATATATATATATATATATAGAATATGCTTTTTAGTAAAGTTCTGGTTCAGTGTCAGTTAAGTACCAATATATAGAATATGCTTTTTAGTAAAGTTTTGGTTCAGTGTCAGTTTAGTTTTGGTACTTATTATTAGTAAAAAAATTAAAACTATAATCAAATATCTAAATAAATTCAGTTTAGTATGATTCAATTTTTGAAACATTAACTCTTTTTTTTTTTATTCTAGTACGATTTGGAACCCTAATAATTGTGCACAGCCTTACACTACATAAATAGAATTTTCAATGGCATAAAGAGTTCATTCTCATTAAATTTTCAATCTAATTAGATTTATTTTTCATATTTCTTTTTAAGGGTTCATCTTTTCCTATTCGGTTCTCGCACCACATTTAGTGAGTGTTTTTTCTTCTTCACTACACCATATTTATATTTAGGGTAATTTACAATATAGTATATGAAGTTTAATAAAACTTAAGCCAATTTATCTAAATAGGTCCAACGTTTGTGCGAATTTGTTTGTTAGTCCAATTCTTTTAATTTTTGTTTAAGTGGCCTAATCTTTGTGTTTTAGTGCAATTTTAGCCAATCTAAAAATCTCCAAATTTGATATCATAGTTGGCACGCCACATGTATATATATTATTAGTTATAAAATAATGACACATAAGCAAATAACTAACCCAAACTTAACCCTAGTTAACAAAACCTCCACCTAACAACTAATTAGTCCACTATCATTTAATTAATAGATATTGAAAAATAAATCCCTAATTCCCAATTCTTTTTAACAAATCTATTTTCATCGACTGGAGCATCAAGTGGTCCTCCACGACACAAAGGGTTGTTCTTTCTAGAGATCAAAAGTGGTCCACCATGACATCTCGTCGGCAACAGAAGAGACAAAAGGCATTGTGCTCTGATAGAGACCATCTTCGCATGATGAAAAAGCAGGGGCAAAGGAGGGTGGAGCAGTTATTTGAAGGAAAAGCAACATGGATAACATGTTTATTATTCACAATGTGATTTATTAAAAACTTGAAATTGATATTTGTGTTTTGTTGTAAAATGGCAGTAGATATATTAATATATGCTTAATTAGTTTGTCTTTTTATATAGATATTAAGTTTTTTTAAAAAAAATTTACATGTACTAGTTTTCTAGTTGAAGTGCATGTGGGTGGTACATCTACTGTGGGTACTTTGATAAAAATATATAGGGGGGTTTGTTATTCCTGATTGTTGAACTGACTGTGCAGTATTAAAAAATGAAGACATTATTAACAGAGGCAAGGATTTGGATTTTCATAAAGTAACAAATATTAGATATTATAAACCTAGAGGGAATTGGGAATACCAAATTTTAGTGTTCAATGATGATGATGTTAAACAGATATGGGAAGAGGGAGCAAATTAAAAAAAAAAAAACCTTTCATTGAATGTAAGTCTAACAGTAGGGAAGTGGTGAGTGAGAATAATATTCATGAGAATATTGAAGTACCCATTGGATCTGTAATTAATGATATACCCGTTGAAGCATTTTGTGATGAAGATAGTAATGATATAGAGCACATTCCACCTGAGCAAACTAAGGAAGATAAATCTATTGATGAGAGTTTATTTTCTGAGTATGGTACAGATGATGATGAAGTCATTGTGAGCTTAGGTTTGGATGAAATAATTGGTGTTGAGAATGAGCATAGGCATCATGGATGTTCATTTAAATATGATAATTCAGATGATGATCGATTTGAAACACCTTACTCAAGTGATGAAAATGACACTAACTATGAGAGAAAGAAAAGGAAAAAAGTTATTAGATACAATCCAAAGTGTGAGAGTTCAGGAAATACATCATAAGATATGGAATTAATAATGGATATGACATTAAGTGGTTAAGGTCTAATAAATTGAGAATGAAAGCCAAATGCTACGGAAACTATTCATGGTCTATCTATGTTACTAAGGTTAGAGGTGAAATGATATATTAAGTTAGAAGGTACAATGGTGCTCATTGTTGCTATAGAAATCTCACTAACAGCCTAGCCAAATTAGAATGGGTAGCAAAAGAATTTTTACCAAGGTTGAGGAGGGATCAAGAATATAGTATCAGATCCATGATGAATGATTTATAAGAAAAGTATGCATTAACAGTGAACAAATGGACTTGCTATAGAGCAAGGACAAAGGCTCTAAGAATTTTAAGGGGTAATTTGGAAGCTCATTATGCCAAATTATGGTCTTATAAAGCTGAATTATAACAAATAGATAAAGAAGGCATGTTTGAGTTGCTTATAGAAGCTAAAGGTACCAATGGCAGCCCTATTTTAAAAAGATTTTATATTGTATTTTCCAATTTAAGGAAGGCATTTTTAAAGGGATGTTAGACGGGTGCTTTTTGAAAACTGATTTAGGTGGTATTTAACTAAGTGCAGTAGATAGAGACGAAAACAATTAAATATTTTCATTCTCTTAGTGTGTAGTAGAGGGAGAAAATGAGAAAACTTGAAAATGGTTTCTAAAGTTGCTCTTTGAAAATCTCAATATAGTTTATGGTTTGGGACTAACAGTAGTGAGTGAACAACAAAAAGTACGTATTTTTATTGTAATTAGTGATATAATTATAATTTTATAGTTAAAATTCAAATATAATTTTTTTACACAAATTTTAGGGTTTAGCAAAGGCAATTAAAGAATTAGTCCCCCATACAAAGCATAAAAACTGTGTGAGGCATATTTATGCCAATTGGATGAAATAATTGGTGTTGAGAATGAGCATAGGCATCATGGATGTTCATTTAAATATGATAATTCAGATGATGATCGATTTGAAACACCTTACTCAAGTGATGAAAATGACACTAACTATGAGAGAAAGAAAAGGAAAAAAGTTATTAGATACAATCCAAAGTGTGAGAGTTCAGGAAATACATCATAAGATATGGAATTAATAATGGATATGACATTAAGTGGTTAAGGTCTAATAAATTGAGAATGAAAGCCAAATGCTACGGAAACTATTCATGGTCTATCTATGTTACTAAGGTTAGAGGTGAAATGATATATTAAGTTAGAAGGTACAATGGTGCTCATTGTTGCTATAGAAATCTCACTAACAGCCTAGCCAAATTAGAATGGGTAGCAAAAGAATTTTTACCAAGGTTGAGGAGGGATCAAGAATATAGTATCAGATCCATGATGAATGATTTATAAGAAAAGTATGCATTAACAGTGAACAAATGGACTTGCTATAGAGCAAGGACAAAGGCTCTAAGAATTTTAAGGGGTAATTTGGAAGCTCATTATGCCAAATTATGGTCTTATAAAGCTGAATTATAACAAATAGATAAAGAAGGCATGTTTGAGTTGCTTATAGAAGCTAAAGGTACCAATGGCAGCCCTATTTTAAAAAGATTTTATATTGTATTTTCCAATTTAAGGAAGGCATTTTTAAAGGGATGTTAGACGGGTGCTTTTTGAAAACTGATTTAGGTGGTATTTAACTAAGTGCAGTAGATAGAGACGAAAACAATTAAATATTTTCATTCTCTTAGTGTGTAGTAGAGGGAGAAAATGAGAAAACTTGAAAATGGTTTCTAAAGTTGCTCTTTGAAAATCTCAATATAGTTTATGGTTTGGGACTAACAGTAGTGAGTGAACAACAAAAAGTACGTATTTTTATTGTAATTAGTGATATAATTATAATTTTATAGTTAAAATTCAAATATAATTTTTTTACACAAATTTTAGGGTTTAGCAAAGGCAATTAAAGAATTAGTCCCCCATACAAAGCATAAAAACTGTGTGAGGCATATTTATGCCAATTGGATGAAATAATTGGTGTTGAGAATGAGCATAGGCATCATGGATGTTCATTTAAATATGATAATTCAGATGATGATCGATTTGAAACACCTTACTCAAGTGATGAAAATGACACTAACTATGAGAGAAAGAAAAGGAAAAAAGTTATTAGATACAATCCAAAGTGTGAGAGTTCAGGAAATACATCATAAGATATGGAATTAATAATGGATATGACATTAAGTGGTTAAGGTCTAATAAATTGAGAATGAAAGCCAAATGCTACGGAAACTATTCATGGTCTATCTATGTTACTAAGGTTAGAGGTGAAATGATATATTAAGTTAGAAGGTACAATGGTGCTCATTGTTGCTATAGAAATCTCACTAACAGCCTAGCCAAATTAGAATGGATAGCAAAAGAATTTTTACCAAGGTTGAGGAGGGATCAAGAATATAGTATCAGATCCATGATGAATGATTTATAAGAAAAGTATGCATTAACAGTGAACAAATGGACTTGCTATAGAGCAAGGACAAAGGCTCTAAGAATTTTAAGGGGTAATTTGGAAGCTCATTATGCCAAATTATGGTCTTATAAAGCTGAATTATAACAAATAGATAAAGAAGGCATGTTTGAGTTGCTTATAGAAGCTAAAGGTACCAATGGCAGCCCTATTTTAAAAAGATTTTATATTGTATTTTCCAATTTAAGGAAGGCATTTTTAAAGGGATGTTAGACGGGTGCTTTTTGAAAACTGATTTAGGTGGTATTTAACTAAGTGCAGTAGATAGAGACGAAAACAATTAAATATTTTCATTCTCTTAGTGTGTAGTAGAGGGAGAAAATGAGAAAACTTGAAAATGGTTTCTAAAGTTGCTCTTTGAAAATCTCAATATAGTTTATGGTTTGGGACTAACAGTAGTGAGTGAACAACAAAAAGTACGTATTTTTATTGTAATTAGTGATATAATTATAATTTTATAGTTAAAATTCAAATATAATTTTTTTACACAAATTTTAGGGTTTAGCAAAGGCAATTAAAGAATTAGTCCCCCATACAAAGCATAAAAACTGTGTGAGGCATATTTATGCCAATTGGGAAAAATACATAACGGGGAGGAGTTAAAGTCCTTATTTTGGAAGACAGTATATTCTAAATATAAGATTGCATTCAAGAAATACATCCATGAATTAAAGGACTTGAATTTAAAGGCTTATGAAGATTTTATGAAGATCCAAAAGTCTTCTACAAAGCATTCTGATATACATGGCCAAAGTATGATGTGTTAACATCAAACTTAGCAGAAACCTTTAACTCATATATTTACAAGGCAAGAACTATGCCTCTTATTTTAATGCTAGAAGAGATTAGATCTTGCTTGATGGTTAGGATGTATAACAAGTATGAAAAATGTCTAAAGTGTGATGATTATGTCTGCCAAAGAATCATAAAAAGGATAGAGTCATTAAAATTGGATACTAAAAATTATAGTGTCAAGCCTTCTATTGGGAATCAATTTCAAGTGTCTCAGTGTGAGAATAGATTTGTTATTAGTTTAGTTAATAAGAGTTGCTCATGCAAGGAATGAGATTTAAGTGGAATCGCTTGTGTCCATGTACTTGTCGATATACATTTCATGAAGCATGAGATTACAGATTATATTGATCCATATTACAGCAACAAACAACTGTTATTAGTTTACCAACAAGCTTTGGAGCCTTTAAATAGTCTAGAAATGTGGCCAAAAATTGATCTTCTTCCAATATTTGCCTCCTAAATTTAAAAAATACTAGGGAGACCAAAGAAAAATAGAAAAAGGGATGCAAGTGATGATCCTAAAAATGGCACAATCAGTAGAAAGGGTATGAAGATATATTGCCAACATTGACTTTAGTCAGGACATAATAAAAGAGCATGTCCAAACAAGGATAACCTCCTGCAAACAAGCCACCAAAGGTGAGATTCACTAATTTTAGATTTTTTTTTGTCAAACCAAATATTATTATATTGAATTAAGGTTATAGTGTATATTCATGTAATTAGTTACATTTGCTTTTTTAGGGAAAAAGGGGAAAAACAAGAAAGAACATTATATCCTCAAGCACAGGCAGGAAAAAGAAGCCTTCAAACCCTTGTTAATACTCAAAATAATATCTCAACCAATCAAATTATACAACAAATTACAGAGATATAAGACTTGCGAGATAAGGATTTGAAGTCATGATTTCTAAATCTACAAAAAATATTTATATAAGGGTAAAACATTTAGTCAAGTCAAATTGATAATTGATATTATAATTGTGTGTTTGCCAAATGATAACTTCTTTTGTAAAATAAATTTGCAGATGCCTGGGATTAACTCAATTAAATATGTATATGGTTCAAAATCAATTGCATCAGCTGTAAGAGGGATACAAATTACTGGTGATATCCAATGCTCACAACCTATTGGATCTAAAGCGCCATCACCTCATGGCTCCCAAGATCTTACTAATGCAATATCAAGCAAAAACAAGTCAAAGTTACCCATTAGAAGATCTAAAGACAATTAAAGAACTAGATTGATATGCAATAGTAGATTTAACTTGATATGCAGCAATTAATATATTTTTTGTAGCAGACATGTGATATTATGAATGTTGTTATTTTGACACCTTATGTTAGTCCATATTTTGATTTTTAGTATACAAGATAATTTGTAAGTGTCGCATTTTGGCTCTTTTTGTGGATATTAACAACAAACACTTTGTTAAATATATTGGTTTGGTTAATTTTATTGAAGAAGTGATTTTCTGGGTAAATTTATCTGTGATGATGGTGTTTTATTATAATGAGAAAATTGTACTGTTGTTGTACTGACTGGATTGTGTTATAATGAGAAAAATATTGGTTTGGGTATATGATGTTATTGTACTGCATATGTGTTTGTTTGAGTACAATAGCCACAGGATGATAGCGGTTGTCGAAGCCGTAAAAAATAAACCTATTAAACAATCAATAATTAACTTGCAGATAGTGGTAATAGGGTCGAACCACAAGGACTTGACACCAAAAATTTTCCTAATAATGACTAAGGCAAATAAATGACAAATAAATAAAAGAGGGGGCTTTTGTTTTGATGGATTAAATCTAGAAAGAAAGAGAAAGCAATAATTTAAATAAGTGAGAATTTCAATGGGAAAAAAAGATTCTAGTTGAAGTATGGATCTATTTCGGTTTGTTCAGAATTGATCATTGATTATTTAATACTCCTATTTATTTCAACAAGTTAGTTTAGGATGTTGAAGACGCTTCTCACAATCCAAATTCCTCCTTAGTTTTAGTTTGATTAGGAAACGTTCGCTAATCAAACTCTAGTTAACAAGTTGCCAAGGAACGTTCTTGGGGCTTTTAGCATCGAACAACTGTTAACTGCATTAGGACTTAGAGAAACCCAACTCTAACCTTGCCAACCGCGTGGTCAAGTTTAGATTATGCAACTGATTATACTTGTGATTAAATAACTTAAGCAATTACGGACCTAAATTATTCAAACAATATATTACTCATGCAATTAAAAGCAACATGCCTTAATTGATTCTAAAAGCAAAGCAATAATTATAGAAAGATCAAGTTACATAAATATTGAAAATAAATAAAAGTTTAATTATGGAGTTTTAAATCTCCCAATTCATCACAAATATGAAATTTCTCAACTTCAACTAGAAAAGAATAGATTTAGCCACTCATGGTGGACAAAATCACAAAAGAAAAGAAGAAAAGAAAGAGATGGGGACTGCCGCAGGCTTGCTGCTGAATTCTGCAGATTTCTGAAGGTGGAGAGATTCCCCCTTGCTGGTCTGGAGGCTGCCTTCTTATAGTTGGAGAGTCCAAGTTCAATTAGGGTTTGGAATCCCTATTTTGACTTGGTCTTTGTGGTCTTTAATCCCTCTTTTGTCTTTGAATTTTGTTGTAGATGGAATTCTCTTGGTAGAAGGACATCCTCGTGACTTTTGGAATTGAGCTGGTGGTGTTTGAGATGGATTTGGACTTCTTTTCTTTTTAAATCTGATTTTTCTCTTTTTCCCGCTCTGCTGTCAGTTTTGCTGTCAATGTGATTGGGGCGGGTGATTTGGGCAAATCACTTGCCCCAATCGCTTTCTGTGAGTCAGTCCAGTTTTTAGTTTTTTGTCTCTGCAAGTGATTTGGCCAGTCCCTGCGAGTGATTTGGCCAAATCACTTTGACCCAATCACTTTTTCAGCATTTTCTGCACTTTTTCTCCAATTTTCCAATTTCTTCCTTTTCTGTAAAAACAAGATAAAAATTATAAATTAAGCTGAAAAATGTGTAAATAAGCAATGATAAAAATAATAAAAATGTGGCTAATTTATGTTTGATCATAGGGATACTGGTTAATTTAGATTAAATACATTTCATTTGTTTTCTTGGTTATAATATATTCACTAAATAAACTAAATTGCACAATGTATACACATAACTTAACCATTACAATTTAAATCCTACACTGTCATTACAGCTTCTAATGCAATTACTCAACAACACAATCCTCTAATACATAGCTTGAATTACTTTTATCTAACTTAACCCTTTCTTGTTTCACTGAATTAAATAAGAAATACATAAATAAACAATATGCTATTATAACTGTCAACCTAGCTTTCCTAAAAAATGCTTCCATCTCACACTTGTCTTCCTGCATTTTTTGAATCTTTTAAAGGAACATTATCCTTTCTTCTTTCAACTCAGTAATTCTTTTCTTCCTACTCATCAATTTTTTCTCACACTTCAATTTCATTTTCATCCCACATTCACTATCATCTTTAAAAGCAACAACAGCTTTTATTGTCTCAATCATAAATAGCCCTTTTCCCTTGAAACATGTTTAATCTCATCATCTATTCACATAAAAAACTTGCAATTATCAGCCTGCAAGAAAAAAAATATTCATGCATTCAATTTATATGACTAAAATCCTTGCTCATTTACTTGAAATCAAACACAAGCCTAATACAAAAATTTACCAATAAGTAATATATACCTATTAATCAAACCATAAATTAAACTAACAATTTATCATTACCTTCCTCAAAGACAACAATATAAGCTTCTTCCTAGATTTTTTTGTTGTGTAAAAAGTCAGCAAATTGGCATCCAAATGGTGAATTGTACAAATAACCCGATTAAGGCATTTATGCTTGATGATGCACTTCAGTTCGATGCCATATGCTTTTCTTAGAAGATTGAGAGCTATCGTGAGTCTTGGGGCCACCCGAATATGCTGCTATTGAGAATGATGAAAATATCATGATTTAGGGATTTTGAAACAAAAGATGGGAGTAGGGATGGCAACGGATCGGGTATTTTCGGTACCCGATCCGACCGAACCCTAATAAAACGGATTTGGATAGTTATAATCGAGTTTGGGACGGGTTCGGATTTTAAAAATAATACCCGTTACGGATTCGGATCGAATTCGGATTTTATGTACAGGATACCCACTAACCGAACCCGTTTATATAAATAATTAATTTAATATAAAAAATATATTTTACAATAATATTTATAAATTTTTTTATATATTTTTATTTAAAAATTTAAATTTAAATGTTCTTTCGAAATATTAGATTTTTTAAATGAAAATTATTAATGAAAAATATTTTTTATATAAATTATTAATTAAAATATATAAAATTAAACGGGTTTGAGTTTTATTCGGATAATAATAATCGGATTTGGGACGGATTCGGATAATTTAAATTAATTTTTAATCGGGTTTGAAACGGGTTCGGATATTACTAATATAAATCGGGTTCGGGTAGATGGGAGATGTGATTTAGGGGTTTGACTAAAATAGAGTACTTAATTAAGGTTAAGTTTAGGTTAGGTATTTGCTTATGTGTCATTAGTTTATAATTAATATATATATATATATATATATATATATATATATATATATATATATATATATATATATGAGCTAATTAAATTAAAATTAAAAAAATTAGATTAAAATAAAAATTTGCGCAACCGTTGAGCTTTTTGGGTTAATTGACCTAAAACTTATTATTTAATTCTACTTTTTAATAGTAAATAATTTAGTCAATGAATTTTTATTTTATTAATAAAATAATCATTTTATTTAATTTACTATAAGTCAACCATTAATAGAAAAAATCAACTTAAATAAAGAGATTAAATTATTATAAATGTTAAAACTATAAAGACTAAATTGTTATAAATTATTAAAATTAAAAAGACTAAACTATTATAAAAAGTGAAATTTAAAATATTAATTTATTATAATTTAGCAGTGCATTTTATCCGAAGAATTGTTTTGTTAATAAAATAAAATCTTAATGATTAAATTATTTATTATTGAAATAATAGGTACTAAATTATTGATTTAAATCTTAGCACTATATTTTTAATTATGTACTTCTTGATATACGATAAAAAGTCGTCAAAATATTAGAAAAATAAATTTCAAAAGAATAGTTTAGTTGGTTATGAAATTAGTTAGATTATTTCGATTGGTTAATAAAATTATTTATTTTCTTACTTGTGTTGGATGCAGCACTAATGGAGTTCTACTAGATATGATAACATTTATATTTTTAATGTTTACAAACTATTGTAGTGTCGTTGTTGAGTAATGTATTATGACATTTGGATTTGATTAAAATTAACTGAACTTGTTCTTCGTATTTGTTGCATTTAATAGCTAATACTTGAATTTTGAGAATTTAATTAGTTAATTTCACATATTTTGATGTGCTTGATGAATATTTTTTATTATTCTAATTCATTTGTCTCGAGATTTTCCATGATTTATTCTGATAATCAATCTAAGTTGATAATTCTAGCAATCAAAATCATGTTTCTAACCCTTCACATCAATAAAATGGTAAGTGTAAAATATATTTTAGATAAAAGAAAAAAAAATAGTTTTTACTGTTAACTGTTGCTGAGTTGGCATCTCAGCCGTGTATATATAGCTAAATAAAAGCGGAGAAACGGGGTGAAGATTATTCATCTATTTTCTTTTTCAAAACAGCTCACGCCTACTGTGTGTTTTTGATTTTCTTTATTCTCTTAGTATTTACATGGTATCAGAGCCAGGTGCTCAAGAATTAAGAGACTCTACAATGGTGGAACAATATGAAAATACAGCAGATCGTGTAATAGCAGACCAAGCCAACGATTCCTACGTTCTCCAAAGCGCCGATCACCCAGGATTGATCCTGATCAATGTTCCTCTTAATGGAGAGAACTATCTTTCATCGAGTCGTGCCATGATCATTGCTCTTCAGGCAAAAGATAAGTTAGGATTCATCAACGACATGTACACCAGACTAGCGGCTAATTCTCTAGATTTTCATAAATGGTGCAAGGTGGATTCAACGGTGAATTCTTGGATCTTGAACACATTTTCAAAAGAAATTGTGGAGGCTTTCTTATATTCACCATCTGCTAAAGATCTATGGGAGGAATTGAAGCAACATTTTAGTGACAGTAATGGTCCTCTGTTGTTCCAATTCAAGAAAGACATTGATATGGAACAGTTAGACTCCTATTAGGATTAGGATTATTTTTGCATATTAGGATTTTATTTCTATTGTAAATAGCCTCCCTTGGCTATTAGGATTTTAGACTCCTATTAGGATTATGATTATTTTTGCATATTAGAATTTTATTTCTATTGTAAATAGCCTCCCTTGGCTATTAGGATTTTAGACTCCTATTAGGATTAGGATTATTTTTGCATATTAGGATTTTATTTCTATTATAAATAGCCTCCCTTGGCTATTAGAAACTCACTTTCCAATTTTTAAGAAATTTCAATAAGACTTTTCATCTTTTAGCCTATCTTTTCTCTTATTTCGTCTTAACCAAACGATATTGGTTACAACTCCTGACGGAGTCTAAATAGTCCTACATCAGATTGGTATCAGAGCGAAGTTCGACCATGGCAGATAACCAAGAGGCGCGACTTGCTGCGATTGAGGCATCTTTGGCAGAATTGAGGGAGATGATCGGACAATTGACCTTGCAGCAGGGAATCCACCAACCCGCCGCCACCGCACACCCCCAACCAGTCGCCAATCCTGTGGCCGCCAATCTTGTGGTCGACAATAAGGGAAAGGCAGTCACCTATGTGGTGAAGAAAATCTTATGCTCAACTAAACAGGAGGATGAGACGCAAAGGAGGAAGATTTTACAGGCCAAGTGTCGAGTAGGAGAGGCAATTTGCAGGCTAATTATCAATAGCTGTAGTTGTGAGAATTTGATAGCTAAGCAATTGGTAGAAAAATTACAATTGCCTACACAGCCTCACCCCTCACCATACAAAGTCGGATGGATTAAGGAAGGACCGACAATTGAGGTCAACAGAATCTGCAGCGTGCCTATCTCGATCGGTAAATCTTATACTGAACCTGTTAATTGTGATGTTGTGGATATGGATTGTTGTGGCATTTTGCTAGGTCGCCCGTGGCAATTCGACGTTGATGCTTTGCATAAAGGGAAGGAGAATTCATACATGTTCACGTGGAATCAAAAGAAGATTACTATCTTGCCTTCCGGTTCTGCGAAACATTCTAAGGTAGAAGGGAAGCATACTGTTACTGTTTCTACGGGAGTGCAGAAGCTATCAGGCGCAGTTGAGAAATCTGGAGGCACACTAGCTTTATTGGTGAGAGCAAAAGGTACAATGGAGGATGCACCATCTTTACCACCGCCCGTCAAAGAGTTGTTGAAGGAGTTTCCTAAGATAATGGAGGAATCATCAAAGCTTCCACCCCTGCGAGATATCCAACATCAGATTGATCTCATTCCTGGATCAAAATTACCGAATCTGCCTCATTACAAGATGAGTCCAAAGGAGAGTGAAATACTCCAAGAACCGGTGGAAGAATTACTGAAGAAGGGGCATATTCGGGAGAGTATTAGCTCCTGCGGAGTACCTGCCCTATTAGTTTCAAAGAAAGATGGGACTTGGAGAATGTGCGTGGATAGCAGGGCCATCAACAAAATTACAGTTCAATATCGATTTTCTATTCCACGATTGGATGACATGCTAGATCAGCTATCCAGGGCTAAAGTCTTTTCTAAAATCAACCTCAAAAGTGGCTATCACCAAGTTCGGATCAAGGAGGGAGATGAATGGAAGACTGCCTTCAAGACTAAGGAAGGCTTGTATGAGTGGCTGGTTATGCCCTTTGGTTTAACAAATGCACCTAGCACTTTTATGCGACTCATGAACCAGGTTTTGCATCCTTTCTTATGCAAATTTGTGGTTGTTTATTTTGATGACATTTTGATATTTAGTCGCAGTGAGGAAGAACATCTTCAGCATCTCCGTCAAGTCATGACGGCCCTACAAGAAAGTGAGTTGATTATTAATCTTAAGAAGTGCATCTATATGACGGAGCGCGTTCTGTTCCTGGGATTCGTTGTTAGTGCAGAAGGGATACATGTTGATGAGACGAAGGTAGAAGCAATACGGAATTGGCCCATCCCCAAAACTATTTCTGAAGTTCGCAGCTTTCATGGCCTTGCCACTTTCTACCGACAGTTTATCAGAAATTTCAGCAGCATCGTTGCCTCTATCACAGATTGCTTGAAGAAAGAGAGAGTACAGAAATTTGCATGGACTGAAGCTGCCAACAAAAGCTTTGAAGAGATTAAAGGTAAGCTTACTTCTGCCCCTATTCTTGCTCTACCTGATTTTGATAAACTGTTTGAGATTGAATGTGATACTTGTGGAGTTGGGATTGGAGGAGTATTGTCACAGTCTAAAAGGCCTATTGCCTTCTTTAGTGAGAAACTGAATGAAGCTAGAAAGAAGTGGTCTACTTATGAGCAGGAACTATATGCAGTATTATGGGCTTTTAAAACTTGGGAGCAGTATTTGATGGGACGAGAATTTATTATTCACACAGATCATCAGTCTCTGATCCATTTTAAAACTCAAAAACATGTGAATAAGATGCATGCCCGATGGGCAGCTTACTTTGGAGCCTTTCATTATGTCATTAAACATAAGGCTGGCCATAGTAATAAGGTGGCAGATGCTTTGAGTAGGAGGGCTACTCTGTTGATTACAGTTAATCAGGAGGTTGTAGGTTTTGAATTCCTGAAGGATTTGTATGCTACAGATGATGATTTTGCTGATATATGGGCTAGAGTCCAGACTCACCAGCCTACTGATGGGTTCTTGATACATGATGACTTTCTTTTTAAGGAAAACAGGTTATGCATCCCTCGATCTTCCTTGCGGGAAAAGCTGATTCGCGAGATCCATGGAGGAGGTTTGAGTGGTCATTTGGGGCGTGACAAGACTATTGCTGGGTTGGAGGAGCATTTTTACTGGCCTCAATTAAAAAAGGATACAGGTCGAATGGTTCAGAAGTGCCCAGTGTGTCAAACTCAGAAGGGACATTCGCAGAATACAGGCTTATACACTCCACTGCCTATTCCAGCCCATCCTTGGGAGGACTTGTCTATGGATTTTGTTCTTGGTCTTCCACGTACTCAACGTGGATCTGATTCCATTTTTGTTGTTGTTGACAGGTTCTCTAAAATTGCGCATTTCATTCCCTGCAAGAAAACTAATGATGCTTCCCATGTAGCAAAACTGTTTTTCCATGAGATTGTTCGCTTACATGGTGTCCCCAAAACCATTACTTCTGACAGAGATGTGAAGTTTCTAGCTCACTTCTGGGTGACTTTATGGAAACGCTTCGGGACTGAACTTCGATACAGCAGTGCTGCTCACCCCCAAACTGATGGACAAACTGAAGTAGTAAACCGCACGCTTGGCAGTCTTCTACGCTGCATCTGCAGTAACAAGAAAACTGCTTGGGATCTTGCTCTTGCCCAAGCAGAATTTGCGTACAACAGTGCGATTCACAGCTCCACAAAGATGTCACCATTTGCTGTTGTATACAGGAAAGTCCCAGCGCATACAGTTGATCTTATCGCACTTCCCACAGGTTATCACAACAGTCTTGCAGCAAGCAACCTGGCAAAGCAGCACGTGGATGTTTTCCAGCAAGTACAACAATGCCTTACGGAAGCCAATGATAAATATAAAGCTACAGCTGATAAACATAGGTGTTTCAAATCCTTCAATGTCGGTGATCAAGTTATGGTATATTTACGCAAGGAGCGTGGTGGAGGACAGAAAAAGCTTGACGCCAAGAAGATTGGTCCATTCCGGATCATTCAGAAGATTAATGACAATGCCTATATTCTTGACCTTCCACATGAGATGAAAATGTCCAAGACGTTTAACGTGGCGGATCTATTTCAGTACTATCCTGCTGAAGACAACTCGAGGTCGAGTTCTTTACAAGTGGAAGGGAATGATATGGAACAGTTAGACTCCTATTAGGATTAGGATTATTTTTGCATATTAGGATTTTATTTCTATTGTAAATAGCCTCCCTTGGCTATTAGGATTTTAGACTCCTATTAGGATTAGGATTATTTTTGCATATTAGGATTTTATTTCTATTGTAAATAGCCTCCCTTAGCTATTAGGATTTTAGACTCCTATTAGGATTAGGATTATTTTTGCATATTAGGATTTTATTTCTATTATAAATAGCCTCCCTTGGCTATTAGAAACTCACTTTCCAATTTTTAAGAAATTTCAATAAGACTTTTCGTCTTTTAGCCTATCTTTTCTCTTATTTCGTCTTAACCAAACGATATTGGTTACAACTCCTGACGGAGTCTAAATAATCCTACATCAGACATATATGCTTTCAATTAAGGAAATCAGAGTCTAATGATCTATTTCACCAAGATGAAAAAGAAATGGGACGAGTAATTACGCCCTTTACCAAAATGTACATGTGAAGCTGCAAGAATAATGGCCAACTTAGATAATAAAGATAAACTCATGCAGTTCATGATAGGACTCAACGAAGGATATGACACGGTCAAGAACCAGGTGTTGATGATGGACCCGTTACCTAATGTAAACAAAGCCTACTTATGGCTTTGAGAGTTGAGAAGCAAAGAGAACTTCAGAATTCCACGATTGAATCCAGTGAATTATCTATAACTTTATATGCAAGATCTACAGCTTATAAAGATAACAGCAGGCCTGGGTACAAGATGAAGGATTTTATCAAAAAGGAAGACAAGTTTTGCACCTTCTGCAACACTGGAGGTCATACCAAAGATTCTTGTTTCAAGCTAATTAGCTATCCTGAATAGTTTAAAGAACTCAAGCAAAAGAAAGGGAGACAGCAAGCAAATGCCATTTTTCAACAGAACACACCTCTAGAATCAGATGCTTAAAGCCAGATGACTGAATGGAATGACAACCTGTCCAATCTTGTGCAATAAGAACTCATAAAGATCACTAAGGATAAATCAGTGACAGCTGAGGATGTTCATGTTAACATGGCAGATTTTGCAGGTAAGTTATCTAATCTGTTTTTAAATTAGACTAGAAAGGAGAATTAGATCATTGATACTGGAGCAACAAACCATATGTGTTGTGATCTTGATATGTTTGACTCATTTGCACCTATCTCTTCACTAAAACCAGTCCATTTACCCAATGATACAATAACTAAAGTTACACATATAGGAGACATTGCCTTAAATAGCAAGATTACCTTGAGCAATGTTCTTTACATTCCCAGTTTTAAGTGCAACCTGTTATCTGTCAGTACCTTGGCTAGAATATCAAATATTTCTGTGATTTTTTTCTCTGATAAATGTACTTTGCAGGATATGTAGAATAATGAAATAGTTGTTGGAAGAATGAGAGCTGGATTATATCTGCTAGAACTAAATTCTTCCATCCCTGCTCATTTCTGTAATGCTTCTTATTTAGAATTACATTTTCAATCATCTGTGATAGGGCACTATAGACTTGGTCATGCATGCATCAGATACCAAGTTAAAGCATGTATCAGGAATAAATTTGAATAAGATATATAAACATATATGCGCTATTTGCCCTTTGTCTAAACAACAGATCCCTTTTCTTGTTAGATCAAGAACTACTATAACACCTTTTAATCTGGTTCACATTGATCTTTGGGGCCCTTATAAAATCAATTC